>NW_020837969.1:13749939-14122530 GCF_003676395.1 Aethalodelphis obliquidens | reverse complement strand
TGTGTGTGTGTGTGTGTGTGTGTGTGTGTGTGTGTGTGTGTGTGTGTAGTATTGTTTGGTATGGCTTGACTCCCTCCAACTAACTTGTACGGACCAGGAATCCTGTCTTATCTTTTTTCTGCTTCCCCACAGCAGACGGGCTGTGCAAACATAAAGTCCAAACTCCTTAGCACTCCTGAAGGTCTCCCATAAGCAAGCTCATCCTTTCCAGCCTCACCTTCCACGAGATCATTTTTTTTCTTTTTAATTATTTTATTTATTTTATGTTTGCCTGCGTTGGGTATTCGTTGCTGCGCATGGGCTTTCTCTAGTTGCAGCGAGGGGGGCTACTCTTCGTTGTGGTGCATGGCCTTCCCATTGTGGTGGCTTCTCTTGTTGCGGAGCACAGGCTCTAGGAGCACGGGCTTCAGTAGTTGTGGCTCGCGAGCTCTAGAGCACAGGCTCAGTAGTTGTGGCGCATGGGCTTAGTTGCTCCATGGTGTGTGGGATCTTCCCGGACCAGGGCTCGAACCTGTGTCCCCTGCATTGGCAGGCGGATTCTTAACCACTGTGCCACCAAGGAAGCCCCTCCACTAGATCTTTGAATAGGGACACAATTCAAGAAAAATTTACTGAGTTCCCAGTATATACCTGTGTTAGGAGCTCTCACATATTTATATGGTTTTATCCTCACAACAATCCGTTTCACAACATATTATTACCCTCGTTCTATAAAGAAACTGAAGTTTAGACAAGTTAAACAACATGTCCAAGATAATTCCCCTCATAGGTCTCTTGATTCCAAACGCCCTGGTTTTGCCACAGTGACTCTGCTTGTCCCAGTATCTCATCCTCTAAGCCTCAGTCCAATCACTGTTCCCCTCCCTCACTCCTCCATGTGGGTCTGAATTGACCCACTCAGAATTCCTATCCAGGAAAGCCTACCCATTTCTTCATGTTTCTGTTCAAATTTCACCTCCAACCAAAAAAGATAAAGCCTCACTCCAGGCAGAATAAATCATTTTCTCCCTGCTTCTCCTACAACTCTTTTGCACAACGCTCACCGAAGACTTTGCATCTGACCTGTATCATACTCTTCACTTTTACTAGGTCAGGGAATATGCTGTGTTCATCTCTATATCTCCTTAAAACACCTAATACAGTTCACTTAATACAAACTCAATTAATGTTGAATGAACCCAACGTATACTCATTGATTGAGTCTTTTATCACTTTGGTGGGAGGACAGGAGAACATCTGTAACCTTCAAATTGGTTAGAACGATTGGGGGAAAGCATTTTTTTTCTTCAAAAATATGGAAACAGCTCTACAGTTCAAAGCAGGTGGAAAGTCTCAAATCTGAGTGTCCCTACTCTATCAAAGAATCTGGTGATTCTATTCAACCCCATGAAATAATTATTTTTAAATTTTAGTCTTATTGGCCAACAGACCCAAATATCTTGATAACAGAATTTAATAGAATGGCACTCTTGACAAACTGAGGCCAGAGATATAAAGATTGAAGGAAAGAGGGAGTGGAAAAGCATCTACCTGAGGTGGGTTAAGATGAGAAGCCAGGGATACACTTCGAGTTTCAGAACTTCTGGACGGGGGAACACTGGACACATCAGCATTAATACAGGAAACGACCATAGGTGGAGATTTATTCTCAGCTACTTTCAATTTTTCTTTCTGTTTTTTTCCTTCTGTGCCAAAGAAAAATCAATATTATTAAGAAAAATACTATCAAATACATGTACTTAAAATCCCCTGTTCAAAGAGAATATCTGTTCTTGAGATACCATGAGTCTGCTGTGGCTGCTGAACCTTCCTATAGAGAGGACAGACCCCACAGAGCAATGGGCTCACACTTTCCAAGAGCATCTAATGAAATGACTGTCATTGCAGTGGTACATAGAAAAATCGGAATTATACACTGGGGCAAGGAGGATTCCTGGTACTTTATAATATCCCAATTAATCCCCTTGATTGGAAGAAGTAACATTTAATTAAGTAAATTTAATTAAGTAAAATTTAATTATTAATATTTAATGATTATTTCCCTATTATACAAATTGGTTAACACTAGTCACTACTGTCCACCACTGAAATTTCCATAATTTGTTTCTGCTCAATTTCAAGCAGTTTAGAGAACATTTTATACAGGTAAATGAAGTGATTAATAAATTAGCTTTGTTTACATTTTATTTTATAAATATCATCATCTATAGTTAAAAAACAATATCCCATTATTAGAGATTAGTTAGGTAATTTTTTTTTTTTTTTTTTGCGGTACGCGGGCCTCACTATTGTGGCCTCTCCCGTTGTGGAGCACAGGCTCCAGATGCGCAGGCTTAGCAGCCATGGCGCACGGGCCCAGCCACTCCGCGGCATGTGGGATCTTCCCGGACCGGGGCATGAACCCGTGTCCCCTGCATCGGCAGGCGGACTCTCAACCACTGTGTCACCAGGGAAGCCCCAGTTAGGTAATTTTTTTAAGCCAGAATTTAAAAAGTGACTTGTAGCTTCTTTCTTGTGTATTTCTGTGTTTTTTTCGGGAATGCCTCTACCTCATTTTTATAGCTCAAAAAACGAGGATGTCCTTTATGAAGTGATTAAAGCTCACTTGTGAATAAAGGCAGAAAACCCAACTTCCCTTCTCACCCCAGTCAGGTCCTAGATTTGGCCAAACTCGTGGGGCAGAAAGCTGAGGAACAGGAATTATTTTTTCTTTTCATTAGGTCAACTTATTAAGTACAAATTAAGTACCTGTGAGTGTAACTTCCCAGTTTTTTCTAGTCAGCTTTTCCAGTATTTCCACCACAGCTGTCCAGATGTGATCAAACACTTCTGCAGCCACCGCGTCTCTGACACAGTCATGTGGGGAAACAGGAGGAAGTCCGTGCTTATGCCACGTCCTGTGGTGCTGAGCTGGGTTTTGTTCAAGACAGTCCTCGTCACTAAGGACAAAACCCATTTTCATCACTAAAGTATCAAAGGTTGAAGTTCAAATAATGCCACCTATCTATCTATCCAACATGCACGCATATATATACATCGTACATATATAAATAAGCCCAACATTCTTTTTTAAACAGCACTTTGCTATTTTTTAATGTATCAGCTTTCAATCAGGAGGCAAATGTTTATTATGCAATACTGATAGCTTTTGTCTAAGAACCAAATAGGCATTTAGTGCAAAGACTGGACTTTCCCCTTTGCCCCCATGGGTGGCCAGGTATAGGGCACCTGGAGCCCCGGGGGACAAAGGCCGCTAGTTGCCTTTCCACTTTCTACAACATGCTGAACACGATTCTTGTTTTCTGTCTGAGCCACGTTGTCAGTAAGAAAGGGAAACGCTGCTCTAGCATATCTACATCCTGCCAGGAATCTAAAAGCTTTGGGGAGCACGTTACTCTCAAAAGGATGGAAAATCTTTTGGATAAGTGAAAAATGCACAAAACACTAAATGAGCATATAATCAAAATACATGCCCAATAAATATTATTGTACTAAGTCAATATCAAATAAAATTCTATTTACTCTTCTTTTCTGTCAAAAGCGAAATACTCTTCAATCTTCCCATCCACATCATAAACTTCTTCTTCCAGTGATGAACATGCCGTGAGGTCCGCAATCCCTGTGCCAACAGGACCTGGCAGGGTGAGGGCTGAGAGTGCCGCCGGGACTATTTGAGAGCCAGAGATGCACAGCCTATGGGGAAAATCAGATTCTCCGTGAGGGTTTGCAGAACGTCAACAATACAATGTCTACATGATCGTGGTGGGTCTTTAAATTATCCATAAAGCCACAGAGTCCCAAATTTTAAAAATCACTAAATATTACATTTGACAAAAGTCATACACTTAAAAGCAACATTTTGGCTCAGACATCATTCAAATTTTTAAGGGCTTCTTAAAAGTCTAAATTATTCTACAAGCTTGTATCCTCTTTGCTGTAATGAAGGGATATCATGGCACAGTCCCGAATATGTGTGAATGGCATAGAGGGATTTACCAAAATCTGTTAGTGAGCAAAAGAAAACGGAATAGAGCTTTATTTATTCTGTTACTGCCCTGTGGCTTAGGATCCATCACAATAAAGCAGTTTTTGATTTTGCATCTAGGGTGCCTTTCAGAGCCTTTCAAACAGTTTAAAAGTTAACTCCCTTGATATTTGTATTACACACACACATACCATCACCATCATCAACTGCAAATCAGAAGCATCTTGGGTAAAAAAAAAAATACCTGCCCTTCATTGAAATCAACAATCTTCCAAAGTGTTGGAGCCAAGGCTCATGGCTCAGATAGACACGAAAAAGTATAACTAAAATGCAATTTAAAATACTTTTCAAAAGTAACTTCTAGCAACATACTCTCTGATGTTGCTGCTGGGTTCACAGTCGTCAGAGAAGGGTCTGTGGACGGCAGAAGCAGGTTTGCTACCCTGAAAATGCTGGACCCCTTCATCAGTGGGCAGGACAAGCTGTCTTCCTAATACTCTGCAAGTGAAAAAAAAGGAAACTAATATTTTTGATTGGAAAGGGAAAGATGTTTTGCAATTTTAAAAGTTGGGTAATGGACTTCCCTATAGTATTTTGAAGGAGCGTGTATGAAGTGATAAGGTAGATATTAGTACATGAGCAGTGTAACGGGATCACGGGAAAACCACAGGCTTTGAGGGAAGGGGACAGACAGTTCTTGCCATTGATGAAGGGACCTGAGGCAAAGTTTTCAGGCTCCCTGAGCCACTGATTTCATCAGTTCGATTTTGTATGCGAAGTAGAATAATAGTGCCCTTGTAGGACTAACGAGTAGCTGATAGATAATGTAACCAGATTCAGACAACTAGGGTAATGCTGGGCACACAGAAGCTCTCTACAAATGTTAACTGATATATACATAATGCAGAAAAATATGTAAATATATACACTAGGCTTACAGTCCTTGTCATCTTTTCTTTTTTCTACCCTCTCCTCCTTCATTTTTATCTTAAGTATGTAAGACAACACTGAAAGAAACAGATCTGAGCTCCTGGATTTCAGGCAAGTGCATCACGATGCCTAGAAAAGTCCGTATCCATCATTAATATCTAGTGCACACTAAGGCAGGGGCTTACAAAGGACTGGAGAGGAAAAATAAAAACCTATTTAGTCAAGATTTTTAAAAAGTTACTTAGTTGAGGTAACCAGAAAACCTATCAACATTTGTACGAGTGTTCTAATTTATTCTCCCCAGATATAATATAGAGGAACTTCAGATAACTGTCATGGATTATTTTTTTTCCCTCTAAGTAGGTGTGGCTGAGTAACTGAAGGAAGAACATCTTCCCTTTTTACTCATCTACATCTTTCATCTTTGATATTAAAAAAATAGATGATCCTTCCTACATAAGGAATCTTGGTGAGATGGTCAGATTCACCTATCCAATCACTCAGCAAATAATCACTCTGTTCACCTCCCCTGCCCAACCCCGCCCTGTGCACTGCTCTCAAGGGCAGATACATGTTGCTCACAGACTAGTGAGTGTGAAGGTAAAGGATAACTCCTGCCCCTCTTCCATTCTCGCATTTGTGATGCATGCAATGCCTTTCTGGGCATGAGCTACATTTGCTTCTCACAAATTAAAATGCACTTGAGTATCGGAATGTCTCCAGATTTCCTCAGACACCATTGCAAAGGCGTGATTTCTCAGTAAAGGACATGTGTTCCAGATACATATTTTGACAAGTGCTTTTACTCAAAATATACCCAACTTATTGAACAGCTCAAGAGTGAGCGGTTCCCAAACACATTCTGGAGAATTACTATGAACAATCCCCTTACCTCAGATGGAGGGACCTTCTTGCCCACTCACTGCATTCAGCCCGTAGATTCTGGGTCTGAGGGCTTACTTTCCCTTCAAATAACATTTCCTCGACCTCCCAGAATAACTGCTGTACTTTCTGTGCATTGGCTTTGTCAAACTCCTAAAATAGAAATGCACATTTAGTTACAAGACCAGAAGTTGTAAATACGGGCTTCAGAATCAATGATACTTACAAATTTATATAGGAGGGAGCCCTCCCAGACATACCAGGGCTCCAATTTTTACTCTTCTGAAAAATTACATCCCACTTTGAGACTCAGTTTCCTTAACTGTTAAATAGAGATAATTTCTAGTACTAGAAATTCTCATAACTAGAGTTATGAGACCTATTCAAGACTGTACATAGACATAGTTTCAGGTATGAACATACATATTGACACAGACATTGATAATGACAGACACACACAACCATATATCTAAGCACTTACACATGCACACATATATGCACACAGACGTGTCCCTCATGTAGCTGGGCATGAGACACCTAAGTACATCTGCAAATTACAAACTTTTTTTTCTAATGAAAAGGAAAATTATTTCGTAGAAAGGGCCATTCACTTTCTTTTAATCAAGGAAACAGAAAAAGAAACCCACCTTAGGTGTCCTGAGAGATGTGGTCATTAGGGCGGGGCCAGAGCATTCGTTTTTCTTGTGTGGCCTTAAGAGGTTCTTGGGCTATGGCCACAGTGAACGGTCAGTGAGAAAACCCTCCAGCCTTTCCATATATTCTCCATGATGGAGAAGTAACAGACCTACCGTCTCCACAGCCAGTGAGGAAAAAATGAACATAACTACAATTGGAAGAGCCAACACTGTACCGGGGGCTGCAGGGCGAGAGCCCTGTTCAGTTTTCTCCCCGGGGGTTGGGGGGTGGCAGGTGAACCTGAAATCTAACCCACAACTCAGAGCGACCAAGTGTGTATTCAGCCTGACATACCTGATGCAAAATGGTCAATTTAGGTTGATTTTCACAGACTTTTCATAGATTTCCACAGCAAAAATTCGGTATTTTCCATGTTACTTCTTCCCCCCAACTGATAACAAACTAGATTCCCAGACTGCAGGGGAGTTGAATTACCCCTTTTAAAATGAAAATAAGGAGAAAACTCAGAAGACTATTTGCCTCCTACGAGGGGACTGGGTGGCTGGAGTGTGGAAGAGGGCTTATTTTCATTTTTCGGTCTTTTGTATTTTGTTGCTTTTGCAAATATTACCTATCAAAAAGTAAATGAATGTTTTTAGATTCAAAGCAAAATTTACTGTCTAGGGGCTGGAATAAATTCTACACATGGAAGGCATAAGACTCTCTATGGATAATTACCTGAAAATTTGTACCAAAGGAATCCCAGAATTTGGACCGTATTGCTTCATAAAGCAATGGTCCTCAGCCATCCTCCCGTCGGCACACTTTTGACCGAAGAGCCAGGGCGGCAGGGCGCGGGCGTGAGGGTGCGGGCTGTTCATCCCAAGTGACAGAGTCCCATCCTGTCTGAAAGGGCCTGATTCACAGTTGGCTCCCCTTCAGTCTCCCCCCGCAGCACGGCCCTCTCCCTCTGGCCCCTTGCACAATCGCTGCTACAAAACCATCCCTGGGGCTTCCCTGGTGGCGCAGTGGTTGAGAGTCCGCCTGCCGATGCGGGGGACACGGGTTCGTGCCCCGGTCTGGGAAGATCCCACATGCCGCAGAGCAGCTGGGCCCATGAGCCATGGCCGCTGAGCCTGCGCGTCCGGAGCCTGTGCTCCGCAGCGGGAGAGGCCACAGCAGTGAGAGGCCCGCGTAACGCAAAAAAAAAAAAAAAACCATCCCTGGGAGCAGACCCCCGCGCGCCATGCGGGCAAGAGCGGCCTTTAAATAAGTAAATGAAAACCAGAACACAAACAAGAAAGAGGCAGGACTTAGAACATCCAAGGAGCTCCCCTGGGGACTCGTCCACAGCCACAGGGGCCTCACCAAAGCCTGTGTCTGCGAATTCTCACCGACTCTTGAGGGTATAAGAGGTCGGCCACCATGCAATCACAGAGATCTGAACATGAGCCTGGGCTGCAGACTTCAAGTCCCACCCGGCGGAGTCGCCCTAAAGGGTTACGGTTAACATCTTCCAGCTAGCGTTCAAAGTAAAACATCTGGCTTAGAATATTCAGGGGAAATTCCCTAATCATGGTGATTCTTCTTCTTTACGGCTTTTATTTTCCCCCAATTTTTCTCTTACTCAAGCCCCTAACTGTCAGTCTCTCCTGAATCTCCAGCCGTAGGTATTATACAAGAAATCATATATAGCAACCTGAGGGGGAGGGTTGGGAGGTGGAAAAAACAAAATTAACAACATCTAAGACTCTGGACCATGCGATTATGGGCAATTTTTACTTAGAGTTTCTGTAATTTCAGTTTTCATGTGTGACATGTAAGTGCTTTTATATTTATGTATATGTATGTGTGGACTAGGTAATGCTTTTAAAATTGGTAAAAAGATTTTTTTTTAAATAAGAAAGCAAGTCATCATTATAAGTTATAACCATGGGATTATCCAAAATTTTGTGAGACATACATCATCTCTCCAAGAGTAAATGGAGCTCCTCTCGGTTGATAAGCCTGTGGTTGAACTCTGTGTCCCAGACCCAGACCAGGAGTTGGGAGCTTCTGTGGGCATGGGGTTTCCATTTGATGAAAATGACGACACGGATTCACTGTAGGAAGAAATGTAACGTAAATAACATTTACTGAGAAGAGGTCATACTGGGAAGTGGCTTCACCTTGTGCCTACTTCCTCTTTCTTTATTTAAATATATTGGTTAATTTTCACAGTACACTGACTTTAAAAGATTTATACAGTGCAACATTTCAGTTGGCTAAAAATAAAACTGCTAATTTTACTTGTGGAAATTCATGGCCCATCAGTGACTTTGTTTCCCATATTCACTGTGGGCACATTTTCATTCTGCAATCAGACACATTTAACAGACTAATTCTTACCGGGTATATTTATCAATGGCTTTCTGTACATTTCTTGTAAAATGTGTAGGTAAAGGATCTTTGCTTTTCACAGGAAAACTCTGCTTTCCAGATCCTTCTGGCAGTCCTCTTCTGAAAAAATAAAATATGAAAAGTATCTGTAATGTAATAAGTGTATTCATTAAGACATTTAAAATTTCCTTTTGTAGAACGGTGCCCCTCTCCTCCTACCATGTCCCCCTAAACACACATGTGTGTGCACACACACACCCCACACACACCTCATGATACTGAGCCTAGTTCCCTACCATTTTTATTTTTCTTAGAATCAAGGTTGTTATTAACCTACATGAACTGTTATGTAAACTGGGAAAAAAACAACTTCTTGTGACTCAGCCAGACTGATAAAAGTTGCTCCAAACCTAGGTGGAGCCTCACTCCAAAACTCGGCAGTGGAAACATGAGCTAGATTTCAGGTCCCGCGTATCCCTTGACCAGGTGCCCTGGAGCTTGCAAAAGCCAACCAGCCTTGCACGAAAAAAACTCGATAATTCCTTATTAATTCCGAAATATATCAACTTTGTTTGAATCACTAAACACATAAAGAAATAAAAGAAATGACTGAAACACACAAACAATAACTCACTTTAGTTTGGCATTCTAGCTTGGTTTGTAGCCTGATTTGTAGAGAGTTTTAAAATATTAAGAGTAATGGAAAACTAAAACAGAAGAAATCTCTCAATTTTAAATAA
Organism: Aethalodelphis obliquidens; assembly: GCF_003676395.1. Lineage (NCBI taxonomy): Eukaryota > Metazoa > Chordata > Mammalia > Artiodactyla > Delphinidae > Aethalodelphis > Aethalodelphis obliquidens. Next base: position 14,112,978 of record NW_020837969.1, on the reverse strand, counting down.
GGCATTAAACCTGGCTTGTATAGCCCAGTTAGTGTTAATCATTAAAATGTCCTTTCATTGAACCTTTTAAAACATTTACTTCCCTCTAGTTAAATACCTTCCTAACGTTTAACAGTAAACAACTTCTGTTCTTTTATAGAAATAATATTTTCCCATACAAATAACTTATATTTTATATTAACTTAAGATATGATAGTCATTTGGGGAAAAAATGTCAACTTTCAATATTTCTAACAGGGATACCACTCATTTAAAAAGTTTGCTTTTGCTTTCAATTAAATGGTACCTAATTTTCATCATTTATATTTCTGTATGTAAATAGAGTTTTAAAAAAATATTAATCAGAGAATCAGTTCTGTCCCTAGTTGTACACCTACAGTACTCTACAAAAAAGAGAATTTTTAAAACAAATTAATTACTATAAACAGAGGTGAGCGATCATATAGATATCTTTACAAGAGAGAATAACAGAATTATAGGATTTTTTTCCTCTCTTTATTGCTCAACAGTCATAAGTACACCAAGCAATCCTGAGAATAAAGCTGTTAAAGAAAGGGTAGCAGAGAAAAGAACACAGGACAAGCTTTTATGCCAATAAATTGCTTTACCTCTAGCCCTATTCAGTCATTTCCACGTGACTCTATAACTCTAGATAAACATAAAAATGCTTATGACATAAAAGAGGCAATCAACAAAAAATTACATCAAATAGATCTGCTTTGAATGTTACAAACTATATACTGGTATATGAGTTAATTTGCTTGTTATTGAGAAAGAATTTTAAACCTCAAGGTGGTGAATTAGATAAAATACTGTTCTTTTGTAATATCCATAGAATAATAACATGGATTAGAATCTTGCTCTGCCACTGACAGGCTGTGTGCTTGAGAAGTTACTTCTCCAGTTGTTGTGAGACTTAAATTAGATGAAGTCTGTAAAGTGTTTACATAATCAAGCCGGGTAAATCAGGTTGCTTTCACTGCTATTATTGCTGGCATACACCACACGATGTAAACACCATTTTCTTGGGTTTTTTTCACCTCTCCCGGCATTTCCTATCTCTCTTGGGACTTTAGTTTTTTATTGGGATGTTCCTGATACTTTATTAATGTCTTCTATCTGTAGCACTTAAAATACTGCCTGACACCTAGAGATGCTCTCTGTTTATTGGAAGAATCACTAGGCAAAGACTAAATTAGTACCTCAAACAAAGAACGTGCTTTGGCCCTCTAATTACTCAGAATGTTCCTGCTTAATACAAAAGATGACATTGTGACTGGACATGAAAATATCCTCCACATCCAAGATATTGCCGGAGAATTTTTCATCCTTTATGAAGAAAGAAGATCCACAGCTCTTAGCGTAGCAGATATCTCCCAAAATGACTTTTTATGGAGTGTCTAATCCACTCACATCCACCTTTCTTTCTTTGAGCTTCTCCTCTGCCTTTTGTGCAACTTGAAAGCTAAATTCACTAATCAGACTCAGGCCAGTTTGTTTTGTTTTCAATGAACAACAATTTCTTCCTTCAGAAAATTCGCCATTTTCTAAGGGGGAAAAGGGGTGACTTTTCAAACTAAGAAGAAAGCTGTTTACAAAATGGAAGAAGGAATTCCTCTCTTGACATTGTAGCATATCCTTGCGCAGATCAGCATTCCTACGCACTTCAAGGTGTAGCTGAGGATAGGAGGTCTTCAAGACTCAGGGATGCTGGGTAGGGGACGGATTACCATAAAACAGATGCCTGAAAACACCAGCTGCCTCCACACCGTTTCTCCAGCTCTTTTCTCCTGGGCTCTTCCCTGCCTCCTCTCCTTCGAAGTCCCTATACTTCTGTGGAATGTCTTAAACGTCAGAGTTCAGCTTAATAACATATACGTTTGACCACAAAGTTCAGAGGAATTCTGAAGAGGAATTTGAGCCCAGTAAACTCAATGACTCTCCAAGGTCACAAAGCAGATAGGGCTGCAGCTGGTTCCAGGACCCAGGCCATCTGATCTCCATGTCTCTCCAGGAACCGCATTACTGACATTGTGAATGAAGAACAGAATGTATAGAACTTGCCTTTTTTCTTTTTACGTTTTGTTTTGAATCTTGTGGTTTCTCTGTCCTCTAACCATGCATTGTAGAGTTATTTCAGGCATAATATTGAACATCTTTAATTCCCTGTAACTATCAACTCATGTAATCTATAGAGTCTAGGAAAGTATACACAATTTACAGTATGTGTCTTATAAATATCTTAAAACTTGAAAGTGCTGGGATGTCTAATAAGCTTTTATTACATAATACGTAGACATAACAGTTTTACACTAGTTCCTGTCCATACGGCTTACATTTTAGAGATGATAAAATGCTGGTAGTCGGTAGGTTAAAGGCTGTTCATTTCAGAACAGGATCTGGGTTTTAGGGTAGACTGAAGTGCAACCACCAAACTATATTGCACTAATTTGTTGGTGCATCAAAGTTAAATTAAAGCTCAGTCTCAATCTCCCCAAGTCACTCCATTCCAGTTGTCAAAGAAATTACTAGATTATCTACTTTTACTTTTTTTTTTTTTAACATCTTTATTGGGGTATAATTGCTTTACAATGGTGTGTTAGTTTCTGCTTTATAACAAAGTGAATCAGTTATACATATACATATGTTCCCATATCTTCTACTTTTACTTTTTAAAAGTTGCCTCTTGATAGCCCACAAACCTCTGCCACTTTGCCCTATAGAAATTCAATTATTAGGGACTTCCCTGGTGGCGCAGTGGTTAAGAATCCACCTGCCAGTACAGGGGACAAGGGTTCGAGCCCTGGTCTGGGAATAGCCCACATGCCGCGGAGCAACTAAGCCCGTGCACCACAACTACTGAGCCCGCATGACACAACTACTGAAGCCCACGTGCCTAGAGCCTGCGCTCCATAACAAGAGAAGCCACCGCAATGAGAAGCTTGCACACTGCACAGCCCCGAAGCAACTAGAGCAATGAAAACCCAACGCATCCAAAAATAAGTAGATAAATAAATTTACTTTAAAAATGAAATTCAATTATTAAACAGTGATGGCAGCTTTCAAAATTGATATTTCTGCTTAAAAAGATTGTCTGAAATGAGTACTGCATTCTGAATGGGTTGGAACGCAGGATGGTAAGCCCTGACTTATACAAGCTCATTCTAGAAGCAACCGAGGCTCCCGGCTCTTGGGACTGAAGAGAAGTCATCTCAGACGCCACGAACGCTCCGGAGGGCCTGATGGCGTCAGCACGAGATTTCAGGAATGGATGCAGGGAAACAGACCAGATGGACTCTGACTTTGCAAGCAGATAAAAATCACGCTTGTGGCACAAAAAGGTGACACGAAGGCAAGCTCATCCCCCCCTCCCCGCCCTTCCCAGATCAGGACTCACCCAATCACCATCAGCCCCAGGTCTGGGCTCGCGTCCCGCGGGCCAGGCCCAGAGCCCCTAGGCCTGGGCGCCGCCCGGCGCTGCCACCCCGAGCCGGTCCCCTGCAGGCGGCGCCCCCGCGCCCCCGGGGCCCGGGCTCCCCGGCCGCCCAGCCCTGCGCCCCCGCCCGCTAGCCCTGCACGTGCGGCCGCGGCACCGCCGGGAACCGCGAGTCTCGAGCGGCGCGGCCAGGGGCGCTCCCAGCCCGGGCTGCGCGGTCCATGGGCGTGGTGTTCTCCGCTCGCCCGGCGCTGCTTCCCCCGCCCCGGCTCCCTCGGCCCCGAAAGCGCCAGATTCCGGCGCGGCGCGGCGCGGCGACGCCACGCCTCCCGGCCCACGCCCTTCCCTCCTCCTCCTCCGCTGGCCGCCGCGCCCCTCGCTGGGGTCGGGCTGGGCCAGTCGGAGGTTCCCCGCGGCGTCCCCCACTCCCACCCGCCGCCCTCTGCCCTCGGTCCACGTCCCACTCTCCCCGGATCCCGACCTCCGGAAAAGCACGCCGTGCCCCCTTCCCGCTGCCAGGGGCCACATTTTATAACCCAGTGTCCTGAGCTTTGACCACGGGCCACTAGGCCTCTGGGCACCCGCCGGCCCCACTGCCCTCTCTGGGCCTCCAGTGCGCACTGGTCTGGCCTTCCTACCCGTTCCCCGGGGCTACCCAGACAGGTGTTTGCTGTCCTTAATCCTTTTAAATAGAATTTGAATGAACCGGAGAAATACAGACAATTTCACCTACCCCCACCCTCCCATCGAAGGATTCCTAGTTGGGCGTGGCGGGGGGGAGGGCAGGGAAGTAGAGGGAGGTTTAAAAAAAACTCAAGTCTCAGCCTGTTAAATGCAAGATGCTAATCTGATTAACAGGAACTCCAGGTCTACTTAGGCACCGAAGATTTGCCGTCCTGTCTCTCCCATCTTCAAACAGATGCTTTATCTCATACAGTCCAATAACTTTTCTACAAACCGGAGAGTACACCTGTGTTTTGGTTTATTAATATGTGCTTGTTTCAATCTTGAAGTCATACAGTAATACCAGGACTAGAGTCACCAGATTCTATGCCGTCAGAGAGCAAAATGGCCAAGCCACCATTCTCATACGCTGAGGGAACTGCGGGTGAGCGGGCTGAAGTAACACCCATCTTCAGAGTAACATGTCCAAGCGCAGACACCACCTGTCGCGTGCCTTTTCCCAGGAAGAGATTCGTAATAATTACAATGAATAAAGGGGACGCTGGAACACAGTCCAGCCTGCTGTGGCCATCCATTCTCCTTTGAGATCTAAGGCCTTCCAAATCTGAATAGGTACAAAGAAGCCCACCTATTCCTCCAGCTCAGCATTTACAGAGGTAAACCATGCCTATTACATTTAATAGTGAAAAATCCAGTTTATTTATTTTGAATCTGACTCTTAATGGACAACCCTAAGATGATAATAAGAAACCAACTACCAACAGCAATACAATGATCCATGTCTTGAACTACGGATACTAGGGTCCTCACCATGTTTACAAATCATCAGCTTTAAAGTGGTAAGTGGTTATAAATTCTGAAATTAATGATACATACATATGTATATATATGTAGGGTGTGTATGTGTGTTTGTTTGTGTGAATCAGGAAAACTGATGGTACCTAAAATAAACACATACCTGCTAATACTATTTATATGAAAGGAGACATGACAGGAAAAAAAAAAAAGTAAAGAATAATATTATGGGGCTTCCCTGGTGGCGCAGTGGTTGAGAGTCCGCTTGCCAATGCAGGGGACACGGGATCATGCCCCGGTCCGGGAAGATTCCACATGACGCGGAGTGGCTGGGCCTGTGAGCCATGGCCGCTGAGCCTGCGCGTCCGGAGCCTGTGCTCCGCAGCGGGAGAGGCCACAACAGTGAGAGGCCCACGTACCGCAAAAAAAAAAAAAAAAAAAAATTTCCTATAAATTGTGGATGTTATAATTTTTTAAGTGTAATGAAAATAAATTACTAGGAAGTAAAATGGAAAAAATGATACACAAAATACAAATCCAAAAGTTTGTTATCAGTCAACAGACATAAAGTTACTCTGTCAATTGCTATAAACTTTTCTAAAGACTTATCCTCACTTTCTGTACTTATCACGGATTGGTAACAGGTAACTAACTGGTAACTGCTAACATATCAAGTACACACGTTACCTATCACATTAGAAAAAATTCAGAATGTGTTTTTTAAATACACAGCAGAATATAATAGCTCAAATTCAATTTTTGAGACTTCAAATATAATAACAAAGTAAAGAAGATAATTTAAAGCTTAAAAACCTACTGTATGACATTAAGAACAAAATTCTTTTCTTGGGTTTAAGCATATGCTAGACATGAACGACCAAGTCAAGTTCATTACTATTTTTAATGAAATTGATGGTCATATGACTGTAATAGAAAGTAACAGTCATATGACAATTGTCTACTGAGCTCACCATTCATCCCTGTGGAAATGCAAACTCCCAGCAGGAAGCATTACTAACTCTGGGAAAACTCCAAGACAATGAAACAGGAAGGCCCAAGACAATTTCTTAAAGAAGGACATTTAAATTTCCTCTTGATTTTTATAAGGTTAGGAACCCATGAAAGTGGATTTTGTGATGAAAATATTTCCATTTATTCTTTTAATAAGTATTTATTAAATGCCTTTTGTGGGTGTGTGTTAAGTGTCACAGGACAAAGAGTTTATCATTTAAAAAAAGGTATGCTGTGCATATATATAATACGATCACTGGGTAGGAATGCGCAAGAGCTATACAAAGTACTGGCTATGTACGATTTGATTTGTGATGCTACTGGTTATTCTCAGAGAAGTCCCTGCATTCATTTCATTGGCAGTCAAGTTAACAAGTCCTGCAGGCACCAACTATGATATTTCCACACTTATGTGACTTTAACAAGAAAACTCAGTCACTGAAAAGAGCAATGACTCTCTGTTATCAGCGATAATTTAAAAAAGATAGAAATACTTCCTGACCATGTGAAGTTTAACTCTACCAACCTTCATACACAGCAATTCTCCATCTATCTGCCTTATCTACTGTTAGAAATTCTTCTATTTGCAGAACAAACGAAAAGCCCTTTTACAAGGTGATAACTGTGTAGTTCAAACCGGAAATGCAAAAGGAGGTAGGAAAGAGGGCTGGGGAGACCAGAAACCAGTGTGAATGAGGGACGGCGTTATATGTGAAAGACACAGGGAGGTGAAGGTGAGGATGAAAGTGCTGAATCACACATCTGGGGGGTGCAGTAGAGAGGTAAATAAGGCCACTCAGTATCTCGGCCTCTGGTTCAAATGTGGCCACCAGTACGTCTTGTGGACTGAAAAGGGCAAACCCCTCTTCTGTGGGCCAGTCATTTATTTAATCCATGAATCAGAAATCAAAACTCATGCTATTACATAGCACCTTGGTGAAAAATGAAAAGGCTCTGAATTGAAAGTTTGCGTATGTCCCCACTCAAAGTAATTTCACTATTTTTCGTTTTAACAAAGGCCAAGGACAGAATCAGGTCAAAGGTAAAATACATGGGTTTTCTTCCAAAAAATAGAAACTGTGAATGAGGACTTTTCTTTGTAAATGAGTGTGGTGGTCTTCAAATTAGATTCATGTTTCTCAAGATTTGCTTGCGCTTGTTTTACACCTATCCACATTCTCTCTAGCTGTGCTTTCCCCCCCTCCCTCTCTTATTCTTACTTTAACCATCTTCCACTCTCTGCATCCCTGGGCTTGAGAAAACCAAGTACACGATTTTGTTATTAATCAGGCAGGCTAATAACTAGCAGCCGCTAACTGCTAGTTTAGCGGCAGGCTAATAACTAGCAGCTGCAAACTGACAGATAAGGTAGTAGTTGTAAAATTTAAATCCAGTGCTGAAGCATGTTTGTTTATTCAGTGTTATAGATAGCCACCCCAGAAATCCGGGAGTGAAAAAAATATACTTCAAGATGCAAAAGGTCTATAAGACTGAAGGAAAAATTCCTTTCTTTCTTCTTTTCCCTTATCCGTTTGTTAACTTCATGATTAAAAAAAGAAAGGAGGTATGGAAGGAAGGGAACACGACTATTTGCATATGTAAAAAAAATACAAAACTAATGTACTTGAAGGGCTGTCAGACATCCCATGGAGAGAACAAAGGCACATAATTAGGAAGATCCTTGAACACACGTATCTGTACCTATTATTCCTCAAAGCAATTGTGTAAAATTCAATGTCTGCCCTTTCGGTACAATTGGATATCTTTGCTAATGTAGATTAGCATACTGTAAATAGTGCCAAATACAGTGTTATTCAAAAAGTATCCATTAAGCATTTTTGGACAATGCAAACATGGTTTAAGATGTTTAAGAACGGAAATCAACACCAGTGCTTTCCACTGGCCATGCTGAATGTTTCAGTGCCTGTTGGAAAAAAAACACTAAGACTAGAGTTTAAGGTCAGTGTGTATATCTATTTGCTCATAAAACATTAATTGCATAAATGTTAAGGACCAGTAGCCAATAACAAAGGCCTAATTCCTTAGACATATGTATTCTAGCCACTTATCCAAATGCAACTGATTTTCCTTAGGGGAAAAAAAAAATCAGTTGATTCATCTATTTCATAATATAATATTTTAAATGAAAAGGAACAACTTACTCTTTAACTTATTTTAGCACTGAGATGAACGTCACGCAGTTTTGTGAAAATAGTTATTTAAATTTTGACTGAGTTAGAATCAGTCTTAATGCAAAAGTTTTCCTGTCCATTTTTGGGGGGAGAAGAGAGCTTCTCTGCTAACAGGCCTGACCATTCTTCCCTGACCATTCTTCCTTTGCTAGATTACAATACAGAAATCTCCATCTGTGAACGGGACTTTCTGGTTTGCCTTTGAACATTTCACTATCCTTTTGTGAAATTCAAGAAGGCTGAACATTTTTATACCCACTAAGAGGAGCTATATCTTCTCATTAAAAAAATAAAATTTGCCTTTGTTCTAAAATCCACATTTTACAAGAGGGATGTTTTCATCACTGCTTCTGGTGGTGAAAGGGTAGTATGTGAGTGTGTGTGTGTGTATGTCGGTGTGTTGAGGGACGTGTCCCCTAATTCCCATTGAGATGGCTCCCACGAAGTCAGTCAGCGTTTCCGGAGTACCTCAGGGCCCCATGGCAGTAACACAGGAGCTCTAGGCTATATGATACAAATCCATTGAGTCAGATGATGTTATACATATGTAAATCAACTCGATGTCTCACACAAAAAATCCCACTTAGGATGAGAATTGGGGCTGATCCTTGAAAAGGAGGGAGGCGCCGTGTGTCTCACCATTTCTTAAAATTATAGCCGCCAGTGTAGGTATTGGGTACCCTGCACGTCCGCCGTATCCTGCAGTAGAGAAAGGCTCCTTTCAAAGTCCTTAAGGAAACCTGGCTATCAAATGACCTGAGTCAAAACTTCAGCTAGAAAAGAAAACTTTGTCCTCCTCTCCTTCAAGTCCCGCTTCATCTTCCCTCCCTCTCTGCTAGTGAACAGCAGAGGATTACCTCCGAGAAAGTTGATCAAAAGCCTGTCACAGCCTCTGTTTGAAAAGAAAAGAAAGCCGAGGAATAAGGATCCAAGAAAAGTGCAGGGACGTACCCAGGGCACTTAGTGGAAGTTACTGCAAATAGTGCAGTTTTGTAACGGGCGCCTGGCAAGGTGGGTGTGACAGGTGGAGGCGCAGGGGTCCCAACCCAAGAAGGACCTGCCTGGCCCCAGCCGTTACTCACGCTTCTCGGCCGTCCTCCGAGTCGCTGTCCGAGGCCCACTCTTCGCCGAGGTCCGGCAGGGTGAAGAACAGGGTCTTGGGGCCAGGCCCGGGGGGCACCCGAGCGCCGGGCTCTCGCTCCCCGGGGCCGGGCGGGCGAGGGTTCCGTGAGCTCGCGGTCACACTGCCGCTGCCCGCGGAGCCCCCGATGGACGGCAGCGCCGCCAAGACCCCGCCAGGGCCTGGGGGCGGCCGCGCCACGGCCACCTGGGGGGCTGGGGAGCCGGCTGCGCCGCAGACGCCGCTGGAGGGGGCCGCGGGCAGGGGCGGGGGCGAGGACCGGACTTTGGCTGCTCTCGGGCTACTGGGCAGCCAGAGGGGCGTCCCTCCCGCTTCTGCCGTGCGGCTCGCGACCGAGACCCGGGGGTGGGAGGCGGCGAGCAGAGGACGGAGCGGGGCGGGTGTCGGCTGCTGCAGGGCTGGTGCCCCCCGCGAACCGGAGCGGGAGTCGGGCGCCAGGGCTGGAAAGAGGGTCAAGGGCGGGGCCGTGCCAAGCCAGGTGCCCTCCCCGATGCCCGCCGGCCCTGCGGTGGCTGCGCCTCGCGAGTGGCTGGAGGAGGCGACCGGCGAGGGAACCGCCGCGGGGGCCGTAGAGGTCTTGAAGATTTTGGCAAAGAGAGACCCAAGGTCCAACACAGCGACCTTCATGTCCTGGCCTTGGAAATGCTGTCCTGGCTGCTGCCCGAACCTCAAACCCGCGGGGAGCCGGGCTGCGGGGCTCCATCCACCGCCGCCCGTAGGGATGGCGACGAGGCGGCCCGGGGCGGGGACGGGGGTCGTGGGGTCCCCTCAAGCCGCGCACCCCGGGAGCCTCTGGTGCTCTCTCCACGCGGAGGATCCCCGCCGGGCGCTCGGCCCCGCTCGGCCGGACCTTCCCCGACGCGGGGAGCAGTCCCTTCTCTGCCCTAGTGCTGCGAGACCCCGAGGGCCAGGGGTCCGGGAGCCCACGGAGGCGACTTCTGCAGCTGCCAGCGCCACCGCGAGCTGAGGATAGAGGCCCGGGCCTTCGCCCGCCGCAGATACCCCGACGGGCCCCCGGGACCGCGCAGGCCGTTGCTAAGCTAAACAAAAACCCTGCTTAGCTCACTGCTAATTGGGCCCTAGACTGCAGCCTGGGGCTGCGTCTACAACGGACACCTGGTCCCCTCCTTGATCCGTGCCTTAAAGGAACACTCTCCAATTTCTCCATCACCCTTAGAGCTTCACCAGATTCGCAGAACTCTGGGCTGATGGTGAGGAATTTGACCATAAACCTGGGAACGATAACCCTGATTCCAAAAGATCTGGGACTTACCCAATCTGACAAGACCAAAGGAACCATGGCCAGCTCTCTGATAGGAGGGAAGGTTAATAAAAACATGTATTCAGATCATTTCTGGAGTATGAGAGTTCAGGTTTAAGCTGCTAATCAACTGATTGATTCTGAACAGATGTAATTTAACTTGAACGGACAGGCAGCAAAAAGGGTCATTGTTGAGTGAAGCTTGGTTCAGCTCACCCAGTTCCTTGGGAGCAGCCCTTGTCTGCTGCCATGTCTCAGCGTTCCTGATTTTACAGGCCCAGGACCTTCATAGCTGACCAGCCTCTTAGGATGGAGCCCCACCAACATGACTCAAAAATACTGATGCGTAAGCCCCAACTCAAATGTGTTAACTAATAACTGCAGTGCTGTCCTCTGCTCTTTCCCTAGGGGAGGAATTCCTGTTGAGGTCAAATTAAGTTGGAAGATTGTTAGGTGAGCACAGAATCAAAGCAAGGGGAGTGAGTCATATATATGATATATATTCCATATACAGAGGGCAGTAACCAGAGGAGCAAATCACCCTCCTCCACCTTGGAAGAGCAACCCTACATGCACAGTGCGGGATTCACCCACCTGTCTTCAGCTCTCTAACTTTAGATATTTCTATGCTTTCATTACTAACCACTTCCCTCTATGCACAGGATTTTCTTTAAGTAGGCAGATACTGTCAAGAAGGCTACAGAAAAGCTCCTCCTCTTGCAAATCCCAGCCTTGAAAGCAGTCTGTCTCTGAGGTGTGTTTGCATGTATCCTATCTGTTACCGGCTGAATTGTGTTCCCCATAAAGATATGATGAAATCCTAACTCCCAGTCTGTGTGAATGTAACCTTATTTGGAAATAGGATCTTTACAGATAAAATCAACATAAGACAGGGTCATTAGCATGGGCCCTAATCCAATACCCTTAAGAAGAGAGAAATTTGAATGCAGACACCCAGGGAGAACACCACATAATGACAGAGGCAGAGGTTGGAGTGATGCAGCTGTAGGCCGAGGCATGTCAATCTTTGAAGGCCACCGCCCGAAGTCAGGAAGACGTAAGGAAGAGCCTTCCCTACAGATTTCAGAGGGAGTGTGGCTCTGCGGGCATCTGATATCGGACTTACAGTTTCCAGAACTATGACAAATACATTTCTGTTGTTTTAAGCCACCCAGTTTGTGACACTTTGTTATAGCAGCCCTAGAAAACAAATACACTATTGGGGTAGTAATTAATATTTGGGGTGCTTCATGATCATAGAATCTTCCTGGTACCTCTATGAAAGTCTTCAGTGGGTATATTTGGCTGTAAAAAGCTGGCTACAAATTAAAATAATTATCATAATTGTCTAAAAATATCTGCAGGGAGGGGAACTCCCTGGGCTGTCCAAGGGTTAAGACTCCATGCTTCCACTGGTCAGAATGGCCATATCAAAAAATCCACAAACAATAAATGCTGCAGAGGGTGTGGAGAAAAGGGAACCCTCTTGCACTGTTGGTGGGAATGTAAACTGATACAGCCACTATGGAGAACAGTATGGAGGTTCCTTAAAAAAATAAAAATAGAACTACCATATGACCCAGCAATCCCACTACTGGACACATACCCTAAGAAAACCATCATTCAAAAAGAGTCACGTACCACAATGTTCGTTGCAGCTCTATTTACAATAGCCAGGACATGGAAGCAACCCAAGTGTCCATCGACAGATGAATGGATAAAGAAGATGTGGCACATATATACAATGGAATATTACTCAGCCATAAAAAGAAACGAAATTGAGTTATTTGTAGTGAGGTGGATGGACCTAGAGTCTGTCATACAGAATGAAGTAAGTCAGAAAGAGAAATATACCGTATGCTAACACATATATATGGAATCTAACAAAAAAAAAAAAAAAAAGTGGTTCTGAAGAGCCTAGGGGCAGTACAGGAATAAAGACGCAGACGCAGAGAATAGACTTGAGGACACAGGGAGGGGGAGGGGTCAGCTGGGACGAAGTGAGAGAGTGGCATGGACATATATACACTACCAGATGTAAAATAGCTAGCTAGTGGGAAGCAGCCGCATAGCCCAGAGAGACCAGCTCAGTGCTTTGTGACCACCTAGAGGGGTGGGATAGGGAAGGTGTGAGGGAGACGCAAGAGGAAGGGGAAATGGGGATATATGTATACATATAGCTGATTCACTTTGCTATACAGCAGCAACTAACACACCACTGTAAAGCAATTATACTCCAATAACGATGTTAAAAAAAAAAAAAAGACTCCGTGCTTCCACTGAAGGGGGTAAGGTTTCTATCCCTGGTTGGAGAACTAAGATCCCGTGTGCCACGCTGTGTGGCAGAAAAAAAAATCTACAGGGAGGATGACAGAAAATATAAAAAGGATGGGGAACAATATCATTGTGGGTTAAACAGTGGATGTAAACGTCTGGCCAGCCAGCTTCATGAAGAATGCACAACGGATGAATGATTGATCCTTTTGTTTAAGGGTCCTTTGAAAATGACCAATAATTGCAAACATGATAAACAATTCTTCACAAGATGGTAGGTCTTTTATACCCATTGTTCATCCATCAGCAGGCTTTCAGACAGATGTTAGATGCTACCAGGCTTTTCTGTTAATTACCTGTAGCATGCCATTCTCAAAACATGAGCCCCAGGTGATGTACCACGATGGTCTGGCTCAGGCAGAGTAAGGAAATGAAAGTAAATGCAGTAAATCATTGTTTCTAACTTTGGCAGCATTGATTTTAGATGGACTTTATTAGAAATGTCTCAGCCATGTTTTATGTGATAAAACTCTTATGCTTACATTGATCAATTAACAATTTAATGAACTGGTTTTCTGATGTGTATAATAATGCTTGGCTACATCATTGAGAAAGTATTAGGAAGTGATGGCCATGTTGCTATGAAGAAATGTTATGTTTTGAAAACCTGAAAGTTAAAACAAATAACCTGAGGAATTAATCTGTTTAGGGATTTAAATTGTCTCACTGAGCATGATACCAAGGCCAATATTCTATAAAGAAAAGTACTATCAAATTTTATTATTAAAATAAAACACTAAACTTCTGGACAAGGAGAGGTATTTGCTGATTCAACAAATATTTACTAAGCACCTTGACGAAGACGGTAGGGTATGGGAGCCTCTGGAGCTGGACTTCCTAGGTTCATATTATCTCTGCTACTGGCCAACAGCCAAGTCTCTCTGTGTTCCTTAGTTTCCTCACCTGTAATCCAGGGGTGATAACGGTTCCTATCTCAAATAAAATGGGACTTTGATAGTTACATTAATTGATACATGCTTGGGAACTGGAACAGAGCCTAGCACAGGGTAAGCTCTCAGTAGATGTTAGTTTTCATCACATGTTTGACACCAGGTTACATGGAAAGGATGCTCTTTATCACAGCACAAATGAAGCCCAGGGCTCAGGCAGCAGCCACCTGAAGCTGTGCCCTGACCCTTCCTGGGCTGCGTCGCCCTCCAGCCGAGCACAGGAAATCCGTGCGTGCAGTAGGGCCGCCGAGCTCAATGGCATTAGGTCTGATCAGCAGATCTCTGTCCACCTCAAGGGTCTGCACGTCCAAGTTTGTGCTTAAAGAGAACTTGGAGGTACACAGCAGCCTTGTGCTTGAGAGTTTGATTCAGAATAAAGCACCAGTTCTAGCACATAATAACTGGTGTGCAAGACTGATGAAACAGAACAGGACCCTGTGGGGTCCTCCTGGGTACAAATCCTTCCATGTCCCCTGTTTCTTGTTTGTAGGAAAAGGTTTCTTCAGCCTCCTAGACCTTCCCTGGGTTCCAAAAGGCTGATTCAGACAGTTACTAATGGGGGAAGTGAGGGACTGCAGAAACAAAGGAGGAACAATCAAGAAACAATAGTGCAGCCATTAAAGCAGGGTCCTGGCTCCTCAAGGGATACACATAACAATATCTTTGAGTTCTTCTGCAGGAACTAAGGCCCCCATCCACGCGGAGGATGGTAACTTCTGGCTGAGTCTTGGAAGACCTCCCTGTTACCTCACCACCAACCAATCAGAAGAAAGTTGCACACCCTGCAGCCCTCACCCTAAATTTGCCTATTTTTTCCTGAAAACCATTGGGGAGTTCGGGTTTTTTGAGCATGACCCACCTGTTCTCCTTGCTTGACCTTGCAGTAAACCTTTCTCTGTTCCAGACTCCAACGCTGCAGATTGTTTGGCCTTACTCTGCATCGGGCGCATGAACTGGTGTTCCACAATACGTGTCAGTCTTATGAAAAACCAGTAAAATGAAATCTGAAAAAATTCACAGAAGCAAGGTAATTGCTGGGGAGAAAAAGAGTAAAAATCCTTGACTCTTCATGAAAAACATTTCACAAACTAAGATGCTCCAAAAGAGGGACAGAGAGGAAAACTTCATAACGGGTTAAGAGTTCTAAAAAATTTTTGCAATTGTAGGAGAGGAAGAAAATTTAGGTTCATTGGCTGGGCCCCGAAAAAGACTGACAAAAGATAGATTAACGAGAGAAAAATTAAAAAGTTTCCCAGTAAGGGAATAATGTTTGCACTATTTTTCTGTAATGCCAGCCAAGATATGCACAAGCCAGAGAAATAGAAAGTGTTTGCTAAAATATTTGTAACAGACACTTATGTACAAAAAATTCACAAATACTAGTTCTCCAGTTGAGGCAGAGCTCATGGAAATCACACTGGAACAGATCAAACCACTGGCTGGGATTATAAAACACATACTGATCCAGAGGGGAAGTTATAGGTAGTGGAGATTTTCAGTTTGAACATTAACATTTCCAAAGTTTGGCAACATTATGCTTTTAAATTATGCAAATTATGTAAACAAGAGGTACATTTTAAGTCGATCTGCATGCAAAACTCCATGTCATGAGGACACCAAGCACCGGGATTTCTCTCACAGACGGAGCCCTTGGTGTGCAGCGCCCAGCTGAAGGAACAGCCATGGCACGGGGTGTGCCCAATTTAAGATTCTTTCACATACACACAGGAGAACTCAGTGATGAGGAACTCAAAAGGGTGGTTAGAAATCGGGCTTATAGAACATCTTAACGAAAGAAAAATAAGTTGAAAGAGAAGTGACAATGAGGCCGGAGATAGATGGGCCCCCGGCTGAGCAGCTGGAGTTTGTCCCCTGTGGACAGATAATCCAAGGTGAAGATTATAGCAGGAGGATAATAGGAGAGGCGAGACCTGCCCAGATAAAAGATAGAGACCACATATTTCTCATTCTCAAGGTCAAGGAGAGCTTCTTGACTATACATGTGCAGAAAGGCTCCTTGGAGGTCAGAAAGGGAGTGATGTCAACCTACCCATAGGCCTCTTGGCTAGAATCCATTTTGGCTAAGAGATGCACGCACACATGGGAGGACCCTGAGCTAAACCAAATACAGACTCAGAACCAGGCAAAGCAAGATGACTGGCCAAAGGAAACCCGGAAGAAATGCCCCATGTGAGTGAGTCAAACTACCACGAGGGTGCGACTCTCTCTCTGAGTTCGCCCGTGTGTGCCTATTCACAAGTACTCTTTTTCCTCCTAATAAACACTTTACTTGTTTCACTACTTTCCGTTTCTTTGTGGGAATTCATTTCTACAAAGCTGACGGGCCAGGGGCCTTGTCACCGGCCACAGGTCAGGGCTCTCACTGCCGCAGCCTGACGTCAGTCTCTGGCTGGCAACTGAAATCCTGCTTCAAGCTGCTGCAGGCTGAGGCCACTCGAGATCAACGAGACAGAGGAAGAGGACTTGAAGTTTCTAGGGACAGCAAACTGGGGGTCGGGATATATAGGTGGAAAGTGATGGAAGACGCGGCTGCTTAGTAAGGTTTGTCAATGTAGACCTTTCTGTGGCACCATCTCCCCTCTCCCCGCTCCTGGCGTGGGAGGCACGGGGCTGACCTTCACAAGGGGAATGTCCGCTCTGCTCTCATACAGATGGGGAGTGGGGTGCAGATTGCTCATCCTGGGTCTGCTTTTCCTCAATTGTCTTCAGCTCAAAATAATCCTTAGGCCAGAGTCACACATTTTGGAGTGGTATACAGTGCATCACGGGCATAAAATATTCTTACCTTATACTGACTTCTAACACTTCGATTGTTTCAAGTGCAGTGTATCAACAGATTATAAATGATATGATGCTTAGAGTTTTAAGGTGTAGCAAGAAAAGGTCACTGTGAGGAAAACAAGTTTTAAAAAGCACAGTGATAATATGATAAATTTAAACAGTTTTTTAAAATTACAGCACTGTTGGGGAATGACTCATCAATTTGCCAGGAAGCCAATCAAGAATCTTCTTTCTTTGCACTCCTCTAGTGGTCATTTCTTTGGTGTTATGGTAATTGGCAAGAAACATTCCCTAGCTGCTTAAAGCCTTGGGGTCAATGAACACAAAGGAAAGGAGGAGGCTTAAGAAGGGAGTCATAGAAATGTGAGTTCAAGGACAGTTTGAATACCTCCTTTTTAAAAAGTAATTTCTTATATAGCATGGACAAAATGTCATAGTGTGTTAATTACTGTCCAGGGTGCATGTAAATAAATTTACCTTTAAGAGGCCCATAAATATATATATATATATTAGATTATATATATTAGATTATATATAATCTAATACAAATATATATATATTTAATATATAATATTATATTATATATAAATATATATTTAATATATTTATTTATTTTTATTAATATATATTTAATATATATAATATATATTTATATATAAATATATATAATTAGATTATATATATTAGATATATATATTATATATACACATATATATTAGATTATTATAATATATAGTAGATTATTTACACATTTTGGCTATTGTGCTGTAACGAACCTGGGAGTGCTAATATCCCTTTGAGATCCTGATTTTAAGGCTTTTGGATTGTTGACCTGAAACAAATAGACTGCCAGATATTTCTCCAGCAAAAATGCACTTATTTGGGATCAGCATAGGATTGCAGTTGGGGTCTGTAACCATGGTGAGCTGCGTGCAAGTCCCCACACAGCAAGGAAAGGAGACCATCCTTCTAGGGTGGAAAAGGAAGTCGGGAGTGCTGTAGTAAAAATAGTCCATGGCTTTTCATCGGCTGAGTCCTTGCCAGGAAAGAAGAGGAATCTTTCTTCTTCCTGCTGCGCTCAGCTATCCTCACTGGGTATGAGAGCTCCCTCTTCTGGTCTTTGTTTATTAATTTTTTACAGGCTAAATACCCAGAAGTGCGGTTGCTGGATCATTTGGTATTTCTATTTGTAATTTTTTGAGGAACCTCCATATTATTTGCCATAGCAACGGCGCCATTTTGCATTCCCACCGACGGTGTGCAAGCGTTCCAGTTTCTCCACAGCCTCACCAACACGTGCTGTCCTTCGGTTTTTCAACAATATCCATTTCAACAGATGTGAGGTGATACCTCATTGTGGCTTTGATTTGCATTTCCCAGATGTTGAGAATCTTTTCATATACCCGTTGACCTTATCTTACACCATACACAGAAGTCAACTCAAATGGATGAAAAACTTATAAACTGTAAGCCTACTAGAAGAAAATACAAGGGAAAAACTTCATGACCCTGGTATTGGCAATGATTGCACAGATCCGACACCAAAAGCACAAGCAACACAAGCAAAAATAGACACGTGGAGCTACATCAAACTAAAAAGCTTCTGCACAGGAAAGAATACAATCACCAGAGTAAAAAGTAACCTACAGAATGCGAGAAAACATTTGAAAACCATGTATCTGATAACGGGTTGTGATATTGTGAGGTATAATAAGAAATATATATTTGGCCTTTGTTCGTTTCTGACACAGAGCTAAAGTCCTTGAAATTTTCTTAGTGATAAGAGTAATGGGAGCACCTTTTGTTATAATGTTTAGTTTCTTGTTCTCAGTTCCTGAAATCACTTCAGAGCCATAAAAGTGAAGTTGGTGTTTTGTTATTCCTAACAAGCCCTTTCCACCACAGCTGGGTTTAGGTTAATGAGGTGACTTGGAAAGAACCTCATGATTGGGGCTAGTTGCCAGGGGAGTGAAGCATGTGATCAGAGGGCTGGAAATTTCAGTCCCACCCCCAGCTTCTGGGGAGGAGATAGGGGATTGAGACTGAATTCAGTCACCAGTGGTCAATGATTTCATCAACAATGCTTATATAATGAAACCTCCATAAAACCCCAAAAGTATGAGGGTTGGAGAGCTTCTGGGTTGGTGAACACCTGTAGATTCAGGGATAGTGGCCAAGCTCCAGGAGGGCAGAAACTCCACACCCTTTCCGCATACCTTGCCCTAGGCCTCTCTTCCGTCTGGCTGTTCCTGGGTTATATCCTTTTATAATAAACCAGTAATCTAGTAAGTAAAATGTTTCTCTGAGTTCTGTGAGCCACTTTAGCAAGTTAATGGAACCCAAGGAGTGGGTCCTTGGAACTCTCATCCAATCAGGTGACAACTTAGACTTGTGATTGGTGTCTGAATTGGGGGGGCGGGCAGTCTTGGAGGACTGAGCCCTCAACCTGTGGGATCTGATGCTCTCTCCAGGTAGATGGTGTCAGAACTGAGTTGAATTGTAGGACACCCAGCTGGTGTCAGAGAATTACTTGGGTGCGTGGGAACTGCCTCCCCCTGCCACAGCCCACCCACCAGCGCACGTTGAAATTGGTTCTAGAAACTTGGGGGAATTAATTTCCAAAATATATAAGGAACTACAATTCAATGGCAAAAAATCCCTAATAACCTGATCCCAAGAAAACTTAGAACGTAAACTAAGGTTTTATTTAAGTGGGGACCTGGAACTCCCTGGACCATGCCTACGTGGCACACTGGCATGTTTCTGGAATGGGTTTTGCAGAGTTGCAGGAGGTTGGAGGGAATTTTGGAGCATCCTGATTCTCTTTGTTTATTTTCTCTCCCGGAAACAGAACTACCAAATACAAAATTTCCTGATGGTAAAAATATATTTCTAAGAAAGCTAACGTGTCTATTTCCACTGCCACACCACCAATCTAACATTTACTTTTCAGCCCAGACTCTTGTTTGAAAAATTACTATGTTCCAGTCATTCATCTAGATATCAAGGCAAGTAAGATGAATAAGACGAGGCTCCCTGTATTCAAGATGCTTATGTTCTGGGGGTTCGGGATAGAGTCAGATCTAAACAGTGTGCAGAACCCGATGTGCAGTTGGACGAAGGGTATGAATAAAGTACTACGGATGCCTAAGTAGTGAAGTGATTCATTCTGCATGGTGTGTAGGGCAGCGGGTGGTATATCAAAGAAGGATTCCCACAAGAGTTGTCTGGACTAGAGTACCAATAAAAGTAAACGGAAATTCTTGCTGTTTCTTCATCACCTTGACTGAACCAATATAGTGACACTGATTACATTATGAAACTTAACTTAAGGAAGTGGGACAATGCTATCTCCTTTAATATTTTCCTCTGTGAGCTCCAAAGCTTGAGTTGGTTCCCTTTTTTCTGCCTTTTCAAAATCCATAGATCAGGGCAGATTGAGAATTTCTGGAAGAGACTTTATTTTTTAAAAACAAAATGGCTGCAACCTTGCAGAAGTGCTTAAAGAAACCAGTGGAGCGATAAATACCCTAGAAGGTGTAGTGGATGCTGTAGTGAACCACCAAGCTCTCCCCGTCAAGGGCTCGGGCATCTATTCTTCCAGGTGCCCAGAGTGTTGCCTTCTGATGTTTCACAACTGAGCCCCTACTTTGGAACTGCTTTGTAGCAAATCTTTTTGCTCAAGTCATACTTCCTTCCTGGGGCTGTCTGCATCCAATGACTGGTTGACGTGAGGGTATAGCAGTCTAGCCCCTATGCCTAGATTTGCGTCAACTCTGTAGGGCCATTCCCACTCCAGAGCTCCCCATGGGGTCCACTAAGGCCTCAGCTGCAATTGCAATTGACTCAAAGCTCATCATTCTCTCTCTTCCCAATCCAACTTATTTCACTCCCTTGTAAATCAGAGCCCTCCCCTAACCTGCTTCAGTTAATCTCCATCTTGGAGTCTGTTTCCTGGGGAACTGACTTAAGATAAAAGCAAGCTAAGAATTCAAAACAGGTTTCCCAGAAATTCTCACACAGAACTGGAAAAGTTCCACCATTGAAAAGTGCCACGACTCCTCCCTCATGGTTGTTTGTTAAACTGGGGGTGGGGGGGGGGAAGTCACATAACAGAACCAGTTTCTTCCTTGGACAGGAAGATGGATCAAAGCTTAGTTGCAAGAGCTAAGAATGGCTAACATATCACCTGGTGTAATTAGTAACTAATGATCAATCGATTGTCATGCTTTGCTATTTTAATATAGATTTATATATTTATTGGGGAAAAAAACACTTCAAATCCCCTTCTATTATGTGAAAGTAAGCCTGGTTGTTTGGACTGTGAAATTATAAGTTATGCTCCTCTATTCAACCAGGTGTCACATAAATCTAAGTAACAGACCCCAAGAGGGAATTTTATTATAATTTCTGGTTTTGCCAATAGAAACCTATAACGTTACAATTTCAAACTACCTAACCCGTTGAATCTAAACTCCTCTGCCACGCCCTCTGGTTCCATCCTCCACAGTATCTCCACTGTCTCCCAACACCGACTCATGTCTCCCTCCCTCCTTTCCATCTTCCTTCTCCCTCACCAAAATCCTACCCGCCTTTGAAAGGTCTGACCTTCTTCCACGGAGCCTTCCTTGTCCAGGTCTATCCCCAAGAATTCCTTCCCACCCTAGCTCCTACTGCCCCATTTCCTACAATACATTTCATATCAAATCATACTCCGTACTGCTTAGTTAGCACAAGGCTAGGCACATGTAGCTAGCTCCTCAATGAATACATTTTTTTGACAGCTTTATTAATATATAATTAATATATAATTTTGTACCAAAAATTCACCTGTTTTAAGTGTATGATTCAACGATTTTTAGTAAATTTACATAGCTGTGAAATCATTACCATAATCCAATTTTATAACATTTTCGTCACCCCCAAAAGATCTCTGATGCCCACTGTCTCTATAGATCGTAAGAAATGTATTTTGAGCTCTCGAGTTGGAAATCTTTACATTTTCTCATGATCACCATCACTTACTACTGAGACCCTTCTACAAATAGTCTAAGGTAGACATTGGGAAAAGTAAACATTGTTAAATAAATGGCATTGAAAACCCCCCTACTCACTAACAGATTGATTGCATCTACTTCTTATTACAGCCTAAAAGGTGTCATTTTTAGGTAAAATCTAAATTCCTAGATTTATTTCAAACTCCATGTTGTTGATTCAGCTGGATTTTGTTTTAAAAGTGAAAACGGGAAGGAGTTGGGGTGAACCGATTACATGATGACATCCTGAGAGAATTCAGACAAGTCAGTTCACGTGTGTAAATCAGATAGGTCAGATAAACATCATTTTCGGCACTCCCTTTGTCTTGAACCCAAGGGAGATGGACTTCTCCTGAGAACAATTAGAGAGGATAGCCTGCAGAGTTTAGGATGCTGCTTCCTGTGTGGGTCAAACACAAGTCAAGGCTTATGCCTTTTACTAGTTTTAATTATATTCAGGTAAACAGGCCACCCCTTGTATAGCCTAACCTCATAAACATTAAGCAACTTCTAAAAAAATGACATTTGAGCTCAATTTAAATTGTGCGCACGTAATCAACTACCTCATAAACAAATAAACCAGAGAAAGAAAGCAAAATTACTTCCTGCTCTGCTTTCCACGAACCGACAATATATTGATAAATTCATAATAATAATAACAGATTTAGAAATATTTCAGTGAGGTTGAGAATATTGATAGATAACATACAAAGTGCATCAAGAAAAAACTAGTTGTGATTTTTATTTTATGATGCCAAAATAAAACAGGATTATTTCACAGTTAGAAAACAAATCTTAACCAAAAAAACTATAAAACACATGTCTCAAGTGTGAGGGTGGTGTATAATAAGAGACTGAAAATGAGTTCTCCGTATATTCATGTTGTTGTAGAGTCCTTCAGAACCAGCAATACAGCGGGTATTACGTTTTTTTAGGATTATGTGAACTTAGCCTTGAGAATACGGAATTATTTAAATCAAAGTTCCAAAGTGAGACATCTCAAATGCTCCCTAAATTCAGCAGACAAATGCGTACTTCAAGTATAGAAATTATCTCAACATGATCATTTCAACTCTCCTTTATATTTGAATACCAGAACTATAAAGGTTTTAAAAAGCTATTCATGTCTATTTCCAATAATCAGACTCTTTTTATTGTAAAATGAAAATAAAACTTAAAATAATCATAAGGACTAATTTACACACAGCATACTTTTTTATGGTATAATAATATACTCTATGGGAAGGTATTATACCAGGATCATCATCAGTAATGATTTGGGAATAGTTAAGATTTTGTTTATCACTGTAATTTTCAAGATCAAGCTGTCGAAAAAATCCCAGTGGAACCACGTGATTTGGCCAGGGCCATGTCCTGAGTCTGTGACCAGGGGAAGACAGTATTTTGTTTCCACAAAGCCAATCTACGAATTAACCTTTAGGAAATAAGCCTTCCTGCAATACTTCTAAGTAAAAGAATAGTGTCTTCTGATGCCTCATATAGCAGAATTCCAAATATCAGGAAACATAAGTATTTATTAAAATATTTATTTATTAAGTAATCGAAATGAAGTGCAAACGTTTTCTGTCCTGGGTATGTATATTGAAATGGTATTTAACATTTAACAAAATCAACACTGTGACAGGCGCCACTAAAATACAATGCTTTTCAGTTGAAAAACTGCTGTAATTCAGCTTTTAAAAATATGGCTGTATATTTTACTCTTTCACAATCGAAGCAGCATGGTACCCATAAAAGTTATATTTTATTCTGAGTGCATCCAGAAAAAAAAACCCAAATATAATGATCACAGACACTCATATACCTCTAACTTTTCTTTAAATGAGGAATACTTGAAAACTTTGTTTGACAGGCCTCAGTAACCCAACCGTGTATTCATTAGTAAAGGATATTCTTACCTGTTCATTTTGGGTAAAATTAACTCGATTGGTAATGAAGGGCCTGAAATAGGGAGATATATCTCCATAGAAGAGAGATACTTGTGGTATTCTTATTTATAAATATGAATGAACAGATTTACATTCTTGTCAAGTAAAATGTAAGTTTACCATGGGCCTTGTTTAAATTAGGAAAGTTACTCCTTTAATTTAGTCTTTAAATAAATTTAATGTACTGAATTTCTGGAACCAAGTGCTACTTGCAATTTATGATGAAAGGCATTTACCCGTTCTTTCTGAACCGGCCAGTTCAAGATGCAGTGAGATTTAAACATCCCTCTTCGCAAACAGAGCGCATGATTCAGTTTATAATCCGGAATATCCTCAAGAAAGATCAATATAATGGAATCCAGATTTTGTTCAATAGCTTGCTGAACTGCATGGTGCACCTTGAATCTAAGTTAAAAAAAATAACTGAATTAAGGTATATATCAATATACAGTTTTTAACAGACCAAAGCTCTAAAATTAACATTTCCCTTGTAATTAACTTTAATCTGTCACTAAAAATCAGGTTACGTTTCTTCTTAATTTTATTTTTAAAATACTTTGAGTTGTGAGTAATAATGTTAGTAATATTTAAAAGCTCAATTTAAAAACAAGAATACATTTCAGAGTGTTCACCTACCTTTTGCATAATGGATCTTTCAGTAGATTCTGTGTTATAACAAAAATAATTTTTCTGCTCCTTCTGATGCTATTAACAATTGCTTCAAGTTCAAGGACACCTGCGTCAAAATCCCTTTCTTCCAGACAAAATCTGAGTGTATGATCTTCTTCTTCCATTGGGGAGAAGTGTTCCCAGACCCAATCCCTATCCTTATAGGCATGAATTATATATGCCGCATATTCAAACTGTTCTGGCTGTCTGTCTATTTCTTTGAAACCAAGAACTCGATGCACTGAAACATTCCAATAAAAAGATATCTTCCAGCCTTCAAAATGGATGAGGAGTACAATAAGGATAAAAATCAATAGGATACTGGTATTTATCATGAAAAGGAGTTCAAATGGGGCACTGTCTTTGCAGGGTGATATATCAAAAAGCATCACTGGGAAACCATGATATTGAGGTGGAGTGTTGCAGAGGTAACGGCTTGATAGTTCAGAGATGTTGGTATGGGTATTATTAATCCAAGTAACAAACCAGGCAATGCTTTCACATGTACAATCAAATGGATTAAAGCTCATATCTAAATTACTCAGGTTCTTGAATGCTGGCCCAAAAACGTTCTTTTCAACAGATGTTATGAGATTCTTCTGAAGGCTTAATGACTTTAGTGACACTTGATTATCAAAGACAGATGGCGGAAGGATATTTAAATTATTCAATCCTAAATCGATGCTCTTCAATTCACGTAAGTCCTTGAAGACTTCTGCTGGGACCTCATCAAAGCCATTAGACTCTAAGTTAAGGATGTGGAGGTGAGAAAGACCCTTCAGAAAATGAGTAGGACCACCAGGGTTTGCATGCTTCCAGAGGCGAGCTAAGTTGTTATGCTGCAAATCCAGAATTTCTAGTTTCTCAAGACCCTTCAACAGTTCATCATTTATGTTGGCTATGTTGTTGTTGCTTAGATCCAGAATGGTCAGGTTAGGAAGAGGGTGAAAAGGTGAAGGGGAGCTATTCACATTTTTAAGGGCCACCCTTCGGAGCATCAGTCGTTGAAGGCTTGGAACCAAGGCAAAAGAGTTGCTAGTCAGCTCTAGGTATTTGTTGTAGGAAAGGTAGATTTCAATAATATTTTCTAGACCTCTCCATTCCTGGCCTGTGAGTTCCTGCCCAATTTCATTAAGGCCAAGGTCAAGTACATTTAGGTGGCCCAACCAAGAGAAAGCACCACTCTCTATTTTTGAGATTTTATTTTTGGTTAGGTTGAGTATGAGCAGAGGAGAACCAGCAAGTGATGAAAACGTTTCATTTGTTAAAGTTCGCAAACTTGAGAAGGAGTTGGATAGACTTAAACATCTCAGCCTTGTCAATCCCGTGAAAGTATTGCTTTTTATGCCTGGAAAGGTGTTATCTTCCATATTGAGATACTCCAAAACTTTTAGCCACTGAAAGGAAAAATCATCAATCTTGGGAAGTGAAGCCAGGGAAATGCTTTGTTTAGTAAAAGATCGTCTCAAATTCAGGTATCTCACGTTGGAAAGCCCATAAAAAGAGCGAGAAGACAGATGTTGTATATTATTATACTCCAGAAAGAGGTATTCTAGATGTGGAAGCCACGCAAAGGAATCATTACCAATCACACTTAGGCTGTTATGCGAAAGGTCGAGCACTGTGAGATTTGTCTGCTTCAGCCCAGCAAAAGTCGTGTTGCTGGTTGTGTACAGCTGGTTGTTGCTCAGGGACAGATTCTGAATGCTTGTGTTTGACAATTCCAAGCAGAGCTCTTCTATGAGACTGGGGCTCAGTTTGGCATTGTTCAGAGAGAAGCCAAATAATTTTCCAATTGCATGAAAACACCCTGGAGAGAACTAAGAGTGGGACGGAAAAAGAGGTTAATAACCAAAACACAACGAGTCTGTGTGACCCTTGAAAAGCAGGCATATTCTCTACTCAATCCCCTTTCCTGTTTCACCGCCTTCTCCGGGTTTTCTCTCCATCCCTCTGTCTCCCAGCTCCTTCCTCTGTACCATCACCCACCTCCTGCTCCAGCCCTTGCCTCCCCTGGTCACTGGTAACTCAGCATCCATGTATCAGCTTAGCTGCCACTTCTTCAGAGGGTCTTCCCTGATCTCCCAGGCTGAGTTTAGTCTCCTGGTACTTTTACTTCATCACACTGAGTTACTGTAATTACTAACACACTGAGTTACTGTAATTACATCACAGTGAGTATTACTGTAATTAATAACCTATTTGTAAAGTCACCTCTGGGGCAGATCCTGTTTCCCTCTTCGTGACCACTGCTCTCAGTGAACATTCTGGAGCGAATGGGTGGATTTTACTATGAAACATTGACATGCACTTTCCTTTCTATGACTCTGAGCTCCAGCGATCCTCTCTGTCTTCTCACCAAGGTTTTCTCCTGACTATTTCATTACCGTGTTTCCAGCTCCCTTCCGCTCTGCTCCCCAGTCCCTCACTAGAAGCCTTGGCTGCTATGAGACTCAGCGCTGGAGCAAGAGAGCAAGAGGCAGGAGGGAGGGGATCCAAAGAGGATAGAGGTCAAGTCTCCTGGGAGAGCAAAGAGGCTCTGATTTCTACTGTGTCACTTGTGAGATGTTAGGGCCAATGGATGACATGAGAGAAATGTGGAAGAAAGTAAGTCAATATACAAAGCAGGAAATGATTAGATTAATTATGGTAAATCTATAGGATAGGATTATTTTGCAGTCACTAAAATTAAGCTTGTGAATAATTCTTAATGACATGGAGGATATTCATGTTATGATATTACTTTTAAAAGGCAGGATACACCATCATTCTCAGAGAGGCAGCACAGCACAGCTGCTAAGAGCGTGGGGCCCTGGTCTAACACTGCCAGAAACCCAGCTCTGTCACCAGTCCATCACCTGTGAGGCTATGGACAGGTTCCTTAATCTTTCTTCATCTCAATTTACTCTTGTGTAAAACGATAAGCGTAAGTTGGTTACAGGACTAGACAAAATGGTATTAAAAAAGAACTTGTCACAGTGTTGGCCACACAGTTAAGTACTCTATGAATTTCAGGTGCTGTTGTTTTTTCTTTTATTACACGGAGAAAAGCTGGAGACAAACATACCCAAATGTTAACATTGGTTGTCCTGAGACTATGAGCTTTTGGATAATTTTTATTTTTCTCCTCATTACTTATATATTTTACATTTATTTATATATTTCTACAATAAATGTTCTAAACAACAAAAAAATGCTGTTCAAAAATGAACCTGAGTAGCTTGCATAAAATATTTAATTATAATTTCAGGATAATTTCATTCACAGTCTATTTTTTAATCTGAAAATTAATATAGCTTTAAAAATCTGGTTTTGTTTAGGATTCCAAATATTCTTATTCTTGGCTTGTAAAGGAATAAAATACAGACACACCTGTATGCAAAACTAATGAATAAATTGAAGATCACAGACCCAAAAAGAGAAGGTTAGGTTTACTCCATTATATAGGAAGGTGCTTGTAAAAATATAATGCTAGTTATTGTTTATCGAGCATTACCTATAATGCCAGGCACTGTGCTAAATTCTTTGCCACGTAAGTCTATGGGGAAGTGTTATTATTATACCAATTTTAAAACTAGAGAACTGGAGCAGAGAGAACTTGAATAACTTGCCCGATTGCACAGTTATTAACAGACAAAGGCCACATAGGGAGTCAGCTAACCCAACTCTAAAGCCTGTGCTCTTAACCATCATACTATTTTAATTCTTCCAGGGATTTTGCACAAGAGATAGTATTATTTCCACTTTACAGGCAAGGAAACTAGACCCAGAGAGGTTAAGTCCCCAAGGCCAAAGTCCTGGTCTGTAATGGATCATGGATTTTAACCCACTTCTGTTTGACAGCAGAGCTCCAGCTCCAAATTGCTACCAAACTCCCTTTCTTGCGAGGATGACATCAATGGCCCTAAGCAGTAAGTGTGAAGGATTTCTAGAAGATGTGACAAAGGTTACCACCTCTTTCTCCATCTCTACCTTTAGATTCTTACCCACGTGACACAATTAGGGACTGCCCACACTTAAAAGTACAACACAAAATTTTTTATCTTACCTCTTTTATTTGATTTGATGACAACTCTAATCTTTTTAAAGAAGAGTTGCCAAGGAAATCAAGTTCTTCACGTCTTAGTGCAGAAATTTTATTATTTGATAGTAGAAGCTCTTGGAGGTTTTCCAGTTGCAGCTGAGTTCCTAATTTAGTAGATGATAAACCATTATGAGCTAGGTCTAATTTGATTAAATTCTGAGGGGAAAAAATATGTATATAAGTTACAGTCTTGCCATGAAAAAATAGTTATTTTAAATGTACATGAATCTTAGAAATAACTGGACAGCAAAATGTCACATCTTTATTATTCTATAGAAAACTGACGGTAGGAGTAATAAAAAAATCTTGGTTGTGATCGAAAATACGATTGCTACAAAGACTAATTTCTTTTTTTTTTTTTTTTTTTTTTTGCAGTACGCGGGCCTCTCACTGTTGTGGCCTCTCCCGTTGTGGGGCACAGGCTCCGGATGCGTAGGCTCAGCGGCCATGGTTCACGGGCCCAGCCGCTCCGCAGCATGTGGGATCTTCCCGGACTGGGGCACGAACCCGTGTCCCCTGCATCGGCAAGCGGATTCTCAACCACTGCGCCACCAGGGAAGCCCCAAAGACTAATTTCTTAATTCAAAGAATCACTTTATTTCTCTTACCAAAATAAAATGACTTCAGCTTACTTATTCGTGATGTAAGGAATATTCATAATAAGCATTTTTATTTACTTATTTATTTATAATAAGCATTTCTTTATGATGTAAGAAATATTCATGTGGCTTATCAAACATAGTGTCATGCATCAACCTTGAAACTAAACAACAAAAAAAATGATGAAGAAATATTTTCTTAAGAAGCATGAGGAGAATGTTGCTGTTCATGAAATTTTTAAAAGATTTTCATGTTGAGAAAGATCGGTAGTTATGTAAATTTTGCATCATGACTAGTACAGAATATTATTATTTTGCTTTGTCTGTGCTGTAGGATGTTTTGTCACTTTGTGCTACCTTTGAACATGTAAACTTCCACTCAGGTAAAATGTAAGGAAAAACTGATACATGTTAGGGCAATATCTTATGTAATGTCTATCAAAGAGCTTAAGACTTCTATTTATGTTTTAAAAATAAGAATAACATTTTGCCGGCAATTAACCGGATTTTGAGGTCTTTGTGCCCAAAGACATCATTTCATCTACATCAGAATCTAAGAGGGCACAAGAAAGAATTTCAAATCCCTAGCTAGCAAGCAAATCATTTTATAAATGTCTCTAAGAATATTTAAATTTATATATTATTCTTGGTATTTGAGGTCGAGGAATGCTCAGTTTTTTATAAGCCCACAAAATGAAGAAAACAGAGTTCTGAAAACAGCTTTGATATAAGAAAAGCACTTAATAATTGCCTCAGATTTAAAGACACTAGCATATTTTTTCACAGATTTAAATTCAAGCAAAGTACTGACAAGAAAAAGGTGGTAGCTACTGAAAAGCAATACTGTAGAAGATTTCTTAAATCAAAAGTATGTAATTTTTAGCTGAACAGTTGGCTTTATCATGCCTCAAATTGTTAATTTTATTTAAATTAGAATTTGGACTCGACATATGTTTTCATTATTGCAGGTACTAAATCAGCAGTGTGGAGAGTTTATTTGCCATTCTTCATGGGATATGCTGATTCCTCTCTGGTCTCTACCTCTTGAATCTAAGTTCTATTTCTAGTGGAAGGATGCAAGAGAGGAGAGTTCTTTAAAATTACAGTATTTGCTCTCTTGAAAATATTTCCAATCATAATGGCCATATTTGTGTGTGGAGCCCTCCTACCCATTTGGGTAGATCAGATTTCTTATTCTTCACCTTGATATTTAGACATGAAGTCTAAAGATGCACAAATGACTTGAAAACAATATTCAATAACATATTTTTCATTTCTTACATGGAAATACTCATTTCCATCTTACCTTCAGGCTTTTAAAGGGATTACTTTGAATTTTCTGGATTGAGTTGGACATTAGATGGAGTTCAGTCAAATTCATGCAGAAGATAAAGGTTTTATCAGAAAGCTGAGATAGCTCATTGTGTTGGAGGTTCAAAATTTCCAGCAAAGGGAGACTTTGGCACAGTTCTGGCTCCAGCTTTGAGATGGTGTTAAATCCTCCATCCAAGATAGTAAGTTGGCTATATCTTGTAAAATTGGCAGGTGGTAATCTTCTGAGTTGATTATGGGTAAGATTCAACACTGTTATGTTTGTTGGGAGGTCATCAGGTATTTGAGTCAACTTCAGATGACTGCAGTCAGCTATTTCATGTCTAACAGTACATTTGTTGGTAGAAGATGTACACAGTATCCAGAAGGGCAACAGTCCCAAAAAGGAGTAGATACGATAAAGCAAATCCCTGCTCATGATTCTGCCTTATAAAAGAAAAACAGCAAAGTAATGGGCAGCATTAATAACATGCGCTTCCATATACATTGGTTTATTACTTGCAATATATGTAACAAATGTGACTATATATGTAATATATGTAACAAATGTGATCTCATTACTCGTAACATTTATGATATACAAGTACGTATTATACAAGTAATACATCAAATGGAAATAATTCAATCAGCACAAAAAAGGATCAAAAAACAAACTCGCTTCTCGCTTTTCACCTCCACCCCAGCTGCAACGTTCCAAGGTAAACCTCTTGACTGTTTCTACTTTTAATTCTCATGGTCACTTCCACAAACCTAAATAATATGCTTGTGTTTCTACTTCTTCATTTCTGGACCTTAAGTAGATTCTTCCTACCGAAAAGATGAGGAACTTAATTATACTATTTCCTCATCCTCTTCACGTTTTTCCTTAGTTATTTTAAAATTTCATTTCATCTACTGTTACAATTAGATTGTAACAATCTATTGTTACAACCTATTGTTAATCTATTGTTCTTTATAGTTCTAAAGCCCATTTTGAAAACTTTCCAGTACCATAAGGGCACTACCTCTATTTACCAACTCACAGGCATAGTCCCCGAAATATATTCCCCTCCTTTGCCTAGGTGACATTTAACTCTTCTGGAAGGGCTGTAGCTAGAGGTAAGAATTACTGAGAAGGATTAAGCCATTTACAAAACATGTAAGGACTGAAAGACATTCCCAGATATGAGATACACTTCACCTGATGGAAGAGACTCACCAAATGCCAGGCAGGATGAGTGAAAAAGGAAAAAGACACAGACTCTTTTGAAACGTCAGAATAGTGATCATCCACCAGAAAAATCCTAAAACCTTTTAAGGAGAACATATGCTCAATTACTTCCAGGCGAAAGAGATCCTGATTCCACAAAACTTTCCACCAGCAACATAAGCCACTAGAAAACAATAGTGCTAAGCTTTCAAAACGTGCAGGGGGAATAATTTTGAACCCCACATTTCATATGAGGCTGAACAATTAAAGATAAGGGGAAGAAGCGTTTTGAGATGTGCACAGACTCAGTAAGTTTATAAGTAGACAATCGGCATGAAAAAGTTATTCTAGAATGTGCTACAGTAAAACAAACAAAAAAAGCGAGAGAATGAAATTAGAGTGAAGAGTTGATGTTTCATGAGACGTAACAGAAACAAAGGAAGTTAAAAAGAGATGAAAAGTAGATTCACTGGGCCTTGCAATTTTGGAAAACCGAGGACTACACATTTCTTTGTCCAAGTAAAAGACAATATTGCATCATGTTTGGGACCTGGCGTCTGCCGCCAGGGTGCTTAATCATTATTTGCAGTTTGGCTTGTACAGTTTGGTTTGTAAATTCACAATATGTTTTCCCCTAAGTTTATGCAGGCGCATCTACCTGCAGACACACACTAACACATAATCCTACTGTAAGGTTGGGAGCCAACTTCCTGAAACCAGTACCGCCCAAGGCCGACCAGCCCATGTTTGCTCATTTCTGACCTTCCTACACATCTGAAGATCTTTCCATGTCTCATCTTCTTCCGTTTTCCTTTATGAGGCCAGAGAAAGCCATTTTCTTACTCCTAGGAATACCTGAAGTGTTTTCTCCTTGTCAAGCACGTTATAAAATGCCAGCCCCTGTCTCCTCTCCAGCCAAGAAAACTGAGAGGAGATAAACTCTTTAAAGCTCACAGGGCTCTGCATCCTTAAGACAAAGATGTGATTTTAAAAAAAGGCTGTTGCCCGATGATTTCCATCGCTTCCCTAATGTGCTTTCCCAGTTACAGAACACTACAAAGGAAAAAAAAAATACTGCATAAAACGTTTTATCATGTTAATGAGAAACTGTTACTGTTCCTTGTCTTCTGAGTTGTGATACAAGTCTCCTCACACCTATATTCTCTCCTCTTTTTCTACTCTCCATGTTGAATGATTCCGACTCGATCTCAAGCACCAGACCCAAGAAAGATCAAAGAATGCTAAAGCCAACAAGCATTCTAGCTGTACCCAACATGAGAGATCCTATCCCAGGAAGAATTTAAAATACGCACCTTCACTTACTCTGATGGCAGCTGACCGTTCCTTTTTTCATTAGTTCAAATCCAGTCGTTTTCATCTGGGAAGTGAGGAAGTTTGCTGCAATCTGGAAAGTGAAACTAAAGTTTAAAAAAAAAAAAAACCTTCTCTTCTCCTTGGTACA
This sequence comes from Aethalodelphis obliquidens, assembly GCF_003676395.1. Lineage (NCBI taxonomy): Eukaryota > Metazoa > Chordata > Mammalia > Artiodactyla > Delphinidae > Aethalodelphis > Aethalodelphis obliquidens. The sequence continues at coordinate 14,080,052 of NW_020837969.1, read as the reverse complement.
TTCTAAGAAGGGCAAATGAAAAAAATCACAATCTCAGCAAGAGGTATTTTAAATTGTTTCTTAAAAATGTCTTGTTTTTTCTTCTTCTGTACAGTCCCTTGGGTTTTATTAAGAGGGTCACAGATTTAGCAACAGAGAAAGTTGAAAGAATCAAGCCCTCGCCCATTGATGTGGGCAGGGCTCTAGAGGTTAATGAATATCTAACAGAGAGCGAATTCCTCTATTTTTTTTTTTTAAAAACCAAAGCCTGATTCATGGCTGTCAGAATCGGTTAGAGGGACAGAAAAAAGACTCAGTCCCTAATCAAAGCTAAGCACTTTCACTTCTCTTATCTCACTTTATCTTCTTAGCAACTTTGTAAGACAAATAATGCAGAAATTAACCTTTTGATCAAAGAGACCAAGTTTCACAGCAGAGAAAGAGCTTGGCCTTGGAGCCGGCCAGGAGCCGGTCCTAACACATGCTGCTCCACTTTACGTGGTCAGAATCTGTTAGGGAACAAATTGATAAGCCTGGAGAAAGTTCAGATTCACTATTTAGTTATCAATTAGCTTTACTGACTTCAACTAGTGTAAGGAACATGCTTGTCAAAAAAGTAACACATTTTCATTGTTGATATAACATCATAGGATAACTATAATGTTATACAGTAAAATATAACAATTGGCAGGAACTGCAGAGATCACTGAATTCAGCTCCCTTGTTTGAGAAGTGAGGAAAACGAAACAGAGCTAGGCGAGGGATTTGCCTGAGGACATACCGCAAGTCGCCTTAATGCTTTATACAAGTCAAGTAAGAAAACAGCCTGGAACAGTTGAAACATGTCACTAGCTTGACTTGACTGCAGAATTGAGAGCAAGAAGTTAGCTGGTATCAGGGTGCAAAATGCCCTTTCCTGGGCTCCAGCCTTAGCTGGACCACCTTGTGGTTACCCTTTTCTGATGCTGCCGTCACATCTAGGACATAATGGCATAAGCAGGCAAACGACTGTCCCCCACATCTACCCACTGGGATGTGCAGTAAAACGTTACTACTATTCAAAAGGTTTCTTCTCTGTGAGTACCTGAAGGCAGGACAGGGTGTGCTCTTTGTGTGTGACTCTCCGGCCAGTCTTCCACTGTAGGCTGTCACTTTGGGCTCCAGTGAACCAGGCTGCTATTCAGTATTCAGACCCTTGTGTGGTCTCCACATTGATCCTGGACTTGACCACGTGACTAGCTTTGGCCAACGGGATATTAGTAGCATGCAGCAAGCCAAGGCTGGATAAGTATTTGCATATTAGAACTGTCCCTCTTCCTCTCAGAACCCAGCCGCTGTGTGGTGAGATGCCCAGCCTAGACTTGTGCAAGGCAACACGGAGGAGAACCGAGGGTCTAGCCAATAGCTCCAACTGAGCACCCAGAAGACAGCCATTGAGTAAGCCATATTGGGAGTGGATTTTCCAATCCCAGTTGAGTCACCCCAGCTGATATCCCATGGAGCAGAGATGAGCTGTCCCCACAAGTCCTGCCGAAATTCCAGAGGAGTAAACAAAAAAATGACTCAAGTTTTAAACCGAAAAATTTTGGAGTGATGTGTTAGGTATCATCAGATAAATGAAATTCATTCCCCCCACAACCCTACACACCCATCTCTTATGCCTTAGGACTTCTTGTAAATATCAGGTTTTCCATAATGTTGGTTGAACTAAAGAATGGCTTCCAAAAAATAATTTTTATTGGTAGTCTCATAATGCAATAATCAGTTTAGGCATAATACCAGTTCTCATCCAGATATTAATAGTCCTCAATTCATGTTGGCTCTAAATACAACACAGGTCAGTTTCTCTCCAGTGTATATTTCTTAATTATGCATTAACTTATTTAGCTATTATGGTGGTAGGTGCTACAGTGAAAAAGTTTATTTTTCCCTTTTTAAGAGAATTAAATCAAAACTATGATATATGTCCATAAGTGAACTCGGAACAACAAGAACAAAGAAAGAAAGAAAGAAACAAACGAACAAAACAGAAACAGACTCATAGATACAGAGAACAAACTGGTGGTTGCCAGACGGGGGAAGGCGGGAGAACAGATGAAGTAGGTGAAGCGGATGAAGAAGTACAAACTTCCAGCTACAAAATAAATAAGTCACCGGTGTGTAATGTACAGCATAAAGAATATAGTCAATAATCTTGGAACAAGTTTGCATGGTGACAGATGGTAACTAGACTTATTGTGGTGATCATAATGTATAAAAATATCGAATCACTATGTTGTACCCCTGAAACTAATATAATACTGTATGTTAACTATGATTCCAAAACAGACAAAAACTTCCCATGGGTTTACAATGTGATGAGTATATTATGGACCTAGATAAACAGCTACATTTCCCTCAGAGCATCAGATAGACCGTCATTTTGAACTGTGCTGACCCGTCTCCCTTCACAGCCACCCTTCAGAAAGGACATGGTTCTGCTCTGAACTGTCTGAAATTCCAGAAGCCATCTCTTTTTCTTTTTTCTTTGTGAACTCTTTCTCTAAAGTAAAGGTGCAGTTCCTCTTGCCAGTGTCATTTCCATTTCTGCTCACTGAGCTTCAGCTGGTTTAAATTAAGTTCGTTGTCAACCAGACAACAAACTCAGCAAGAACTTTAATGAGAAGAAATAACACTGTGCCCCTCCTGTTACTCTCACTCATGTCCACTGAGCAGGACTGAACTTGAACTTCCCCTCTGAAAAAGAAACCAACATTTGACACACAGAGCTTCTAGCTTAATTTGAGCTTTTCCTTATTTTTTTGTAATTTTATGTGGTAGATGAAAAGTGGTGATATCTTCCTCTCTCTTGTAAATCTGGGAGGTGGGTTCGTGTGAATGGGTCTCACTCTCCTTCACTGACAGTCTCAGGATATGGTGAAGGTCTCTTCAAACTCTATGCCTTAAATTTGATATTCATTTATTAATATGAAAAATAAAATTCCAGGTCCAGTGGTTAACACTCCACGCTTCCACTGCAGGAAGCATGGGTTCAATCGCCGGTCAGGGAGCTAAGATCCTGCATGCCATGTGGCACGGCAAAAAATAAACAAAATAGAATAAAATAAAATTCCAGACCAAACTTCACTAGCATCCTACTTTCTTCCTATTTATTTATTTACTTTCAACTTGGACATTTTCCCAGTATTTATTATGAGTAAATTGGCCTCCTGGAATTGTTCTACAGAGTCATGATTAAATAAATAACCCTGTGGTGATACCCCTGTCTATGTGAGGAGCAGCTTGATTTCAAATCAAAATCTGTTGCTAAGACCATTTGCCCTTGTTATTCTTACTTTTTTCCCTTTATTTTAAATTAGAGTATAGTTGATATACAATATGATATCATCCTACACTTTAAATATCCTAATTAAATTTGAATGAACTGATGCCTACTGGGCATCCAGTGAATGGAATCATAAATGTCAAACAAAGCCATTAACAATCACACTTAACACAAAGAAGTTCAAAGTATCAAACGCAACTAATAGGGCTTCACTGGTGGCACAGTGGTTGAGAGTCCGCCTGCCGATGCAGGGTGCAGGGGATACGGGTTTGTGCCCCAGTCCGGGAAGATCCCACATGCCGTGAAGCGGCTAGGCCCATGAGCCATGGCCGCTGGGTCTGCACGTCCGGAGCCTGTGCTCCGCAACGGGAGAGGCCGCAACAGTGAGAGGCCCACGTACCACACATACACACACAAAAGCAACTAATAACTTACTGTAATCAGATTAAACTGGTCATTGGTGACAGTTTAATGCTCATGCAGGTCGATCTCCATTTTATAATGCAAATTTTGAATCAACACAGAAAATTAAAGAGAGTGTCCAGTGTTGAAAAGGATAGGCAGTTGCTTTTGAACATGCTTCTTGCTTTTCTCCTAACAGGAAGCTGTATCTGTATCTGGGATGATTTATAATAAGAATATGAGAACTGGTCCTTAAAAAATGAGAAGTAAAAGTGGAAGGAAGGTGGGGAGGGGGAGGTTTACTAGGCTAAAAATTTGGAGAAAAAGTACATAAACCTAGTGAAATTCAGAAAGCTGTAAGCTAGAGTTTACAGCCTATATAAAATGTTAATCTTATTCTTTACTTTACCTAGAAATAGGCCTATATAAGAGTTGAATGTACACTTTAACATCAATACCGTTTCAAAAGAAATGTTAACATTTCTTTTTGTTTAAATTACCTGTGGTACAGTGGCCTGGAGTGTGAAATGCCCACAAGGGAAATGAGTAAGTTCTTTAAGAAGAGGAGCTGACTGACCCCTGGCCAGGGCCTCGAAACTGGGTCAAGAGAGCATTTTTTAAAGCTATATTACAATTGACCCCTTGATGTCTTGACATTAGTTTTGAGTTCAGTTTTTGGGGGATATTTGAGGGCCCTAAATACAATAATAGAGGAGACTTCTAGAGATTGGGCATAATTTGCCCTAAACTGAATAGAAAACAATTTATCATGAGAGTAGAAAGGAAGAAAAGAAGTACAAGAAAGAAATCAAAGAGGAAATAAAAAAATACCTAGAAACAAATGACAATGAAAACATGACAACCCAAAACCTATGGGATTCAGCAAAAGCAGTTCTAAGAGGGAAGTTTATAGCAATTCAATCTCACCTCAAGAAACAAGAAACATCTCAAATAAACAACCTAACCTTACACCTAAAGCAATTAGAGAAAGAAGAACAAACCCCCCCCAAAGTTAGCAGAAGGAAAGAGATCATAAAGATCAGATCAGAAATAAAGGAAAAAGAAATGAAGGAAACAATAGCAAAGATCAATAAAACAAAAAGCTGGTTCTTTGAGAAGATAAACAAAATTGATAAACCATTAGCCAGACTCACCAAGAAAAAAAGGGAGAAGACTCAAATCAACAGAATTAGAAATCCAAAAGGAGAAGTAACAACTGACACTGCAGAAATACAAAGGATCATGAGAGATTACTACAAGCAACTCTATGCCAATAAAATGGACAACCTGGAAAAAATGGACACATTCTTAGAAAAGCACAACCTTCCAAGACTGAACCAGGAAGAAATAGAAAATGTAAACAGACCAATCACAAGCACTGAAATTGAAACTGTGGTTAAAAATCTTCCAAAAAACAAAAGCCCAGGACCAGATGGCTTCTCAGGCAAATTCTATCAAACATTTAGAGAAGAGCTAACACCTATCCTTCTCAAACTCTTCCAAAATATAGCAGAGGGAGGAACACTCCTCAACTCATTCTATGAGGCCACCATCACCCTGATACCAAAACCAGACAAAGATGTCACAAAGAAAGAAAACTATAGGCCAATATCACTGATGAACATAGATGCAAAAATCCTCAACAAAATACTAGTGAACAGAATCCAGCAGCTCATTAAAAGGATCATACACCATGATCAAGTGGGGTTTATCCCAGGAATGCAAGGATTCTTCAATGTACGCAAATCAATTGATGTGATACACCATGTTAACAAGTTGAAGGAGAAAAACCATATGATCGTCTCAATAGATGCAGAAAAAGCTTTCCACAAAATTCAATGCCCATTTATAATAAAAACCCTCCAGACAGTAGACATAGAGGGAACTTACCTCAACATAATAAGGGCCATATATGACAAACCCACAGCCAACATCGTTCTCAGTGGTGAACAACTGAAACCATTTCCACTAAGATCAGGAACAAGACAAGGTTGCCCACTCTCACCATTATTATTCAACATAGTTTGGGAAGTTTTACCCACAGCAATCAGAGAAGAAAAAGAAATAAAAGGAATACAAATCAGAAAAGAAGAAGAAAAGCTGTCACTGTTTGCAGATGACATGATACTATACATAGAGAATCCTAAAGACTCTACCAGAAAACTACTAGAACTAATCAATGAATTTGGTAAAGTAGCAGGATACAAAATTAATGCACAGAAATCTCTTGCATTCCTATACACTGATGATGAAAAATCCGAAAGAGAAATTAAGGAAACATTCCCATTCACTATTGCAACAAAAAGAATAAAATACCTAGGAATAAACCTACCTAAGGAGACAAAAGACCTGTATGCATAAAGCTATAATACACTGATGAAAGAAATTAAAGGTGATACAAACAGATGGAGAGATATACCATGTTCTTGGATTGCAAGAATCAACATCATGAAAATGACTATACTACCCAAAGCAATCTACAGATTCAATGCAATTCCTATCAAACTACCAATGGCATTTTTCACAGAACTAGAACAAAAATTTCACAAATTGTATGGAAACACAAAAGACCCCGAAGAGCCAAAGCAATCTTGAGAAAGAAAAACAGAGCTGGAGGAATCAGGGTCCCGGACTTCAGACTATACTGCAATGCTACAGTAATCAAGACAATATGGTACTGGCACAAAAACAGAAATATAGATCAATGGAACAGGATAGAAAGCCCAGAGCTAAATCCACGCACATATGGTCACCTTATTTTTGATAAAGGAGGCAAGAATATACAATGGAGAAAAGACAGCCTCTTCAGTAAGTGGTGCTGGGAAAATTGGACAGCTACATGTAAAAGAATGAAATTAGAACACTCCCTAACACCATACACAAAAATAAACTCCAAATGGATTAAAGAACTAAATGTAAGGCCAGACATTATAAAACTCTTGGAGGACGGCTTCCCTGGTGGTGCAGTGGTTGAGAGTCCGCCTGCTGATGCAGGGGACACAGGTTCGTGCCCTGGTCCGGGAAGATCCCACATGCCGCGGGGCAGCTAGGCCCATGAGCCATGGCCGCTGAGCCTGCGCGTCTGGAGCCGGTGCTCCACAACAGGAGAGGCCACAAGAGTGAGAGGCCCGCGTACCAGAAACAAAAAACAAAAAACCTCTTAGAGGAAAACATAGGCAGAACACTCTATGGCATAAATCACAGCAAGATCCTTTTTGACCCACCTCCTAGAGAAATGGAAATAGAAACAAAAATAAACAAATGGGACCTAATGAAACTTAAAAGCTTTTGCACAGCAAAGGAAACCATAAACAAGACGAAAAGACAACCCTCAGAATGGGAGAAAATATTTGCAAATGAAGTAACTGGCAAAGGACTAATCTCCAAAATTTACAAGCAGCTCATGCAGCTCAATATCAAAAAAACCAAACAACCCAATCGAAAAATGGGCAGAAGACCTAAATAGACATTTCTCCAAAGAAGATACACAGAGTGCCAACAAACACATGAAAGGATGCTCAACATCACTAATCATTAGAGAAATGCAAATCAAAACTACAATGAGATATGCCCTCACACCAGTCAGAATGGCCATCATCAAAAAATCTACAAACAATAAATGCTGGAGAGGGTGTGGAGAAAAGGGGACTCTCTTGCACTGTTGGTGGGAATGTAAATTGATATAGCCACTAGGGAGAACAGTATGGAGGTTCCTTAAAAAACTAAAAATAGGACTACCATACGACCCAGCAATCCCACTACTGGGCATATACCCTGAGAAAACCATCATTCAAAAAGAGTCATGTACCACAATGTTCATTGCAGCTCTATTTACAATAGCCAGGACATGGAAGCAACCCAAGTGTCCATCGACAGATGAATGGATAAAGAAGATGTGGCATATATATATAATGGAATATTACTCAGCCGTAAAAAGAAACGAAATTGAGTTACTTGTAGTGAGGTGGATGGACCTAGAGTCTGTCATACAGAGTGAAGTAAGACAGAAAGAGAAAAACAAATACCGTATGTTAACACATATATATGGAATCTAAAGAAAAAAAATGGTTACGAAGAACCTAGGGGCAGGACAGCAATAAAGATGTCAATGTAGAGAATGGACTTGAGGATACTGGGAGGGGGAAGTGTAAGCTGGGATGAAGAGATAGAGTGGCATGGACTTATACTACCAAAATAGATAGCTAGTGGGAAGCAGCCGCATAGCACAGGGAGATCAGCTCAGTGCTTTGTGACCACCTAGAGGGCTGAGATAGGGAGGGTGGGAGGGAGGGAGACGCAAGAGGGAGGAGATATGGGGATACATGTATATATATATAGCTGATTCACTTTGTTATACAGCAGCAACTAACACAACATTGTAAAGCAATTATACTCCAATAAAGATGTTAACAAAAATAAAAGAAAAAAAAAGAAAAGAAGTACAAAGAGTCTTGGTGGCCAGCCCATCAGCAAGTTCCTCATTCATATGGTATCAGCCAAGAAAACAGAACTGCAATTTCTGGAGTCTCTAAAAATATCTTGGTGGAGTTAAAGAGTGTGTTAAAATATGAGTTGTAATTTTTGTGACAATAATATCTTGGTGTATTTCTTTGGTCAAGGTGGGAGGTCTGGCAGTTACATTGCTGGAAGGTATAAATTAATCATTTAGGAAGGTATATGTAAAGGTTAATGTATTTGTTTATAACCAAAGGGAAGGGGTGTTCAGAATGCAGAGTGGGGGGTCGTGGTGGAAAGCTGGGGGAGGGAGTAAGAGAAGGCACTGGAAAGTGGGAGACCTCTCCCCAGGAAGTCGAGGGTTGGACTAATAATTTTCATTTATATTTAGAATGGCACAGTTAGTAGTAACCTTGATAAGTTTTCCCTTTAGGCATGGGAGTGTAGGGGTTTTGGCAGTGAGCAAGGTGTGTACGAGGATCATGCAGTGAGCAGACAGTGAGCTCAGGAACTGTAATAGGATCCCTAGTATCAGAGGAAGAAAGCAATCCATGTCCCATGTCCAATTTGTGGGCACCTTAGCCATGGCAATGATCTGAGAGCCCGGGATGAAGTTATATCTGTCGTAGAGAGCAATGTTATTTTTAGCAGCAGGCTCCTGGGCCAGGGCAATGCTGTCTTGGATGTGGGACCAGGATATCCTTCCCACATGGACACCCACTTGGGTTGATGTAGGTCATGTCTTTGTGACCGTATGGTATCATAACAAGGTTGAGCCCCTCATAGAATCTGAAGGCACTGTTGGGCCTGGGAGCTTGTAGATATCTTTTAAATCAAGGGGGCTCTCTGGGTGCATCACAGCTAGCAAAAGTGATGCCAGTATTGGTGATCTTTTGTAATTGGACCAAAGCTTCGGAACCCAACTGGCAATTGCACGATTACTATCCTAATTAAGGGTGGCTGGATCTAAAAGCTCCCAATAATCCAAGGTTTTGCCCAGACAGATGATGAGAGACTTTACTGCAAATAGGACTTAAATCCAACGGCCTGATTTGGATGCATGTGGTCAACAGGGTGTCAGGTGTTCGGCAACTGAAGTATCCTTGTCTGATGCTGGAGCTTCAGCATTCGTGTGTTGGCAGGTGCTCTAATGTAGCCAAAGACAAGGTGCCCTCTGCCTCCGTTGTCAGTTCGGTTGGTGATGGGCAAGCTAGTGAGGTCTTTGGGCTAAACTGGATGGCAAGGGGCCATCAGAATTCATCATGTATGGTTGAAACAAGGGCTTACTTGGAAGGCTTACGCCTCCAGATCGCAAACTAATGAAAACTCTGAGACCAGTTGTTACAAGACCAACAGCCAACCGGATGGTGTGCAGCTGCACTCGACAGTCTTCTGTTGCCTGGTGGATTTCCCCTGGCAAATGTTCTTACCAAAGAGGGCTTTTCTATTTGTATTATTATGGATATGATGTGGATTCCATTATTATCTCTGAAAGTGATTTTCATTTACTAAGTGGAGTTTCCTATCTCCCTTCTGGGTAGTTCACTCTATTGAGGGCCTGGCCCTGGAAGACTGATTTTAATTTCCTAGCGAGGATCACAGGGAGAGCCAGATTAATGATCTACCTCTTATAACCTGAATATAGAGGAAGGTTTTAGGTGGTGGAAGTTTAGGCTCTAGTGGCTCTTATATCAGATGGACAGGTGTCTTGGCCCAGGGAACAATCTACGGTATAATGGATCCCAGGAGAGTATGCACCCTTGATCTGGCCTCAGCCCACATGGGCTGGGAGCAGGATAGAAAATCTGTAAAAATAGGGTGAAACATTATTAAAGGGCCTCATATATAAGTCTGTATACTTGGAGGAGAGACACATCGTCCTTTAAATACAGGAAAGGGTGACGGGAAAGTTTTTTAAAGTTAGCGTGAAATGTGGGTCAACCGAGGGGCTTTGAGTTAAGAGAGATTAAGGCCTAGGGAAGGGTGGAGACCTATTTAATGGTTTCTTTGTAATTTTGTAACTTAAACAGAAGTTCTTGAGGAGCCCATTAGTCTTCTCAATTTAACCTGTTAGGAGGGGCCTGTAAGTTCTGTTCAGTGCCCTTTACAGAAGGCATTATAGCACAACACTTTGTTTTGAGAAGTGAAATGTGTGCTTTGGTTATGATCAGTAATGTCTGGAGCACTGAAGGAGGTAAGGAGTGTCCTGGTAAGGCCTTATGCTGTGATCTTGTATATGGAGAGAGACGTGACTTTGACTCGTAGTTTTGGTATCTAGGAGCCAAGAGTTCTCTGCTCTGAAAGGTACAACTTAGGCAGTGACCCAGGAGTTTGTAAAAATGTGCAGATGGAACCACTTGCTGACCAGGGTATACTGTGCTAAGATTACTGCCTGAATCTTGGCCAACTGTGCTGACGCTTGGGTCCCATCCATTACGGGGGGACATCCTGGTTGAGATGGAAAGCACCCACATTCAACTGAGCTCCATCCCATATGATGGTGGCAGTTCCACCTGTACAACATAAAAACTCCCATTGCTATTCACTCATTTAATCCCAAGGGACTCCCCAAGTAACCAAGGGGTCTGGGGGAATGGTGGCCTCCTCCACACCATGGTGTCTGGCAAAGGACAGAGGAGGGGTGACGCCACTTCCCCTGCAGGTAGAATATGCCAGAGAGCCCAGGTATGGCTCCATCCAAACCTGTATTAAAGAGGTCTTGGTATCCAAGTTGAGCCTGTGGGATTCCGAACCAAGATGTAATGGGAAGCTGAGTATGGAGGGTCATAGGCTCAGAGTCTGTGACAAATCCTATTTACAGGGGAACCCGGTACATGGCCAACAATTTTTGCTCTAATGACCAACAGCATGGGGCCAAGAAGGGCAGTTTCTTGGCCATCATATGTGGTCTAGAGATTCCAGGAAGCACGGGAAGAGATTGCTAAAGCCACTACAGTGAAGGAGTCTCTGAGGGCACGAACAGGAAGGCTGGTTGACTTTAATTTGAACAGATTCTAGAGACTTCTGTTGGAGTGGCTTCATCTGAGGTGTGCTAATAGGCAGCAGTGCGTCAGTGAGACTGAGTAAAATCGGTAAAAAAGGAATATGCTGATTCCAGAACCCAAAAACTACTACAAGATATTGGACTTGTGGACTTGTATGCCCTGAAGAGCATGTCAAATGAATCTCTTCTGAGGAGGTTGTCATCAATGTAATGTCATACTTGTGCTCCTGGGGAAAGATGGATGCAAGTAAGGTCTTGTCCTCAAAGATGGTACATGGTGGTGAAACTATGGAGGTACCCCATTGGTGGCCAGGAAAACGTGCACAGCGTCCCTCTGAAGATGAAGGCAGACTACAGCTGAGAGACTTGAAATAGGCGCTGAGTAGAACACGGCAGCCACATCTATAATAGGAAGTGTTCCTCGGTTGTTGATGGGATGGATGGAATTAGTAATTTAATAATACTGGGTACTCGGTATGGGAGACTGCATAGATGGACTACAGCATTAAGGCTGTAGTAACCCACCGTGAGGCATCGTTTATTCTTTCCAGGTTTAAGAACATTTTTAAAAAATGTAGAAGCAGTGGGGACAATCACCCATTCACCAATTAGGTCTTACATAATAAGTCTCAATCCTTGAAGGTCCTGTTTTTGTTTTTGTTTTTTTTTTTGCGGTACACGGGCCTCTCACTGTTGTGGCCTCTCCCGTTGTGGAGCACAAGCTCCGGACGCGCAGGCTCAGTGGCCATGGCTCACGGGCCCAGCCGCTCCGCGGCATGTGGGATCTTCCCGGACCAGGGCACAAACCCGTGTCCCCTGCATCAGCAGGCGGACTCTCAACCACTGCACCACCAGGGAAGCCCAGTGATGCCTACTTTAGAGGACTATTGTAAGGATTAAATAAAATAGTGTATGTACACGTCTGGCATATAGTAAATATTCAATGAATGGTCATTACTATTATTAGCATCTCTTGGTGATAATTTTACTTTCCTATTTAATACTTTTTAGCAATATGCTTATTACAATTAAATAGCCTTATGACTCTGTATTTTACTCAATGTATTCGTTTGTTTTTACCAAATATGGTTATATACGTAGGTATGATATGCCCTATCTCCTCCCTTTCTTCCTTCCTTCTAGAATTACACATAATTCTCTATAGTCTACGATGTAGTTGCTGATGTTCAAGTTAACCTGTAGGCTATGTTTATTCTCATTGCACTGGGAGCTAGAGTCGTGTCCGATATCTGAACTTCCAAGTCAGTAATTGGATCACAGTTACTGCCTTGCCTCAGATTTGGGGATATCCTTGGATACCAAGGAGAAAACTCACCTGGTGCGTGGAATGCACGATCTGCTTTGGAGCACTTCTCAGGGTTACGCAACAGAAGACGCTCATCCGACCGTGTCCCTCATTCAACTTCCGGTTCTGTGGTTGTGAATCACTGCAGTTCCTTCGGATTGTGAGAGGCGGCGAGGAGCATGTCATTTCAAGCTGCAACGCTAGATGGAGCAAAGAGATCAATTTTTTTTTTTCATTTACGTGAAAATTCTAAACACTGGCAACATTAAATTTCTTTTTAAAATTCAGTGACTGAATAGGCTACTCAGAGATTAGAGTACTTAGACCCTTGAGTTTGCTCTTTGTTGCCCTCTTTCCTCTTCTCTGTTTTCTTGTTTTCCTTGTTTGGACCTGCAGCAGCGTAGAGATTTGGGCTCCCTTGCAGTGGTAGAAAAGAGAGGGCTTTCCCACTGGTTGTCCAGGTGTAAGTGAAACGTGCACAGGGCCGATATTCCCATGTCTATGGAAACTCCAGGGACTGATGTCTACATTAGCTTTACATCCACATGCTGGGCTGCTTCTCTTCTAAATTCTGGAAGGCTGGTATGTTGTGCTTGTGGCCAAGCTCTGTCTTCAGCATCCTTCCTTTCCCCTTCACTGGGTCAAGCTCAACAGTGACCCTGCCTGTCTGTATCACAGGTGTCGCTGCCTCCCATTTTTTCCCAGCCTTCCCTGTACATTGCTCCCTTTTTCTACAACTTCATCTCTCTTATCTACATCCTTGCCTAGAAGAACACAGCTTTTCATTAGTTCCCTCCTGTGACAGACGAATTGAATCAGATTATTCTACCCTCACTTTCCCAATTTAAAGAGCCCATAACTCTTGGTCAAGACCAGTGTATCCCTTTGTTCTTCCTCCCTTCTGTTCCCTGTATTTCATCTCTCACATAACCTTCTACAAAGTTTATTCTAAATAAGCACTTGTTCAGTCAATGAAGGAATTTCTCAGTGGATGAAGGACTAGCTCCCTTGACCTCTCCCACCTCGAACACTTACTTACTTTCCGGTTCTCTCCCCCACCCGACCCCCTACCTCCCATTCTATTTTCTTGTCCTGATCATTTAATCATCCTTTGCCAGTAATTGAATGTAGGGCCCTCATTCAAATTCCTCTCTTTCAAATTAATTCATTCGTGTAATCTTTCCTGTTGCTCTCCCATTGCTTCCCTGCTGTGTCATGTTAATTGCTAGTGTTTCTGTATTTTGTTTTCCACATTTATCTCTGGCTTACATGCCTTACATTTCTGCTCACTAAAATAGATTAACTGCGATACTTATTGAAATGGCAGATTTGGATTCATCTCAGCTTGCAAATGAAATTTGAATCTGAGTAGTGAGTTTGTAAAAATAAAACTGAACTGGTAACTTGGATCGTTGCGGAGTATCAGGGAAACATGAAATGAAGTGGCTTTAATTCTTCGGAGGATAGTCCATGGGTCAACAGCCTTAGATGCAAATAAAAACATTACAGAGTTGAGTCTGCTGGTCACCTCCACCCAGCCTTTACCAACAGATAACTGATGTTCTGCAATGTAGAGAAATAATTTCTCTACCTGTTTCCCACTATTCACATTAAATGTCGGGAGAAAAGTTTCTCCCATCATGTGCCAGTCCATTAAAATAGCCATCGAGTATGTACAAAAGCATATTTACTTCTTTTTTTTTATTTTATAAATTTAATTATTTATATTTTTGGCTGTGTTGGGTCTTCGTTGTTACGCACGGACTTTCTCTAGTTGCGGCGAGCAGGGGCTACTCTTCGTTGCGGTGAGCAGGCTTCTCATTGCGGTGGCTTCTCTTATTGTGGAGCACGGGCCCTGGCACGTGGGCTCAGTAGTTGTGGCACACGGGCTTAGTTGCTCCACGGCCTGTGGGATCTTTCCGGACCAGGGACCAGGGATCGAACCCATGTCCCCTGAATTGGCGGGTGGATTCTTAACCACTGCGCCACCAGGAAAGTCCCCATATTACTGCTTTATATTTAAAACTAAGAATGACCAAGTTCTTGATAGGTAATTGTATATTTAAGAATTATTTATCAAAAAGTTGATATGTGTAAAAATAACGTTTTTTTTTCACACTGTAAAGTGTGTCATAACAATTTAATTCTACTTGTAATAATGTAAATGGGTATACGTTTAGATGTTAATTAGGAAAATAGCCAGAAATGTTGTGTTTTTTTTTTTTTTTTTTTTTTTTTAAGAAAAAAGATAAATTTTTTTTTTTTTTTTTTTTTTTTTTAAGAATCATCATAAATCTTTAGAAGTATTTCCCTACTTCTGGGGGGCGGGGCGGGAAGTGAGAATGGGATGAACCACAATGCTACAGCAGGGGACTGAGAATCTATATGTGAATCAAGCATTATGGGGACTTCCCTGGCGGTCCCGCGGTTAAGACTTCATCTTCTAATGCAGAGGGTGCAGGTTCGAACCCTGGTTGGGGAGCTAAGATCACACATGCCTCATGGCCAAAAAACCAAAACATAAAACAGAAGCAATATTGTAACAAATTCAATAAAGACGTAAAGAAAAAAAATGGTCCACATACCAAAAAAAAAAAAAAAAATCTTAAAAATACCCCCAGACTCTTAAAAAAAAAATAATGTGTACACTGAATAAATAATAACACTTGTAGGTTGTCTGGTCAGGTCACTCAAGATGGCTGCTCTCTTGCTCCCTGTACATCCCCTGCCCGACCAGTCCCTGCCTCACCTACACCCTATTCACTTGACTGACCTTCCCTCTTACTCATAGAGCCTAAGTAGCTGCCTACATACTTGCCCCCGACCCCAGCTAGCGACTGCTCTAATCTTTGGATCAGAGCTATCTCCACTATGATAGTTTATCCAAGGGGCAGTGAGGGCTGTGCTCCTCTGCTGGTTTCAGTTGTCAATTCCCTCTATCACTGGTAACCTCCCTAACCCCATCCCTACCCCCGCATCTAGTGAACCATTCATGCCTCTGTCAGTGACTCTGGACTCTTTCTTTGGTCTTGAGCTGGGCAAGTACAGAGTTTGCAGGCCTGCAGGGTGCAGCCCAACATATGCACGTAGCAATCTTCATGCACATAGGTACTGTTTTAATGAATGAACTAACTTTTATTTAAAAGAAATGATAGGTTTGGGGTTTGTTTGGTTGGTTGGTTGGTTGGCTTTTGCCTGTTTCAAGTACAGACAATTTCCTCTGCTTTCTTCACCACATATTTATGTTCTTTGGAGGGTACTAGAATCTGCTTTAGGTAGTTGGTTTAATTTCCCCCAGAGTGCGTTAGTCGCCTTTTTGGGTTTCCTGCTCTTGTTTTCTTGAGTATCTTTTAGTCTTTACAGCAGTCTGCAAGTCACAGCAAAGAAGTCAGTTATGAGATGAGGGCTGATTGTTCTACTGGTTAATATAAATCTGGGGATTTTCAAAAAATAGAAACAAAAGTTGATGAGCTGCTCTTCCAAAGTAAAGTCCTTTTAGATGCTAAAAATGATTAAGGAAGACAATTTAGGTAATAGAAACAAACTTTAACACTTCATGAAACGGGAAGTCTCCGTTCCCAAGCGTCCACAGAACTGTAAAATGTGGCGGAAGGCAGGACGCTTTTATAGGTTAAAGAATAAGGAACATGGAAGAGAAAACAGAAAATGAGTAAGGAATAGGAAGTAAGTAGAGAGCCCAGAGTCACCTTGGCTTTTGGGAGTTGGCTGCCTGCATAGACTGCGTTTCTGGTCAACAGGAGCATCTACAGGGACACAAAAGTGATCTACGTCTTGGTTTACTGATGTGTCACCCGGGCAGGAGTGGCTGCATCGTGGGCCTGGAAATTAATTTCAACACCCATCATGGCTGAAATTCACTCAAGATGTTGAACTGACCTGACCTGGGCTTGACTGGAGTTCAGATGGATGAAAACTTTGCCCTTCTGTGGGGGATTATGCGTTAGGAAGAAACTGATGTGCCCAATTTTCCTTTTTTTTTTTAAGTTTTCTGCCTCAGTGCCTTGTAGTAAAAAGAAAGGACTTGATCATCAAGATGATTTCGGATATCATTTCATGGTCTCCTTTTGCCTCTCACAGGACTCTTCATCAACAAAGTAGACATGCAGTCACTGGCTAAGCTGAACTGTGTGACTGGGCAGCAAAATTATCCACATTGCACTCAGGTGGCTAAAGAAGAAGTGGCTTCTCAGTTTCTCTATAACGGATACATCTCACTCAGGAGTGTCAGTCTGCTGGGGGTGGTGATGATGGGACAGGATGGTGAATCCAGATTTAGTTCAACCTGACTTTTTAATTTAAAATCCCCCTTTAGTCGAGGCTCAGTTTCCCAGATTGCGTCTCTCTTCTTCTTACCACCCTCTCCCAACACCAAGGGGAGAGACACAGCTGTTCGCTCCCTCCCCTCAAAACTCCCTGCGCCCACCACATCCTCCTAGTAAAGTGGGAGAGGTCTCCTGACCACGCCTTGCTTGGCACAAGGTAACTTCTCTACCATCAGGACAGAAGCTCTGTGAGCCCAGCATCTCTACATACTTAAGAGATTCATGAAATTCATTCTCTCTCTTTTCCCAGCTTTCTTCATCTGTCTCCATCTCCTTGTCTCTCTCACTCTCTATGGCTCGCTCTTTTTTCTTTCTCATTCTCTTCTCTCCAAAGTCTAGCCTTTGATCTTATTGTCTTGCAGCCCACAGCAACAAAATTCCAATTCCACTGTTAAAGCATATTGCTGCAAGCAGGAATCCACTTTACCCTTGAAGCACTGAAACCTACCACCCCAAAGGCTGGGGTGCCCAGCCATTGAGATTTACCAGAAATGGAAACGATGTCTGAAAGGAAGTAGCTCAGAAAATACATTTCAGAAAACATCATACTCATTTTGAACCATGCCTCATATGAAGGGAGATGAGGATGAGGAACTTTCTTTTCAAGAATGTTACCATATTTCATATGGAGAAAAACGAGTCTATAAGGGTTGATAAATTGGCCAAATGACACAGCTTTAGGAGGGCAGATCATAAAGAAGAATCCCCATTGGAAAAAGAGAACTGATGCAGAAAGCCAACTGTTATCAAGGAGTTTGGAACCATTTGATTAACTTGCCAAACGCTTGTTTGCTTGTTCACTGCTGACTCTCCTTTGAAATATGGAAGTCTGACAAATTCATCACTTGAAAGGAGTATGTCTCCGGGCCAAGTCCAGGTTTCTCAAAGGCACCAGAACTTTCCCCCCTGCCCCTGGGTAGCCAGATGGAGCAAAGCACCCCTCCTCTCTATTCTCCCACCAGCAGCCTGAGGTGACAGCCTGGGCCAGGGTCCCTGCCCTAACCCCTCCCGGGCGGGGCTGGGAGACCACCTCGCTGTGACACTGTGACTGACCTAGACTTCAGCTCCTTTCTGGTGAAAGAAAAGGGAAGGCAAATGGGGGCTCCTGAGCTACGCGGTGGGCGATACCAGTAGAACTAGGAAGTTGCATGCCAGGCAGAGCCCTAAATTCTTCTAATACTAAAACTCAGGAAAATCCCCCAGTGCTCTGAAACTCACACACCTTCGTTTCTTATTAATCTCCTTTTCTGGCTATTATTCAAGGACTGCGAATCCCTTCTTAGGCTTTGAGCCTCCTTTAAGCTGCAGAAGGGGAAGGAAAAAAATGCACCCTGAGACCTAAGACTTCTTTTTCTTCCTTTTCTGTTGCCAGCCAATCAGCCTGAAAAACGAGCTGGCCCGGGTTCCAGGAATTTGTGTCAATGCCAGATGGAGATACACTGCAGTTTCTGCCTGCAGTCAGGCTTTTCCAAACATGGTGTTAGCTGCTGGCCTGCACTTTTAGGGCAGTGACCTGCCAGTGACACGTTGGCCTCTCCCACCTGCACCGAGGCCTGAAACATTTCTACTCTGGTCTTTCTACTCTTGGTGTCACATTCAATGTAATCATTCTAAGAGCAAAATCGCTACATTTATAGCAAAGTAATAAGGGCACACCTCATCTTCATCTCCTCACTATACTTTCTTCCTGGGGAATCTCAGAAAGTGGAATGTAAATGTCGTGCCTATAAGTATTTTTCCGTGGAAAGGGCCATCGCTTGCTTTTATCTAATTCTCAAAGGGTCTGCTGACTTTTCTCCAGTATTTACTGAGGGCCCACTATATGGTAGGCACTGTGGTTTATAGTTGAGCATCCACTGAAGGACAAGGGGGACAGGGTCCCTGCATGAGTGGAAATTACAAATGAATGAGGTAGAGGGAGGCATGGGGCAAATAAAAATCAACAAACAGCCATGAGCGTTTTATTCCGTTTTGAGGAAATGAACAGCGCGATGGAAATCCATCTAGTTGGATGGTAGGGGCAGTCCATATTATGGACTGGCTTTTCTGACTCCTATTCCAACCCACTTACAGAATCCCTTCCTGAACTCTAGCTACAATGCCTCTTTGAACTGCAGGAGCAGAAAAGCCAAAAAAGAAAAAATTCAAATGACACTCCCCAGACTCCCTCGTAGCTAAGGCCTGACTGTGGTCCCATGGAAGCAAGGAGCAACGCCAGGCAGTGAGGAGAGGGGCTCTGCAGCCAGTCTGGGGGCAGAAGCATTAGATGCATCCAGATCGCTTGACCAGAAGCTCTTTGTCCGATCTCCACATTGTGGATACTGAGAGGCAGGTGGTGGCAGCAAGATTAACACAGGGACACACCTGTGCTGTGTTGCTTCTCTCAGCTGCTGCTCCTGATGGCAAAGCTTCTGACAGTCTTGGCACGAGAGACACCCCTGCCCCTTTCCCCATGGAAACTACCCCAAGGTAATGATCCCAAGGTAATTCCTTTCCTTTCTTAAATTGAGTTATAATTAACACACAATATTATATTAGTTTCAGGTAGACAACATAGTGATTTGATAGTTTTATAACATTATGTAGTGCTCACCACAATAATTCTAGTTACCATCTGTCACCACGCAAAGTTGTTCCAATATTACAGACTATTTTCTCTGTGCTGTACATTACATCCCCATGACTTAATTATGTTACAGTTGGAAGTTTGAACCTGTTAATCCCCTTCACCTATTTCGTCCATCGCCCCAGCCGTATCCTCCCCTCTGGCAACCACCCATTTGTTCTCTGTATCTATAGGTCTGTGCATTTATTTGTCTTGTCTTTTTGATCCCACATGTGAGTGAAATCATACAGCATTTGTTTTTCTCTGTGTGACTTATTTCACTTAGCGTATCTCCGTGTCCATTCATGTTGCTGCAAATGGTAAGATTTACAACTCAATGTCAAAAAAAAAAACTCCCAAAAAAACCAAATAAAAAATGGGCAGAGGACCTGAACAGACTTTTTTTCCAAAGATGAGATACAGATGGCCGACAGGTGCATGAGAAGGGGCTCAAAATCACTCATCACCAGGGAAACGCAAATCAAAACTACAATGAGATACCCCCTCACACTTGTTAGAATGGATATCATCAGAAAGATAATATCAAGTGTTGGCAAGGATGTGGAGAAAAGGGAACCCTCGTGCACTCTTGGTAGGAATGTAAACTGATACAGCCCCTATGGAAAACAGTATGGAGGTTCCTCAAAAAACTAAAAATAGAACTACCATATGATCCAGCAATTCCACTCCCGGGTATCTATTCGAAGAAAACAAAAACACTAGTTCGAAAAGATGCTTGCACCCCAACGTTCACTGCAGCATTATTCACAGTAACCAAGATAGGAAGCAACCCAAGAGCCCATCAACAGATGAATGGATAAAGAAAACATGGAATATTACTCAGCCATAAAAAGTACATTCCTTCCTTTTGTGCCCAGTGCAGGACCCTGCCCCTGAGCATCTTCTGGCCCCTCCCCAAGGGCAGCAGATCTGCCTCTGCTGCTCCCTCAGAAGCAGATCATGGTGTCAGGGCCTGCTTCCTGCTCTGCACCCCCATCCTTCTCACACACCCACAGGGGAGGACAAGTGGAGAAAAGATGTGAGGGCACTTGCTCCCTGTGGCTCAGGCTCCCAGACATTCCAAATTATCTCTCTAGCCTGTCCTTGGGCTTTAAGAATTTGTGAACATTTTAGTTGTTTTCTTCCAACCTGCTTTTATGGCGGCTCCATCCTCCTCCCGTGCTCTGTCAAGGTGAGTCTTGCCACCCATTTCCCCTCAATGGGTTTGTCGCTCTTCAGAATTGAGTCCATTCGTTTGCTTTCTGATGTGCCCCCAAATGTTAATGATTTTGTAGATTAGCCTCTTCTCACGGCTGAAGTGGGGGGAGACAACTTCTTGAAGCTCTCCACATCCTAAGTGGAAGCAGAATTCTCTGTTTCTGTTTAGAGAGCCAGCCCTGGGGTCTGGAGTGTGCTTCTTTCCCTGGCAAGAGATCAAAGCACCTGCACTGCTAAAAGCTTCCGATGTGAAACATCTGTTAATTCACCGAGCATTTATTTATTTATTTATTTTTAATTAATTAATTTATTTTTTATTCTTATTTTCCTTGCTGTACGCGGGCCTCTCACTGTTGTGGCCTCTCCCGTTGCGGAGCACAGGCTCCGGACGCCCAGGCTCAGCGGCCATGGCTCACGGGCCCAGCCGCTCCGCGGCATGTGGGATCTTCCCGGACCGGGGCGGGGCACGAACCCGCGTCCCCTGTATCGGCAGGCGGACTCTCAGCCACTGAGCCACCAGGGAATCCCCACCGAGCATTTATTAAGCGTCTACTATTTGCACATCACCATGTAAAGAGCTGAGGATACAAAAGGAATAAGGCACAGTCTTTGCCCTGCAGTTACTCACAATCCAGACGGAGCAAAGGCACATAAACAAGTGTTATGAAGCCGAGGGGTGAAGACCATAATAGGAGTGGAACCAAACACGGTGGGAACACTGACCTGAGTAAGTAGGACTTATGGGCACCGACGACGTGTAATTATCTGAGTTATTTCTGAAATTTTGAGCAAGGGTTTTCCTGACAGAAACGGTGAGGAGACAGACACAGAACAGTGTTCCTTCCATTCCTCATTCACAAATAAGGAAATGGAATTCTTACTCTTATTCTTACTCCAGGGTTAGCCCGGATCAGAATTCTCTTCTTGAGGTCTAGTGGGTCAAACCCATCTTAGTCACGCTCAGCTGCGACTGAGCTCAGCACTTCTGCAAGGTCGGCAGGTTCTAGGTCGACCAGACGAGGAAAAGGGAATCTAGTAGATTGTATATGATTAAAATCAGTATTTTTTTCTAAAAAAACAGAAGTTCGAAACCCATATCTAGGCGGAGATCATGCACACTTGCCCTCTATCTTCTTCTGAACCTCTAGATTTGCTGTACCCCAAGTGGTTGGGTGTCTGGCTAACGGTTTCCCAGGCCACTGGGAGGAGATGGCAGTATTGCTCTGAAAAGAAAAGTGATGCTATGCAGTTGTCAAAGCTCTCCTTTTGGGGCCCCTTTCAGCCCAGTATGATATGTCAGTGCCAAGACAGGACCAGTGGAGCCACAGAGGCTGGCCAGAGTCAGATGCCCGAGTGAGAGCATGGGCCCTAGGCCACCAGTAGTCAGAATATCAGCAGAGCAGAAGATGTCAACTCCCAGGCGTGTGAGCACAGTGATCCATCAGTCCGTGGACAAACCCAAGATCAGAAGCTGGTGACACAGACAAGGACAGGAACAGGAGGCCGGACGGGAAGCTAGGCTGCCCAGGGGGTCTCATGAAGTGGGTGAGCCAGCGGCAGAGCCTGTCTGGAGGCCTCCAGACTCAGCCCCGTTGCTCGGTCTCCACTGGCATCTGCATAGCATTTCTGAAAGCCGTGCACAGTATACACACAAAAACACACAGGCCACAAGTTCCAGAGCAGAACAATACAGAGCAAGAAAAGCACAGCCGATGTGCGTGAGTCTGTGTGCTCGGGAAGCTGTAGGACGTACTCTAAAATATTCAACTCGCGGGCTTCCCTGGTGGCGCAGTGGTTAAGAATCTGCCTGCCAATGCAGGGGACACGGGGTCGAGCCCTGGTCTGGGAAGATCCCACATGCCGTGGAGCAACTAAGCCCGTGAGCCACAACTACTGAGCCTGTGCTCCGCAACGGCAGAGGCCGTGACAGTGAGAGGCCCGCGCACCGCGATGAAGAGTGGCCCCCGCTCGCCGCAACTGGAGAAAGCCCTCGCACATAAACGAAGACCCAACACAGCCAAAAATAAATAAATAAATAAATAAATAATCTGGTTTATACTTAAAAAAAATTCAACTTCATGGCAATACACGCTGAAGAGTAACTTTTGAACTATATAAAATTTATAGTAAAGGCACAAACGTTTTATTCTAAAATTAGAGAAAAATATTTCAGCGTCTAAAAAATTTCCCTTTTCTTTACTGACTAAAGAATCAAGCTGGTGGGCTTCCCTGGTGGCGCAGTGGTTGAGAGTCCGCCTGCCGATGCAGGGGATGCGGGTTTGTGCCCCGGTCCGGGAGGATCCCACATGCCGCGGAGCGGCTGGGCCCGTGCGCCGTGGCCGCTGAGCCTGCGCATCCGCAGCCTGTGCTCCGCAGCGGGAGAGGCCACAACAGTGAGAGGCCCGCGTACCGGAAAAAAAAAAAAAAAAAAGAATCAAGCTGGTGAAGAGAGAAAGTATCAGACTATAGAAGGGGATGAAAAAATGATGCCGTAGAAAATCCCCCAGTTTGGCACTTAAACGCTGGCACACCAATGTCCTCATTCCTTGGTATTTAAGGTTCCACCTGGGCAGGGCTGGGTGGGCTGAGCCCTGCACAGTGAAAATTAATTCCACTTGCACATTAACAGCTGCTTCTTTCTTGGTTGTCTCAGCATCGCTTTGACCTCTTTGGCTGTTAGTTTGAACTTTCAAATAAGCATGAAGTAAAATAGTTGTGAACATCTGCCTGACATGACTGACCTTCAATATCTCGAGGATCATATTATAAAGGAACCCACCCCAAGTTACTTTAAGTCATTGTTTTCCTGGTTGGAAATGTTCCTTCATATTCCATCTTCCCAGCACAGCATAGGAGAATAGGTTTCCTCTTGTTTTGTTTCTGAATGTGAGATTTTACTGAGAATATTTTTCCAGTGAAGGCAAAAAAAAAAAAAAATTACCACGTTAAATAATTTTAACCTAAGTGTCACCACCCAATTTTTAACCCTACTGTAGTGAAAAATTCAGTAATCCAAGCTGTTATTTATGATCATTCCCTTCCTTGTATTTTAATAACCTGGAAGTGATTTAAAGAAAGATCAGCTGGTGGTGATACTTAGTAGGAAACTATGTCACTGTCTTAGGGCTAACTCTCTCCACTGTCCATTTCCTTCCATACCGAGTATGTGCGTGCTTATAATAATGGTTGCACCATACTGTGAGGATGCTCTGAAAATGTGGGTTATACAGTCCTTAAAGAAAATCCCTTTGGGTGAATCATAAAAGAGTAAGGACGTATATCTTTCAAAGTTTAAAATCATCAATAAAGGGGCTTCCCTGGTGGCGCAGTGGTTAAGAATCCGCCTGCCAATGCAGGGGACACGGGTTCGACCCCTGGCCTGGAAGGTCCCACATGCCACGGAGTAACTAAGCCCGTGCGCCACAGCTACTGAGCCTGCGCTCTAGACCCCGCGAGCCACAATTACTGAGCCCATGTGTCACAACTACTGAAGCCCATGTGCCTAGAGCCTGTGCTCCACAACAAGAGAAGCCACCGCAATGACAAACCCGCGCACTGCAGCGAAGAGTAGCCCCCGCTCGCCGGAACTAGAGAAAGCCCGCGCGCAGCAACGAAGACCCAACGCAGCCAAAAATATATAAATTTAAAAAATTTTAAAAATTAAAAAAAAAATCACCAATAAAGAATTTTCTTCCTGGAGAAACTTTCATCAGTAGGTCTAGAAGGGAGGTAATTGCATAGAATATAATTTTTTTATTACTTGTGTGTGTACATATACATATATTTTTCCATTATTATGTTGTAATTATAGGTGAAAATTCTAAAACACAGGACTGAATTAGAGAATTGTTTTCAATGATAACAGATAAACATGTATTTTCCTCCATAATAATGTTTGTTCAGAGCTTTATACTTTTAAACTGTTTTCATATACTTGCACTTGATCCTCATCGTAAGCCCATCGGGTGGACAGGAGACATTGTTTCCTCATTTAACTGATGAAAAGCTACATACATACTTAATGGAGAGAGAAACATCTTGAATTGGCCATTAGAAAATCTGAATTATGAATAAAATGGATACACGACTCACTGTCCCAAAGGCTGAATCAGACCAGGCAGTAGACATGACCCAGACAAGTCAGACAAAACCAGGATTATTTGGGCCTGGATTTTATCCCATAAATTGTATCACTTGTTTCCTTCACTTTGGTAGCAGTAGATTGCTCTGGGAGTTGCTGACAGCATCAGTCAGGAAAATAAAAACGTGTCTTCATGTCCAATTCTCCCTCTGACCACAAGAGTGCAGTATTGTTCTCTGCACGTCTTGCCAGGCTCTCGTTCTAAGAGAAAAGATTGGAACCTGGCAATCAAATTATCCCACCCCTTCACAGGGTGCACCTAAGAGGTAAATGTCAGGAATCCCCAGTTCTAGACAGTGTCTCATTTGCCAGCCCCAAGCACTAGCAGATCTACACCAGGTGCTACGGTTTGGGTGAGGGAGGAGACTCTCTTTCATTAACCAGTCTCTACTTTGGGGTTCCAACTAAGTCTCGAGAGAGGCATGGACATATGTACACTACCAAACGTAAGGTAGATAGCTAGTGGGAAGCAGCCACATAGCATAAGGAGATCAGCTCGGTGCTTTGTGACTGCCTGGAGGGGTGGGATAGGGAGGGTGGGAGGGAGGGAGACGCAAGAGGGAAGAGATATGGGGACATATGTATATGTATAGCTGATTCACTTTGTTATAATTCAGAAACTAACACACCATTGTAGAGCAGTTATACTCCAATAAAGATGTAAAAAAAAAAACAAAACCTAGTCTTCTTCCTAAGCGTTAAGCTATCAATGAGTAATTGTTATCACAGGCTCATAGATTTTCAGCCTGATTCATTTCCTAGAGAAAAGAAAATGGTGAATGGATTGCTGTGATCACTATTGGGCATCAAAAAAATTATAAAGGGTAGGAAAGGAAGAGAGAGATCCAATAAAGATGTAAAAAAAAAATTCTAAATGTTAAAAAGAAAAAAAAAAAGGAGAGAGAAAAAAAAACCTTTGCTCCTGTGATTAACTACTGCATAAAATATACTATTTTAAAAACTACCACGTAAAAATACATATCACACTACCTCAAGTATCATGTATTTTAACTGATGTTCAAAATGCTTCTACGGGTGTGTAGGTGGAAAGATGCTTCTGATGATTGCACGACAGTTGAGTGTTTCCAGGAGGATATAGAAGTAGCCTGTAAAAGTTTTTACTGTGGAAAGTAAGATCCCTAACTTTGCCTGGCTTCGCTGCCAGCACGGCCGGTGCTGTGGTTACGATGCTGACAGCCGATAATAACTACTGGTCTACGAAGCTTCTGCAGCAACACGAAGCCATGCGTGGCCATACTCTCTACCTCATAGGTGAAGTCTTCACTCATATTTGGAGTTTCAAGGTTTCACCTTCCTCGGAACTGAGTATCTGTATCCCTCTGGCTGTATCCCTTCTGCTACCTTGTGCGTTAAGGCAATTTCCAGAGAGACTAGATTGATAATTTGTTTCAAGTCAATAAAAATTGACTACAAATGACTTACACAGTGCTGAGCTATGAACTGAAATATATTGATATAAGACGCTGGCTTCTACAGAGCTAACCAGGCTGTGAGTTCTTCCGACAGCCCATTGACAGCAATGATCTGTTTTGCTGGTCCAGCTTCCTGCAGACACACGCTCTCCAGGCAGCCCCCTGCTTACGACGTCCAATGCTTCCCTCAGCTACTGCTGGGAATCCTGGAGCTGTTTCAGCAACACCCTCCTAGGTTCTGCCTTGCACACCCACCCTTGTTCACGTCTGTTATCCTCAAAGCCCCATGAGAGCCAGGCTTCCTTCTACGGCTGCTGCCCGTGTTACAGAAGAGGACAGTGACAAGGGAGCTGTGTCCCTGGGAGCCCGAGCTGTTGACTCTCCTTGGGGTCTTCAATAGACCAGGAGTTGTCCTTTCCCACAATCTCTCCCTATATACAATCTCTCCCCATACAACCGATCAAAGCTAAACTTTCCTCCCCTTCTCTCTTTATCACCACGTATCTGTGACAACTCCTGACTCATTCTCCTTCAGCCACAGACCTCCCCTGAGCTGTCGTCTCAGACACCTCTAAATCCCATCACAGCCTTATGCCGGACATTCCCCCACAAGGGACGGATCACAAAAGATACCCTCCCTCAGGAAATTCACACGCATGGCTTTGCCAGTTCCTGATACTTGGCATAATAAACTGTATGTCGTGAACACTGAGGAAATGTTTGCAGAGAGTCGTGATGATGAGTGTGGGAATGTGCCCTAATTTTGGGGGTTACCAAGCCTGTCATCTGGTTAATGATTATTCTGGCAAATGTTAAGATAAGTATCCTTTAGTGTTTTAACACAGAATTCACTTGCTGGTGTGAACCACACAGCAGAATCCATCTTTAATTACCTATTTCCAGTGATTTCGTGTTAATCAACCTTATCTCTCTCATGAGACCATAAAGTTCGGCAGGTCAGGGAATGGGTTTTACCGCTGTTATATCCTCTCTCCACGACCTCCATTTCAAGCATCCCAAGTTCTAACTGCCACCTCTTATATTTCCAGCTCCCTCCCTCTCCTTTCCCATCTCCAACAATCCTCTCCAATGCATCCTTCAAGTTTTTGCTAAAATGTCACCTCTACAGAGACCTTTTCTCCCCAAGCCTCCTCCCCTCTGCTTCATTCACCCTGTGGCACGTAGCGCCCTGTGACACCCCATCACTTTTTACTTTGTTTATTGCCAGCCCCCCTTAATAAGGAATAAGCCCCATAAAGGAGCTTTTGTCTCTCTTGTTCACTGCTGTAGCCTCAATGCCTGCAAAAGTGTCTGACACATTACATATGTGTTGAATAAATTAGTAAATCAAGCTTTTAACACAGAATTTCCCCAGAGTGGGCAGTTAAGAAATACTTGTTTATCTGTATGAACACAGCTACGTTTTCATCAGTTTAAGAAAACGGAAGGTCAAGGGTCAGTTATACATGGTGCCGGAAGAGCCTGCAGAAACTTGCCACCTGTTAAAAATTTCCAGAAATGGTTTAAATGCCATTTTCTTTGGTAGCAAAATAAGCAAAGGATGATTTGATATGAAGACTTTGGGATTGGAACCATGGAAGGCCCTGGAACTAGCTAAGCTTCTAGGCTGATCAGTTCAGGGATTTCAAAACAATTTGCACAGCAGGACTCTTTCAACAGAGTCAAGCATTCAAACCACTTATAAAATATACAGCATTCATACTTTACAAATGCAGAGACGCATATAAGGGAAACTCCATAACAACAACAATAAAATATCCATCGATAACGTGATGGTCTTGATTAGCAAGGCTCCGTGTTACAAAATGTGCAGAGTGTTTAGTGGGATAATACTTTTCGATATTAAAAGTCTCCCTAATATTTCCCTTTTTCCTTCCAAGTGGGGAGACAAGATAAGAATATTCCATTGCCCCAAGTGTTATTTGACACTGAAGAATGTAGGTGTACTAACCATGTCTTATTTTTTTTCTTATTTTTTTCAGCTTTAGGGAGATATAATTGACATATAACACTGTATAAGTTTAGGGTGTACAGTGTGGCGATTAGACATGTGTATATATTGAAAAATGATACCACGTTAAGGCTAGTTAACACATCTCTCACCTCACATAATTGCTATTTCTTTATTGCGGTTGTGGTG
Organism: Aethalodelphis obliquidens; assembly: GCF_003676395.1. NCBI lineage: Eukaryota > Metazoa > Chordata > Mammalia > Artiodactyla > Delphinidae > Aethalodelphis > Aethalodelphis obliquidens. Next base: position 14,051,680 of record NW_020837969.1, on the reverse strand, counting down.
GTGAGAACGTTTAAAGCCTACTCTCCTAGCAACTTTCAAGGATACCATAGACTATTGTTGACTATAGTTGCCATGCTGTACACTGGATCCCCAGGACTTTTCATCCTATAATTGGAAGTTTTTACCTTTTGTATTGTCTGTATTTTGATGCTTTGCATCTGGGTCTTTGCTGACCCAGGAGGGACTCCCCCTTCCAGGGTGAACCAGTTCCTAGAGATAATAAACAACTCACCTTCAGCCTTTCAAAAGCCTCATCTTTCAAAATGCAAACCAATCATTCCAGAGCCCATAGCCCTGACCTCCTTCTCTACTGGGTTCTCAGACTCAGGCCTAATTCCTGCACTAATTACCCCAGAGATTACCAGACAACTCGGGACAACCCCTGTGCCCCAGAGCCCATGAAAATTATTCAAACTAGCCAATCCGCAGAGAGCTCACCTTTCCTTACCTGCTTCTCCCCATGGAAGCCACAGGAAAAGTTCTTGCCCACATTTTCCTTTGCTCCCCCTGCCTCCTGACCTACTTGAATATCCCCGTAGGTAGCCCCCGTGGTGCGATGTGCCCCCTCTTCCTGGGACCTGTAACAAACTATCTTTCACTGGCAATCATTTCCTGATGCCTCGGTTTTTCCATACCTCAATAATTATAAAACCTGTATCTTAAAACAGTAGAGAACAAAATAAGTTAATTCTTGGCTTTTGAGGGATTCTGTAGCTGTGGTTCTGGAGTATAAGAAACAACTACTACATTAATAACAAATGGGGTTTGGAAGAATGAAAAATCTGTAATTCGTATAAGAAGAAAAGAGCAGAGCCATAGATGAGAAGAAAGATGTCAGACTCAGAAGGAGTCTCCTGAAGTCTACTTTCCAGTCGCCCACCTGCCCCTGCCCGGGGCTCAGCTGAGCGAGGTGTGTAATGGACAGGTTTGGGGAAGCAACACGAAGGCAAATCTTTATCCTCCTTCCTCTCTGGAGTTCTAGGACTTGGTGATCTTCAGACATCTTCCTAATTCACACAAAAATTCTTTAAGGTTGGTGTTATTAATTTACAGATGAGAAAAATGTGATTGAGAGAGATTAAGACCACACAATTATCAAATCAGTGGTATTGAATTATAATAGTAAGAGCTGTCATTTACTGGTTGATTCCTATAGTGCAATGATGCTATTTTATTGTAGTCGTTCAACCACATAGAACGGTGCATCACATAAATGCGGCACGTGGACTCTGCATTCATGTAGCCTGGCCTCTAATTCTGATTCTGCTAGTCAGTAGCAAAAGAGTTCATCCTGTAGGTCATAAGTCAGTTTCATCAAGGTCTACTTTTTCTTTCTATTCATTTTTTTACTTTTTATCTTTAAAAATGTTTAAAGCAATAGATGCACAGAGTTTGTGAAAAAGTCAAATGTCCTGAAGGCTTATAATGCAAACAGCAGACCCCAGCCTACTCTTAACCTCTCATCAATGTACTCTCCTGGGGCAACCAATTTTTACTTTCTTAACTAATACTCCCGAATAGAAACTAATCTATTTATGCTGTTATTTTTGATTAATCAATTAGGCAATATGTTTTAGACAATATCTATTACCTCACTGTTAGGGAAGATGAGGATTTAGCTGCTAGATCAGCTATCTAATGCTCTACTACGCTCTTTGCATCACCAATTCCACCATTGCAATATGTATCGATTATTAATCGTATTAACACCTAGTTACATGAGCGTGACTCTGTAGCTTTGATTTACTGCAGAAAATAATCATGTAGTGAGATTACATTTCTTGTTTTGGAAAGTGTCCCTTTTGCTAGGAGTTACCTATAATCTATCTATGTTTTCTTTATCTCCATGGTACTAATCACTTTTATATATCCAGTGATGTATTTTTCTGTCCTTCTCTCTGGAATACAAGTGCACAGGGGCAGGGATACCTGTCTATTGATTCGCTGCTGTAACACCAGAACAGGAGAGTGCCCAGCACCAAGGAGAGGCTCTATAAACCTTACTGAATGAATGAGTATCTATGAGAAAGAACATTCTGGTGTGGAATTAACAGAACTGTTACCAATCAATGGTAGAAATATGTGTGATCTCCCCAGAGGACAGAGGAGGTAGGGCAGAGACAGTGAGTCACATGGTTCCCTGTGTTGGCCATTATATGGCTCCATGGGCCCGAGGTAGTTAGCGTGAGTCTCAGGAGGAGGAATGGTGATAACCTTTAGCACAGGTGTGTGACAGTTATTGCATGCAGGTAAGCTGAAGAGCTAGAGAGAGGAAAAACACAGAAGCAGACAAAATGCAATCTGCTTCCAGCTGTTTGTTTATCTGAAACACGCATGGATTAGATGTACTAGGCTAATACCTGTGGTCTTGCCTGCGATGAATCAAAATTTGAATAATAAGAATACTTTGGAGGCAAACGTTCAGATTAATAGATTTCTCTACTTAACATAAGCTTGCCAGAAAATCCTTTTTAATGACTCCCTTGTTAAAAATAGTTTTAAAGTATTTAAACAGACTTCTTTCCTTAATAGCATAATATGCTGAGTATGATTAATTTATATTTGGATAATATGGTAGTATTTCATTAGCATTAACCTGAAGGTTAACTGTGCTGGGGTAAGCCAATGCTGAACAAATACCTCTGTCTTGAAGGTCTGTGTTCCAGTCCTCATTTGACCTGATCCAGCTGAAGGTGACCTTTACTGAGTCCCTTTATTTCAGTCTTTACTATTTTGCCTCTGAATAAGGGTATAGGACTAAGTGATCTGACAGTCATCGGATTTTAACAGGCTATTATCCTGCAATAGTTTAGATATAGAATAGGTGAGAGGAAGGGATTTTTACATGCTGATCAACTCACATAGTCAGGAAATCGTGGATTTAAAATATGCATTGTAAAATCCCGCTTGTCATTTGCCTATCGTGATTTTTTAAAGTTAATAAATGAAGAGCAAAAATTCTAGGTATTTGGTAAATTTAATAACGTGCTCTCAGTTAAATTATGTTTTATTGATTATAGAGTGCTACCTTCTATATTCCCAATTAAGGCGGAATTGTACATCTGATCATGATCAGTGATGAGTGATACATTTAATAAAATTATAGACCCTCAGTCCCAGGAGTCTAGATATCACTTGGTCTACTTCTTATACCTTTATGTACAAGAAAAAAAATGGAGTTAAAAATGTGTGTGTGTGTGTGTGTGTTTAGGTGTATGAGTATAAAAGAGAGGGTAAGAGATGATTTTTCCCCACTCTAAATTAATCTAACCCACAGCCATCCGAATTTGTATATTCTATGTCCCCAGATTCTCAAAAGGATGAATCTGTGGAAACCAAATAAAAATCCAAGAACGTCAAGTTCTTGTATTTTACCAGTCTGTTGGCGTCACATGGAATATTCACATGTAACCTTTGAAAGGAATAGTAATGAAGGTGTTGACAAGTCTGTGTGGAATCCATAAAAATTTTGTGGATGGTGAAAATATTATTGGGCCTCAAAACTTGAACATCTAATTAGTCATTTTCATGAACTCTAATAAAAACATCTTTTTTTTTTTTTTGGCTGCATGGCCTGGGGGATCTTAGTTCCCCGACTAGGGATTGAACCCACGCCCTTGGCAGTGAAAGCATGGAGTCCTAACCACTGGACTGCCAGGGAATTTCCTGATAAAAACATCTTTTATCTCTTTTAGCACAGCATGCAATTGATACCAATTTCTTTGGTGGGAACAGGAAAGGGGGGAGTTGTCAGTTAAGGAAACAAAGTAAATCCAATTTCTGTGTTGTTTGAAATGATTTTTTGTAAATGCTTGAGCTTCTTTCCTTAATAAAGAAAATCTCATGACAAAATATGTGAGTGTGTGGAATGTCCTCCCCAGAGAGCTTGGAAAACAAGCCCAACATCAGACCCACATATCCGGAGTGGCTAATCCCAGATGTGTCATTAATTTATAGACTTGATGTTTTGAATTACAAAATTTCAAAACTTCTTATGGAATTTAATTCTCCTAAAAACGTCTCAAAGGAGATGTTCATTGCACTCTGAATCCTTTCTCTGCATGTGTAACTCTGAAGAGTTAAATAGTAAAACCTGGATGAAAAGACCAGGGTATCTGATAGTGACGTTTAGGAAGTAACGTATAATCAACATTGTCTGCAATGTGGGAGAGACATTTTCAGAAAGTATTTAACGGTGAAGTGACTTCCTTCTCACCCCAATTTAGGACCATCTATATACAGTCATGCTCTGTCACAGTTCACATGGAGAGAAGACATTTCTGGCTAATGTGCAGCTTTGAGAGACATTTATTTTGTAGAATGCTCTGGAAGGTGGCAGATCTACTTTGGTCTCAGCATTACACGAAAGTGGGCAGAGGCAAATTCCTAAGTAGGTGTTCAGTGCTTGAGGTGTGACTTATTTGCTGTAGACAGTTACTAGATTTTTCGATAGCTATAAGAAATGCCCTTTAACGAGAAAATAGCTAGTCCATTGTAGACAGATTAGAAATGACAAAGAATTTTAAAATGAAAAATATATGTGTATATATATATATATATATATATATATATACCTGGTCAGAAATATATTCTTGGTTATAATTTTCAACAGTTCCAAGAGAGAAGGGATTTCGGTCAATACCAGAACAAACTCATATAACCTGTAGTTGTGTGTGTGTGTGTGTGTGCGTGTATGTCTTTACACACCATACAAGATATGACTCCAGTGTTGGTGCTGCAGACTTGGTCCATTTTCATGTCATAAGACTTCTTATGGTTGTAGAAGGGCCAAGTCCACTAGGTCTTAGGGTCCTCATCATCTTCTGCTTGGAGGGCAGCTTCCATATTGACTTTCTGCCTCCTGCTTCCCTGGGACTGTGAACCTGTAGTCACCTTCCCATGTAATGGTGGCCCTTTGTGTGTGTACATATATGTTACACACGCACGCACACATAAGCACCACACGTGACACACGTGTGCACACATACGTGTTACACGCATGCAAACACGTGCACATGCATGTGTTGTATGCGCACACATGCGTGTGTACATATATGCGTGTGTGTGCACGCGTGTGCTCCGGTTCTTTCTAGCCTGAATAAATAGATAGGGTCACGCTAAGGATTAATAATAATAATAATAATAATAATAGCAGTGTCACTAGACCTTCCTTAGTTACACCTGATCACATGGAACGTCCTGCCAAGTCCTTTCAAGGCACCCGTAAAAGGCACTAGGTGTGTACGTGCAGGTCACTGGTGGAGTAGTGGGTTTCCTTGTCCATCGGGTGCCTGGAGACCTCCGCCAGGCACATCCTGCCGTGCGCCATGAGCTGTGCCCGTATTCCCCACCTCAGACACTGCTGCAGTGCACGGGCGGCCTCCTTGCGCAAAAGCCAAGCAAAAGGTCATCTGTAAGTTGGGAGACTGCCCTGTGTTTCGTTCTGTTGCCTGGTGCAACCTGAAATAGCTGTTTGTTTTCCCCTTAAAGCTCTCCCTGTCCCGGGACTCAGCCTGTGGGACTGGGGCAGGGCCAGAGCTGAAGAGTGGACATCATGCTGCACACAGACTCGCTCCGTCCATCCCTGGGACGAAGGCTTAACTTACGTGGGTCCCTCTTCCCTTAAAACTGGCTCCTCAGATAAACAGACCTCTGGAGGCCTCAACAGGGAGCCACACATCCATATTCACTCTCAGTTGAGGTTCCAGTAGGTTCCACGTTAATACACGTATGTATATGGTACATGTGCACGTGTGCACAGGCAAACCCACACCAGTGCTACTGAATGCTGGCTGCTCACTAGAACCACGTACCCAGTTCTAAAACATTTAGTCACCTGACCCCACCCATGACCACTTGAAATGGGCTCTCTGAGGAGGTGAGATGGTTTCTAAACTATCCACAGACAATTCTGATGCACAGTAAGGCCCGGAAACGTTGGTATGTGCGTGTGGTTCTGGGCTGGGCTGTGCTCTGTGAGAGCACTCGGGGGATTCAGTATGAGACCAGTGTTGGACCCGCAGGCCCGGGCTACTCCTGAACCGGGGCACCCAGGGCGCTGCAGTCAGTCCGGGGCCCATGATGGAAAGCTAAGCTGTGCTGAAGTTTTTGAAGAAGTGCTCCTCAACAAAACTCCCTTTAGTGGTTCTCATCTCCGGCTATATTGAAATCATTTGTAAAGCTGGCCCTCCAACCCAAGTTACCAATTGCAAAAGTATATGGCAAAGTCTGGATATCTGTGAATTTTTTTAGTTCTACTGTCTTCATTCTATGTGAGTGTCACATGTTACACTTGCAACATTGATGCATTTGGTTAATTATAGTTCATTAAGTGATTAGGGAGAAGTTCTTTCAAGATTGGGAGCGTAAACATTATCTTCCACATACCGCAGAGAATATGTTCAAGGCTAGTTGCCAGCGAGGAAGAAAGTAAAAAAAAAGAAGAAGTAGAGTGTCCTATTAGAAGACCAGATAATACGATAAATAAAACACAGAAGGAACGTTTGTAATATATTTCCCAATGAATAAAAATTATTGGAGGTGTATTTAATGTCAAACAGGTGCAAGGAAAATAGGAGGGTAGAATGCTGCTTACAGAAAACAATGAGCTATAAGATTGAAAACACAGGAAAATTCCATTCCCTGTCAATACACCAACTAGCAGGAGACATTCTGAAGACAGTCTTAGAAAGAGCAAACCTATTCAGGAGTGGCAGACACGGTACTTAAAATAGGGTTAAGGTCTGGCCAATGTAGAGGATGAGGACCTTCTGGAAATGACATCAACAAAGACACGTCCTGCCGTATACGGACATGGGGCCAAACTTGGACTATAAATTGATGATGAGAAGAATTTGAGCAAGGAAAAACAATGAGGAATCCTGACCCAATCAGGATGTAATCTATTTATCAAACTTGACTAAAGACTGTTTCTAGTTTCTCAATATGGAGGAACTGGAAATTTTAAAACCTTACAGTATTGGCTTTTGTTGCTTTTGATGACTCATAAACTGTATAGCATATTGAAGATCGTTCTTACTCCTTGGCGTGGTTTTGAACATCCTCTCAAGTATTTCTATTGGCTTCATAAAGCAATAAGGTTAAAGATTCTTCCAGATATTGTGAACGTGATACATCAGGACCAGGTAGTTTCCTCATGACCATTAGTTACAACTGGTAGATGCAGTGTGATGATCCATGAAATCAGCTTCTCTTCCAGAAATTTCCTTGGTCAGTTTTAGTTACTTTGATTATGCTCCCATTAGGTTTTTTCCAAGCGAGGCCCTACCTAACTTATTATTCACTTGATGTATTTTTTAAAAGCTCTAAAAAACACCCCTAGGTGAATGTCACAGATCATATCACTGCCACCTGAGTGGCCGTCTTAGTCTCTGATTATTTCTTTAGTCACAAACATGAACATCTATGCAATAGCAGGTCAACTGTCAATCGTGATCACCCACACCCACACCCAGAAGTGGAACCAGAAGTAGGGGTGCATCCAGTACGAGAATGAAAATGTATCTCTTAAAGTTGTTCTTAACAGAAGGGAGAAAATCTTCAGAAGTCATCTTCAGAGTTTTTATTCCTAAATATAGATAGTTTTAAATTATTTGAAGAAACCCCTTCAGAACATTTGGAGAAGAATTAAGTGGGGGATGTCATCCCCAAAGTAGCTGCCATCTTTATGAGGACTTTGCAAGAGATGCTCAGAACAGGTTCTTATGTCACAGGTGTCTTACAAGTGTCAGAAGAACTACATTGTGAGGAAGGGAAGGGGTGACAAAGAGTAAAGAAAGTATATAGGGGGGACTTCCCTGGTGGCACAGTGGTTAAGAATCCACCTGCCAATGCAGGGGACACGGGTTCGAGCCCTGGTCCAGGAAGATCCCACACGCCACGGAGCAACTAAGCCCACGCGCCACAACTACTGAGCCTGAGCTCTAGAGCCCATGACACAACTACTGAGCCCGCGTGCCACAATTACTGAAGCCTGAGCGCCTAGTGCCCGTGCCCTGCAAGAGAAGCCACCGCAATGAGAAGCCCGCACACCGCAATGAAGAGTAGCCCCCGCTCACCGCAACTTGCGTGCAGCAACGAAGACCCAACAACAGCCAAAAATAAATAAATAAATAAAATTTTTTTAAAAAAGAAAGTATATAGGTAAATATTGGAATGATATAGGCATACAATAATTTGTCAGGAAAGTCTGTGGGCTCATCTACACTGGAGGTATGAAAGCCACCACTTACCTCTATTATTCAGCATAATGATAATATTCAGATAAATAGGCTTGCTATTATGCATAAATCTCAATATGGCTTCCCTCTTTTTATAGACTGGGAAATTGAAGAGATGGCAGTGCTTACATGATCACATTGTTAAAATGAGACTACACTGAGGATGGTTCAAAGTTTCTAAATTTTATACTTGTATCTCTTTATTACGGAATCGTTTTAACGTTTCAAAAATAAATAGATGGAATAGTGGGGCTCAGGAGAAATTTTGTCTTATTATTTCAGGCAAACCCAGAATAAATCCTGTGGCAAGGAGCCTGACTTTATATCTCAGCTCCGGTTTTTAAGATGCAGGCCTCATTCTGGGCAGATTCTCTCAACGTGATGGCAAGATGTCTCTCATTTCCCCAGGCTTATGATAGCAGCTCAGCAGCCCCATAGGAAAGAAAGATCCTTTTCCCCTAATATTTCAATAACAATCCTGAGATCAACTCCCCTTAGAACAGCTTAAGTCATGTGACCATTCTTAATGCAATCACTGTAGCCAGAAGTATGGGAGATGCCCATGGTCCAGAGCAGGATTAACCCCCAAACCTGGAGCTTGGGGATGGCATCAGGAACCCCCAGTCCACAGGGCTGAGAGTAAAGAGGAAAGGCGTGGCTTTTGCCAAAAGAAAATCAGGACGCTATTATCAAAGGCAGGTGATTGAATGAGCAGCAAAAAGAGAAGATCTTTTCAAGCTAACTTGAATCTTCTTTCCAATCATTGAAAAGTTATTCCATATAGGCTGTTTGGATTTGGGCTCACTTCACCCACAACTAATCATGCGAATTTGCTACGGTAAACTTAAAGGAAAACCCAAATGTCTTATAAACTACCAAATAATATTTTGTTTTCTATAGTTATATATAAAGCATATTTTTATAGGCCAAAGGCAATAGTATAATGCTGAAAATAATGAAGCTTGAAAGTCAATATATTTAATTGAAAATATGAACATATTAAATGACCTAGAAAATAAAGGAAAAATATTTAGGATTCTTATGGGCATGAAGACAAGTGGTTAAGGAATGGCTCCTAGAGTTTTACACATCAGTGCAAATGAAACAGCTTTGTAAATTTTAAACACAAGCCATTCCAAGGAACCTTAGACACTAGGACATGCCTCCAGTGCTTGACTGAGCTGATGAAAAGATGCTAAATGGAATTCAGCCCTAGAGTTTTCAGTGACCCATATCTGAAACCTGGCAGCTCCCACAACATTATTATAGCTGAGGAAAAGGTCCAGAGCATGAAATGTTGTGTTTGTGAGTGATCGGTTTTATCTGAATCCTTGTTTTTCAGACTTTAAGCAACTATGCTGTCAACTCAGAGAATGTGGCTCTTAACATCCTAAAATCAGCAATAGTCACGGTCTCATTCTAACCAAACAAGAGCGTGTTAGTTACTCTGCTGAGGTATAATCCAGTGTACATTCATTCCTCCTATCCATCTTTGACACATGAATAGGGGGTTGGTTTATGACCTGAACACAGAAAAGAGCTAGTTGAAAGTATTGAAAATTTAGGGGACAAGCAATACCGTTTGTGAATAGTATTTTTTTTCTATATTATTTGCAGAGCTATGTTAAATTTCTGACCCGTGAAAATTCAGTAGTTTGAGATGAGTCCATCTGTGAACATATGGTAGAAAGTGCTGTACACTTAACATGTAAATTTACATTCCATAAAAATTTTCAAATTGCAAAAACTATGGTTGTTAAAAATATTACAGGATACTAATTTATGGCATTGATCTTAGAAAGTTCTACCCTGCTAGTAAATCAGGTATTAGGTGCCAAAACTTATTGCATCATATGCAACAACGATACCAAGAGTAAGAATGGGAACATACCTGCTGAATGTCAAGCACTTCTTATTTTATGACCAACCCCATTACACAGATGAGGAAATTAAGGATCAGGAAGATGAAGAAAATTGTCTGAAGTCACATAAAAATTTACTTACCTGAAATACGAACAGAGGTCTAGCTGGATTGTCCTTTTTGCCATACCATGTCACACCAAGGTGCCCTAAGCACCACTTTTGTGTTGTTCTTTACAAAGGGAAAACCTGGTTTCTGTATGCTGACACTCATTACTGCCTAAATTTACTCCAGATGTATTACTTTTTCCATATATATATTTCCACAAATACTTTAGACTCAGTTGTTACACCTTTTTGTATGAGTATGTATGTATGTGTCTGTCTTTACCATTCTGATCTAATTCTATAGAAGGCATAACATGGTAAGCCCTATCACAATTGAGACATTATAGTTCTATTGGTAGGATATTCCAAGACACAATTTACTCTTGCCTTTTACTTACGTCAATATACTGGTGATGGTTTTGAAGTTTCTTTTACCTACAGGTCTTTTTAAAATTAATTTCTATTGGAGTATAGTTGATTTACCTACAGGTATTATTGATAATTTATTGCAAATATATTCAAGTAGAGTATGATGCAAGTCTTATGTATGTTCTGCCACATTTAAATGACCATTTTATGGGAAATCTGATTGTCATTAGAGTTAATTTGAAACGGAGCAGGACTCTACAGTCCTTGCCCTCCCCCCGCCCCCCCTCCAGGTCCTCCACCTGCCTTTAGTCTGTGGAAAAACTTTAGCCAAAGAATAAGTTTAATCAGAGAAGTGAGAAAATGCAGAAACGAAGGAAAAGCGTCAAAGGAGACCAGATAATAATAGTTTAGTCATTAAGCAAAGCCAAGGACCTTTAGGTCCTCCTCAAGGGCTACAGATAATATCCTAAGCTGTATCCTGTGAGCTGTCTTGTAGCTACAGAAACCCACACCAGGTGGAAGAAGTTAACTACATGATGACCAGACTGTAGCCATGACCTAAGCTGCCACAATTCCAAGAATCGGCCTCAAAGAAACTGAAACAAACCGACCCTGGAACTAAAGATTAACTGTACTTAAAACAATGGAAATGATGCTGGTCGGACCACCAATGACCAATTTCAAGATGACTGTCAGAGCTGACCGTGCTGTTTCTGCACGTAGCCCCTCCCTCCGTCTATAAAAGCTCTTGCCCCCTGATTGTCGGGGGGTGGGGGGAGTTGGCCTTTGGACAGGCGTCCGCCCTCCCCGCCACCGCAGTTGCCGACCTCTGAAATAAAGCAACCTGTCCTTTCCTACCAACACTTGTCTCTCAAAGATTGGCTTTCGAGAGGCGAGCAGCCGGACCTGGGTTCGGTAACAAATCTGGTTTACAGCTGACCAAATGTAACACTTCTATATCTGGTAAATTCTTTTTCTAACTAGTCCACCTGGAACTGCATCACCTGTTAATTGATCCTAAAAAGGGATGCCATATTTAAGGTTGCGATGTTTTTTATTTGTTTACTTGACAACCTCTCATTTATAGCACCGTCTCCATATTTTCCTTTCCCTCCAAGCCATGTCCATTTTGCAGTTTCTGGCTTAAGCCCATGTTTCAGGGGAATGAGGTCACTCAAATATCATTTGCCAGATCTCTCCACCGAAGGACAATAACCAAGGACTGGATGGAAAATCTCACACAAAGCCAGATGAGACTTTGCGCTAATGAGACCGCGGTGTTGGTTACAACGATGGTATCTCTCAAAGGCAGCATAGTTACCGTAAATGCTCCAATCAACTTCTCCTCTTCAAGCTCTCCTGGGCAGACCCAGAGACTCCAAGTCTAGATTTGACCTTGTTTTTCAAGAGGTTTTTTTTTTCTTTACCATTTGATGTGGCCAGTGCAGGTTCTGGAAATTAAGGTGCGACATTAGAAAAAGGTGGAGGTTCCTAACTCCAACTATGTTCAATGCAACCCGTTGTTTCCTATTATTCAGTTTATTACAGTTTTGGCATATGGTAGACAGAAATTTTCTGTCTGCTGAACAACTGAACTTGGAGACCTGAATTTTAATTTACCATTTACGTGCTGTACGGTTTTGCTTAAGTCTCTGAAGTCCTCTGTACTTTGCTTTCTTAGTTGTTAAAAACTGGAAAAGAAATAATAATCCTACCTGCCAGAGTTGCCTCCAACATGTGGGAGTACTATGTAAACATATAAACAATAAAGACTTATAAAATGCAAGTTACTGTTATGTGTAATGTTAAATCAAACACCGTTAAACTTCAACCTTCTAATGACATAACCTTCAGTAACAGCACCCGTGGAAACATGAATAGTAGGATGAACCAAATTAACCTTTTCTTCAGGTGCATATCTATCAGAAAGGAGTACTAAGTTGGTATTTTTTGTACACATCTGAACAGGAATAACTCCCATGAAATTATGCTTTTCATGGAAACTTTGACCATATTAATCTTGGCAGAGTTTGGGTAATATTTTTGGAACTCTGAAAGGACTCTTTCATTTTAATTCCCATGAAAGGCTTTATTTTTCTATACTGTATTAGGGAAATCCAAAGAGAAGAAATAAAAGGCACCATCATACTTCTGATAATATTTTATGGAAATAAAACAGCAGGATCAGAAGGGTGCCCTCCGATGTCACCTTTACTGTGACTATAATCGATGTATAAATGTGAGCCTTTCAGCCTTTATTCATTAATCATTCATTTCACACTTAGTGATTTCATAAATTCATGTTTGTACAATACATTAATAAACTGGCATTTTCACCTTGAAGCTGTTTTTTTGCAAAGTGATTTTATCTCAGCACAACAGTGAGTCAGACTCCCTCAGCTGTTTCTACTTCTAAACGTCCCAACTTCTGCAAAGTATACCGGCTCTTTCAGGCTATTGCAGCAGTAACCTAGTCTGAATGCTACACTGGCTGGCTCACTTGAAGAGTTAACTGAGTTCAAGAATGGATAATGTGCCCCAGAGAAGCTAAAGGAGAAAAAGCACCTTGCTGTACTTGATCACTTTGCACTTATTATTCCACTGACATGGAGATTTTAGGAGGCAGTTGGAGCTTCTTTTGTTCCTAACAGTAGAAATGAAATAGGGAATGTTGAAGGATTAACAAGTCCTAAGAACTGAGCCTCAGCACCCTCAGAATACAGTGAAATCTTTAAGTCGTCCCAATCCCGAGAAAACTGCCTCTAAGTGGCTTTGCCAAAACAAGTCTCTCTACCACTAGGAGATTGTCAAGACTCCAATTAGTAAATCCCTAAGCTCCAAAGTTAATTATGAGGGTAATGAAAAGTGCTGGAAAATCCTCATTCCTGGGAACAGGAAGAATCAGATCAGCCGTTAGCCCTACTGGGTGCATAGAGGGATTAGAATCCACCACAGAAAGAAATGTCTGTGCTCCTACTAAGATGGAATAAAGATAATTTAATGATTATTACTCTTAGATAAGTTTCAGTAACTTTTTGAAAGCAATAAAAGCCAGCAAAGGACACTGGATGTTTATTAAAATAGTCTCTCAACTCTTATGCACTACAAGGAAAAATATGTTTAAGGTATTAGGGAAAAGAGAAGAATAAAAAAATGATCTTCCTTCAGTAGGAAAAGCCAGGATTCTTTTACTAATGTAACAATGAAGATTTTGGTATTTAATAATTGAAAGTAATGTCAACTCCCCCAGAAAAGAGGAGATCAAAGATAGATATCCTATCAAAGATAGATAACCTAGAAAAGATAGATAGTACACTATGAAACTATCACAAAACTAAGTGTAAGTATGAAAAATAATGGTGGAAGACCACATATGTCAATAAGTTTGGTTAAAGCTTCACCCTGAGATGCTTTCTTTTTTTTTTTTACATCTTTATTGGAGTATAATTGCTTTACAATGGTGTGTTAGTTTCTGCTTTATAACAAAGTGAATCAGCTGTACACATATCCCCATATCTCCTCAGCTGTACACATATCCCCATATCTCCTCCCTCTTGTGTCTCCCTCCCACCCCTTTAGGTGGTCACAAAGCACTGAGCTGAGCTCCCTGTGCTGTGCGACTGCTTCCCACTAGCTATCTATTTTACATTTGGTAGTGTATATAAGTCCATGCCACTCTCTCACTTTGTCCCAGCTTACCCTTCCGCCTCCCTGTGTCCTCAAGTCTGTTCTCTACATCTGCATCTTTATTCCTCTCCCGCCCCTAGGTTCTTCAGGACCTTTTTTTTTTTTTTTTTTAGATTCCATATATATGTGTTAGCATACAGTATTTGTTTTTCTCTTTCTGATGTACTTCACTCTGTATGACAGACTCTAGGTCCATCCACCTCACTACAAGTAACTCAATTTCGTTTCTTTTTACGGCTGAGTAATATTCCATTATATATATGTGCCACATCTTCTTTATCCATTCATCTGTCGATGGACACTTAGGTTGCTTCCATGTCCTGGCTATTGTAAATAGAGCTGCAATGAACATTGTGGTACATGACTCTTTTTGAATGATGGTTTTCTCAGGGTATATGTCCAGTAGTGGGATTGCTGGGTCATATGGTAGTTCTATTTTTAGTTTTTTAAGGAACCTCCATACTGTTCTCCATAGTGGCTGTATCAATTTACATTCCTACCAACAGTGCAAGAGGGTTCCCTTTTCTCCACACCCTCTCCAGCATTTATTGTTTGTAGATTTTTTGATGATGGCCATTCTGACTGGTGTGAGGTGATACCTCATTGTAGTTTTGATTTGCATTTCTCTAATGATTAGTGATGTTGAGCATCCTTTCATGTGTTTGTTGGCAATCTGTATATCCTCTTTGGAGAAATGTCTATTTAGGTCTTCTGCCCCCGAGCTTTCAAATCAGGATATTTAGTAAATGAACTGGAGGTTATAAAGACAGGTAGATTTCATCATAGATAACTCATGAAAGCCTAGGAACACTGGGACTTTTACCTTTAAATTGCACATGAGGAAATAATACCTTATAAAGAAGATTGCTGTTTTGGTAGAGCCTGCTGAAAATCCACCCAAATCTCTCTCCCATTATTCCATAGCACAAAATCTCTCCTCCATTTTTCCATAGCACTAGAGTTGTTGCTGGGCCCAAAACT
The DNA here is from genome assembly GCF_003676395.1 of Aethalodelphis obliquidens. Classification (NCBI taxonomy): domain Eukaryota; kingdom Metazoa; phylum Chordata; class Mammalia; order Artiodactyla; family Delphinidae; genus Aethalodelphis; species Aethalodelphis obliquidens. The sequence goes on along the minus strand of NW_020837969.1, from coordinate 14,036,435 downwards.
GCCCAATCAGACAGCGCATTTCCAAGTCTTCCTGGCATACAGGTGTGACCGTGGAGCTCAGTGCTCATCAATACAATATGGATGAAGTGATCTTGCTTGCCACTTGATCTTTGTCTTAAAATACTGGGCAAGGACACTTCCATACTTCTTCTCTTGAGCTAAATCGCTGAGGAATCACTGAACTAATGAGGAAAGCATTCTACGGAATGGAGGTAAATGAAAATGGAATGAACCTGGCTCCCTGAAGGCCTGCTTAGAGCTTTAGAGAGGAGTCACCGCCAATCCAGACCACGCACCTCAATCCTCTCACAAGAGGGGGAAACAAACTTTCCAACTTTAAACATTTAAACTTTAAATAGTGTGAATATAGTCCTAATTTGCTTAGGACAGTCCTGTCCTATGCCTGTTGCCTTGGCATAATTATAAATGGCGTTCTCTTTCACCGTATCAAAATAAATTACATGGTAACCCTGTTTTAGTTCAATGTTTCATGCTACTTCTTTATATTAGTAGCCCAGCTTCTCTACAACCAATATAGAAATTGGCACTTGGAATTGGATGCTAACATAACAGGACCTAAAATAGGTGTGATTAGCAGTCATGTGGTGGGAGGTGAGGGCAGGTATATACCAGGTTAGGAGACTGGATATACTCTGGTAAAATATTTGTAAAATTACACCCTTGTGATAACTTGAAAGACAGACCACGTGTACCTATCAAGTCTGTAGCCAGAGTGCTAGAATGTTAATCTGTGCTGGTTAGTCTTTGCTGCATTTAGTAAGGTATTACAAGAAAGAAATAAACACAGGCAAGAATTGGCAAGTTTAAAAGCAGAGATGAAATAGAACAGATGGGGTTGGAAATACCTCCTGTCTATACTTCAAGCAACAGTAGATTCATAGCTGTTGTTTCTCAGAACCTTTCTCAAAGACTTACTGTTAAGCAAAAGCAAAAAAAGATCAGATTAAGAGTGTTGCCTTTACACATAAACTCTCTGTTTCAAACGTCATCAAAAGAGGTCTCTCTACAATAAGGAAGAGACGAATGTCCCAAATCCAGGAAATAAGGCTGGCCCAAGCATTATGTGCAGACAAGGGCTTTGTGTATGGTGACTGGAACCTGGGGCTGATGGGAAGAAAGAAAACGACTTAGAAGCCTGCTGAATTTTTGAAATCACAAACCTGGCTTACAGAAATGCCTGGGACTATTTAAACTCCAAGCAAGCATCCACTCCATACCTACTTCAGATTCAACATGGAAACAATGAACAAGGAAGACCAGAAGACCCTCCTCAAATGGCACGGCCAGGGCCTAAGGAGGATGATGACCTAGAGTTACTCTGAGAGAAGAACCCACTGTGACAGGATGAACTGGCCAAGGACACAGTCGATGGTCAGGGCAGAGAATCTACACAATTCCTGCCCAGTTAAGGACCATCAGTGAACCTGCATTTTGTTCCTCCCTTTTCCAAACTGAAGTCTTCATTGTGGGAATGCTATTCCTGCCCCACCCCTGTGTGGGCATGTATATGTGAAGGGGACACAGAGAACTGGCCTTTTAGTTTATAGGTCATTGGACAACCTCTGGACCATATAAAAAAGACTGCCCCTGACCTAGATCTGAATCCAGACCTCGAGCTGGGTCCAGGACTGGTGGGACTCTAGGAGTCCCCTTGGAGAGCAGAGGGATGTGTCTTGTGAATGGAAAATCACACCCAAATATTTGGGTGATGCTTGGAAGAGTCTGAGGAACACAGCTAGTTATACACCAAGATTTATTCCACATTTTCTTTAGAAACTATGCAACATCTTGGCTCGTGGCTGCCCTTATACAGATGACATTTCTGAGCCTCCCTCGCAGATAGTGGTGGCCTCGTGACAAAGTTTCCCCATGGAATTTGAGGAGAAGTGACATCTGCCTCTGGATCAGTCTTTAAAACATGGAGCACGTGCTTCTCTCTCTCCCTTCACTCACGCTGGTGCCCGCGGGTGACCTAACCCCAGCCCCCCTGGTCGTGGAGAGAGGATGCTGAAGACAATATGGGAGGGAGCTTGTTCCTCACTGGGCTGCATTGTTCACTAAGTGCTGTTATATGAAAGTGAAATAAACTTAAAGGTTTGTCAGTCTGTCAGGTAAAGCAGTGTGCAGTGACCACCTACTAGGTGTCGATGCCCAGCTGACTCCTAGACCCACTTGCCTGGACCACAAGCCAGTCATTGATACAGTACCACTGAGGCTTCCCCTGCATCCATGACTTCTTGACAAGCTTGCAATCTCCCCATCTATACCAGTGCCTGAAAATCACACAGAATATATGTAAGTCACACAGAATATATATAAGGAACTGGAAATGGAATCCAGGACCATCTGATTCTAGAATTGTTTATCTTTCTAATTACAGATGCTTAATTTTGTACCTAATTTTCGAGCATACTAAAATCTCTCAGGAATGTTAAGTGTTTTTTTAAAAAAAATCACAGACACGTTTATTTTGCCTTTCCTATTGGATGTTAAAATTATTTTGTCAATAATTTGATAACTTGATATTTTGATATAAATAAATAAAAGCACAGTATGCCCAATTTAAATTCATATCCTTAGGTTCTGGGAATTTTCCATATACTTCAAGGTGTAATTGAATTTTTAGTAAAGCAATATTTTAGGCAAGTGTATTAGAACTCTTAAGATTCCATGACCACAATGAATACTGGGCAGAATGTGTCATTTCATATCTTAGCATACGTTAAACTTTGAAAAGAAATAGGCACTAATAACTTTAAAGAAAAATATACTTCAGAAGGAATAGTCTTTGATTCATCTTGGTAACATCCATCTGGTTACTTAAAATCTTATTACACATGTTTATAATTTCTTTATGGAGGGAAAAGCTGAAAAAGGCAGTTTTCTTTATGTTGGCATTGTGCTAATCTGAAGATTATATCACTTTTTATAATTAGAATTGGTCAGTGTTGGTTCTTGTTTCACCTTTTACGATCATAGGTGTCTTGTAAGTAATGCTGAATAAACTACTCAAGAAACTAGGTGCCTCTTCTTTGAAATTCTCACTGTCATAAGGTAAGTTGGGGAAATCACTCCTCTAGAGTCTCACTTTGTCTACAACGTGATCCCACCTGTGTCCAGCCTGGTTCTCGGCACCCTCAGGATTTGCTCGCCAGGCAGTTATTTAGTGTTTCTTTACATGGCATATCTATGGTCTGAATTGGCCATGATGCTTTTTGAACTCTGGAGGGCTGCTGTGGTACAAAGTTTCATGACTCCCTTGAATACCCTCTGAGCTACTGCCTGACTTTGGATGGCATCAAATTAGGTATCTCTAGGCAGGGGCTAGGGCCACAAAAACAAGAGAGTAAAAACATTGAAAATGACAGCAGAATCACAAGAGAAAGGACAAGGGACACGTGATTCACAGAGCAAACATCCGTTTATACGGAGATGAACGGCAATTAGGTAAAAGTTCAGAAATGGCAACACGGGTACCAGTGGAGACTCTACTGTGACCCAACCAGAGGCTTCTAACATACTCCCTCTTAAAGTAGTTGTACCACCTTATAGGACACAGGAAGTTGTGATATTACTGTGGAGAGAAGCTTGAACCTGCTGGGAGAGAAGTGTCAGGTAGTCTATGAAGACATGCCCTGTTTGAATTGGGTTCCCCTTAACCATAACCAGACAAGCAGTTTAAATGCAAGTAGTTTATGTGGTGAATCTGGGGACGCAGCCTAGGACGGTGGGGAAATGGGAATTGCAAGGGTCAAAAGCCAATAAAGTGGACGCCGTCCAGCCGTTACCACTGTGGGCGACTGAGGCTCAATCCCATGGGCACTTTGGGAGACAGTGAATAAGGTAAAACTGACTTAATAGATCCCAACTGTTTTGATGTTGAAGAAAGGGTTAGACAATGTATTTCAGGGTGATGTTTGGAAAATATGGATCAAACAATGAATACATGGAATTCACAACAGGCTTGGATTTGAATGATGTCTCCTGAGAGCCAGGCATTGTATCACCTTTCGCAGAGAGTTTTTGTTTAACTCTCACAATAATCTGATAAAGTAAGTACTTGTTGTTTCCATTTTTACTTATAAAGAAACTGAAGCTTAGAGGAGAGAAATGCCTTATGGAATATATGGCTAATATACAGGAGATCTTGGATTATATTCAGGTTTCCTAATTCAAAATATGGTGGGAGGCAAAAGAGAATATTGGAAAGAACAGGGATTTTGGAGTCCTACTTTTGTTTGTACTCTATTGATGATCAGGGTAACATCCAAATCTCAACGACAGTAATGGCATGGGCAGAACAGTTGCTGGCCAAAGTGTTGAACAGATGTGTCAGCCTTGCCATTAACCTTGGACAAGCTTCTTAACATCTCTGGGCTTTAGTTTCTTCACCTATAAAATGGATATGTCCACTGTCAAGGCTAAATAAATTCAATTCTATTCCATTTTTTCCAGTATATATATTGGATGCCCTAACTCCTTGGCAAATTCTCAAACCAGTTTGCTCCTGTTGTAAATATCAATGTCAACAATGACTAGTGAACTTCAAAGACATCAACTACTTCTACATACCTAAAACTAGAGGATAATATTGAGAGAAACAACTTCTACCACAACTTTATTAAGAATAAATGTAAAAACTAACATTTTCCTTTAAGTTATTTTTTCAGGTACCATGATAATTACATAATTATGAATAGTTTATTTTTCTGGTTACTTTCATTCATTAATTAATCCATTATTAAGTAGTTATTAAGCAGCTACTGTATGCCAGGCACTAAGCCAGTCCTGGGACAGAGAGGTGAATAAAACAGATACAGTCCCTGTCCTCCCAGATCTTAATAGTTGAGTTGTGGAGTCAGATGCTAACAAGAAGCAAAGCAAGAAACATAATTTTGTTCATGGTTTGAACTGAAAAAAAAAAAGGATATGAAAGATAACTAATATTGCATAATAAAGATATTGAGGAACCATTCCTAAATTAAATCTGTTAACTGTTCCCAGGAAGACATTACAGACAGACATTCTTAGCCCTTGTTGAAAGACAGGCTTCAAGGACTCTTTCAGAAAGAAATAATTTTACTCTAAAAACCAGCAGTAATACCTACAATTGATTCATTTAGATTGAATTCAATTTGATTCAACTCATCGCAATTCAATTCGATTAAACATAACAAACCTTCTCTGAGGATTGTATTAGTGTGGAAAGAAATGATTCTTTCTCTTTGTGCCCTAAACATTCACTCTCCTTTCCAAGGCCCTAATAAGCTTTAGACCTGACTTCATTCCACCACCTTATAAGAGCTCAGAGAATGACATAAGTGGCAAAGCAGCATGCCTTAGCAGACCAGCAGGAGTGAATTGCAAAAACGTTCTGTCAGTGTTTTTTTAATATGAGTCAAGGGAGTGATTGACCTGTCCAGTTGAAAGCAATTAACGAAAAATTATCTTCTAGTCTTTTCAAGAGTAAATGGCAACAATTGTTATATCTGTGCAACTGAATTTATAAAATGATTTGAACTTTGTGTGTTTTTCATTTTTTAAAAATTGTCTCTGGTTCCTTTCATTTACTTTCAGCCCACCTTCACCTTACAAGTTCATTTTGGGAGCATAAACGACTTGCTCACAGTTTGCCTGATAATAGTGCCAGAAATGCCTTAGACAATTTGATATGGATTTTTCCAGGAATGCAGGGCCAAAAGTAGTCAGTGGTAATTGAAATTTCCATCCATTTGGAAATATTTTCTGCCTGTAAAGCTCTAGTGAAACTGAAGCAAAAGAAACTCCACCACTGAGGGTTTCAATCACATTAACTAGAGTGGTTTCCACAGCTTGGCAAGGATTGGAAAATATAGGCGTGAGTGCCATTCTGTTCAATTCAAAACAACCTCCAAAACATGTTTGTTTTCATTTTCTGCAGAATTGAGAGCCAGATTGCTTACATAAAATGTTTCAAGTAAAATTTAATGCTGATTTGGTTGCTAATCCTTTAGTTGAGACTTTGCCCATCTTCTTAATAGGGTAAGATTTCTAATAATATGGACAAGAGCTGATTATTTAGTTTGGAATTCTCCATATAAATATTTTTCAGGGACTTCCCTAGTGGTCCAGGGGTAAAGAATCTGCCTTCCCATGCAGGGGACCTGGGTTTGATCCCTTGTCAAGGAACTATGATCCCACATGCCGTGGGGCAACTAAGCCCACGTGCCACAACTACTGAGTTTGCGCGCCTCAATGAGAGAGCCCGCGTGCTGCAAAATACAGAGCCCACGTGCCCTGAAGCCCGTGCGCCACAACTAGAGAGAGAAAAACTCGCACGCCACAGCTAGAGAGACGCCTGCGCACCACAGTAACTAGAGAGAAGTCCGTGCACCGCGATGAAGAGCCCGCGTGCTGCAATGACAGATCCCACATGCCTCAATGAATATCTCGCGTGCCACAACTAAGACCCGACACAGCCAAAATACGTATATATATAAAATAAATAAATAGTAAGGCTTTAAAAAAAGTCATAAATATATTTTTTCATATTTCTATCATGTTGATTTCAGTGTGTCAAGCACCAACATAGTTTGCAAAAGTCTTAGATCTCTGGCACAAGCCACACTGGACAGACAGAAAGCCCTATTTGGAAGTGACCTTAAAAATAGTTTAGCCTAACAAAATTTGATAGAATAGGCTCTCCAGAAAGTTTTAAGAGGAAGAGAGCCATTTCTAGCCTACTTGACTAATTTCAATCTAGTGAGTCTCTAGGAGACCTCAGTTGAAGGACCATTACTCCAGAAAGAACTCGCTTCTACCATATGCCTGAGGGCATCCTCAATCCTGAGCCAACATCTTAATTTCTCATTTGGAGGTTTGAAAGATCATGCGGGAGGCACAAACTCTTATGAGGCCACGCCTAAAAGTACAATATTTTTTTCCTCACTCAGATCTTATGCTAAGAAAGAAGTGTCTTTCCCTTTGACAACAGACGGATTTTTTTCTAACCCATTCTTTTATCAAGAAAGGCCTAATATCTTTTTTTTTTTTTTTTTCGGTACGCGGGCCTCTCACTGCTGTGGCCTCTCCCTTGCGGAGCACAGGCTGCGGACGCGCAGGCTCAGCGGCCATGGTTCACGGGCCCAGCCACTCCACGGCATGTGGGATCTTCCCGGACCGGGGCATGAACCCGCGTCCCCTGCATTGGCAGGCGGACTCTCAACCACTGCGCCACCAGGGAAGCCCAGGCCTAATATCTTAAGGACTTTAGATTTATGAAGAAATCTCAGTTCCAACTCTCTACCATGTGTTGACCTAAATAAAGCCTCGCCTCTTATCCCTCCCTGCATTAGAACGAAAAACTAACTTCCTGGTATCAGCAAGCAATTCCAGGGCCTCACTGTATTGGCCCTGTTTAAGCACCTAGTAACAGAGTCAGATCCTTCAGTTAATGTTCAATGAAGCATTTAAATATTTATTGCATTTTTTCTGGTATTCAAAAAGTTTTTTAAGAGGTGTTTTCCAGAATACCTAATCTATAGTATTTTGGGAAGTAAATTTCAATATATTTTATTTTATTTTTAATAAATTTATTAATTAACATATTTAGTTTTGGCTGCATTGGGTCTTCATTCTTGGGTCTTCGTTGCTGCACGCTGGCTTTCTCTAGTTGCGGCGAGCAGGGGCTACTCTTCATTGCAGTGCATGGGGTTCTCATTGTTGTGGCTTCTCTTGTTGCAGAGCTCGGGCTCTAGGTGCGCAGGCTTCAGTAGTTGTGGCACGTGAGCTCAGTAGTTGTAGTTCTTGGGCTCTAGAGCGCAGGCTCAGTAATTGTGGCGCAGGGACTTAGCTAGATCCGTGGCATGTGGTATCTTCCCAGACCAGGTCTCAAACCCGTGTCCCCTGCATTGGCAGGCAGATTCTCAACCACTGCGCCAGGGAAATCCCTCAATATATTTTAATTGTATTTATCAAAGGTCACAAACCTCTCTATTGTTTTCTATCTATTCTTTTTAAACATTTATAACTATTATCTGTCTAGCCCTTTAAGGAATTTGACTTTGGGACTCCCGCTCTCCCGGGTAGATGAGTTATACATTTATGTCTTATTTAAATGTATTCTGGAATTCTTAATTCCACAGTTTCTTAATTTCTTCTTTCCAGAAAAAGATATTGCAATTCTCACGTTTTTCAGAAAAAACAAATTCCATATAATATGCAAAAGAGTAGAAGATTAAGAAAAAGATTATTTTTTCTAAACTTCAAGAAGAATATTGACTGGGAGGGGGGAAAGTTGTACAGGTCAAAATTTAGACAAACAATTCATGTATTTAGCCCATAACTGTTTACTGAGCTCCTACAAGGTGCCAAGCAATGTGTTAGTAACTGGGAATAAAATGATGAATAAGACAGCCCTGGTCTCTTCCATTATAGGGTTTTACAATAAAATTGTACTTAAAATAAGAAATAGTTGGTATGAGCATGAAGTATAATTAGTATACTACATTTTTCAAAGGCTATTTCTGGACATAGAGCCATACAGATAAATTAAAAGACTGTTAAATTAAAAGCTTCTCAGAGGCTTAACTGCCTTTCATGATACAGATCATAGAATTTGGTAGGTGTTCAACAATTAGCACCATGGCTACGAATTTCTGCTTTGAGCTCTGGATGTCTTTTTTTTGGGGTTTATCCTCATTTCTGCTCACTCTCCTCTATTTTAATTAACATTTTAGATGTATTTACAATTTTAAGTTGAGAGGTGGTTTCTTTTCTTTCCTCTCATCAGTTTGAAGATGTTGTTCTATAATCTTTCCACATTTCTTTTTCTAATGAGCAGTATGCTGTTTACACAATTGTTTCACCTGCATAGGTAAACTGTCTTTTCTCCCTCTTTATCTTTATTTTTGACTTTATGTAGTTTTAATATGAGTGTAGGTATGGATATATTCATCTTGCTCAGAATTCAGTGTGCCTTCCATATAAATAATCATGTCTTCCTCTATTTCTAAAAAATCCTCTCTTATCCAGCACTTATTATATTTTATAATAGGTATCCACATCAGCCCAGTTCATCATTTGTTAGAATAAGCATATATCTTTACTTACTGTTGACCCTCATTCTGGCTAACCTATTTATGTCTAGAACTTCCATTAGGTATAAGCTGGATATTCTCCTTTTATCCACCTTGTGTTATGACTTCTCGTCCATAAGTTCCCATATCTTTGTTTCTGCTTGTTTCATCTTCCATGACTTCCTCACGCCTCTACAGTGGATGCTCTTGAAGACCACCCGTTGCTGGCAGTGCACTCCTCCTGTAGTTGTGAGTGTCAGCTCCCGAGGGCTCCCAGATGTACCTCCTCTGGACAATTGCTCTTGGATGACAGGAAGCACCTCACTAGGAAATGTCTGACAGGTTATGCCTCCCCTCTCAAGGGTAGCCCACACCCAAAGGTGACGGGCTGCTCTGGGACTGAGAACCTCAGCACCTTTGCCTCAAGGTAGGACAACTCTGTGATGCTATTCAAGATGCAGAACTCCCTTTAGGATTAAGCTGAGGCTCTACTCAAGACTCAATACAAGATCCAACTACATGGGAGATACTTCAACTATAAAGACACAGATAGGCTGAAAATAAAAGAATGAAAAAGAATATGCCATGCAAACATTAATCACAAAGACATTAGTGTGGCTATATTATCAGACGAAGTAGACCTCATGATGAGGGATGTTAAAAAAGAAAAAGAGGGACATTTCATAATTATAAAAGAGTCTATTTACCACATAAAAATTATAGATATATTTGTAAATAATAGAACTTCAAAATACAGTAAGCAAAAATTGACAGAACGAAATGGAGAAATAGCAAAACGTACAACCATAGTAGGAAATTTTAATTTCCATCTATCAAAAATTCTTACAAGGAGTAGGCAAAAAATCAGTAAAAAAAGAGAAGAACTAAACATCCCTATTAAATATACACTCATCCTATGACCTAACAATTCCACTCCTAGATATTAATCCAAGAGCAATGAAAACATATGCTATAAAAAGACTTAATCAAAAATGTTCTTATCAGCTTTATTTATAATTTCCCCAAGCAGGAATCAACGCAAATGTACATCAGTAGGAAAATAGATCATCGGTTTTGATATTTCTTAATGGAAATAAAGAAGGTATGGATTACTGATATGTGCAACAACATGGATGAACCTCCAAAATATTATGTTGAGTAAAAGAAACCATACGCGAGCTGCATGCTATACAATTCCATTTATATGAGTTTTAGTTCTTAGTGATATAAATAGAACAGTGATTGCTTTGGGGTAAGGAGAGTTTAATGAAAAGAGGAATGAAAGTGCTTGACAGGGGATAGAAATGTTCAGTACCTTGATTTTGGTGATTGGTTACAGGGTGTATATATTTTTCAAAACTAGTCAAATTGTACAGAGAGCTGAGCATTTTACTGTATATAAAATATATCTCAAAAAAGTATTTTAAAAAGTAAAATAATAAAGAATGTATTGGAACATGCAAAGGGTCAAGGAGAGCACAAGAACTCTTAAAGCAGAAGACTTTCAGTGTCTACTGGGGAACAGATGAGTGAACATCCACCTAATACCATTCAAATTCTTAAGGTTTAAAAAAGTGATATACTCAAATATCTTTAGAGGGATTTCCATGCATCAACATACTATTTTTAATAAAAATGAGGTTGTACTATCAAACTGTGTATAATGATCTCAAATCTAAGCTTCCAAGTCTAAAATCTGAGTCTGTGAATCTGAAATTATTCGCTGGGCTTCAGAGATTACATTCCATTGACTTATTCAGCACGGGAGGTATCTATTGTTAATGTGCTCATAACTTAGTGGAGAAGGTGCATACAAATCAACTAAATTACAAAGTAGAAATAAGTGAGCTGCCTGAAAATGTTTTTTGGAGTGGCACAGTGTATAAATGAATTGATTTTATAGATAAATATAGTAACTACAAGAGTACATTTAGAGGGAAGAAAAGATAATGCTTGATGTCATATTGGTACTTTGCCACTTAGATTCCAATGCTACCACTTTAGAGTTGTGATTTTCAACCCTCTTTTTAGCAATAGACTCCTTTCTTCAAATGAAATCTTACCAGGAACCCCTGTTCATGAAACAGATACGACCATAGCTATTCTAGTTGAATAGTTTTGGCAAAAAGTTAGTTTGTCAAGTACTGACCTTTAGTTTTCAATTTCATAACCAGATCGTTTGTTTACATCAGGGATTGATTTCCATTCTGGGATTCTAATCTGATAAATTAAGAATGGGAATCTACAAAATTGTTCAATGCGTTAAAAATATAATGGATATCATCATTTTCCCGTGACTGAGCAGCAAAAGCTGACATAAAAGTTTCAAAGTTCTAGCTTTTGACTGGAATCATATCAACTAACCAAAGTGTTTCCATTTACCTCGTGCTGATTTATGCTTTACTGGTTAGTTATATTTATATTTGATCATTAAAGACAAATGAATTTTTATCTAATAGATGCAACTCATTTGGTATTGAATACCAATGATGAATGCTTTCATCATAACACCATAACCATAACACCATGAAAGGGACCTCTGTGGGTATGAAGGAAGCGCTGACCCTCAATAACAGCTTTGTTGTGTTTTGATCTTTACCAGCTTTCTCCTAGAAAGTGCACACTATGAATTTTCGTTATTTCTCCTCTGATTCTCAGTATCTGAGTTGGCCTTCCTTAAACTTCTCTCTACCCTCTTATTCTTGAGCCAGCGTAGAAGGAAGAAAAAGGAAGATGCTTTGAATAAAATGCATTCAGTTCAATTTCCACCTGTTTCCCTATCTTCCTTTGCTTTATTGGGGGTGGGGGAGGTAGGGGCAAGTGTCAACAGCAGGTGGTTATGATTTAAATGTATCTGAAGGAGATGGAGACAATGGGAAGTTTAGCTGAGGGATGATTTATTTTTTATCAGGGATTATACTGGTGCTTTAAAACAAGTTTTAAAGTAGAAACCTCAGTGCTCCCCAGAATAACTTATAGAGATATAAGTATTTTATTTCCTCTGGTTATTGACCAGAAGAGCTAACATGAATGGAGCAATTTACCAGAATAATAATTAGTTTTATCTGCACACTGGTCTAAAGGATGCCTTTCATGTGAATGAATCAGCACCAGAAGTCTCAATTTTCATGAAAATAAATGAATGAAGTAGGTCAAGGTGGTAAATCTAGACCAATAAGTTTAGATGTTAAGGCAATTCTGAAACAAAGCATTTCAGCTCTAGTAAGCAGACACCAGCCTTTTGCATTGTGTTTGAAATCTGCAGCTGAATATGGCTTTGAAGTGAGAAGACAAAAGCAGTGACAGACTCAAAAGAACTAAACTACTGTAAACAGAGTGTGCTGAGGAAGGAAAGGGGCTGCCTTTTTATACCATTTGTTGATTATCAAAATTATCTGTATCCTTGTTTTTGGATTGGGAACTGTCAGTTAACATTTATATTTCAAAACTTTAGAGATCCCCTTACTTTACAGTAAAGTTTCTGTTAGAAATGTATAAATTCAATTCGTTAAATAGGCAGTCTGCCATTTTAAGTTAGCTATTTCACTTCCATAACAGCAGAAGTTGCTTTATTTTTCAATTAATTTCTAAAAGCCAAGATTTAAGGAAAAGTCCATGATCACTTAGCATCTGCTTGTATAGATTACATAGGCATAGGAAGAGATAAACTTAAAGGGCATCTCCGAGTATGTAATATCCTTGGGTATATCCTATGAAGTAGAGGGTACAGGATGGACCGGGTGGATTATACTATAGGATGGATCAGTCTCTTCTTTCTAATACTCTTCCCTCCAGTCTTCCTTTCTATACCTTGAAATCCAGTTCCACACAAATCCGGGTACCAACATGAAGGAGATATACGATGTTTGATGAATAACTAAATGAATATATGATTGAATAGAAATGTCAGCTGTGAAAATCCATCTTTTATAACAAGTTAGTCTTACAGATTATATTCTGAAGGTAAAGGTACATGTTAAAGGAATGCTTATTTTCTAACCAAAAAGGTTGATTTGAAAAGTATTTTCTGGGCTTCCCTGGTGGCGCAATGGTTAAAAATCCGCCTGCCAATGCAGGGGACATGGGTTCAAGCCCTGGTCCGGGAATATCCCACATGCTGCAGAGCAACTAAGCCCGTGTGCCACAACTACTGAGCCCACATGCCACAACTACTGAAGCCCGTGTGCCTAGAGCCCATGCTCAGCAACAAGAGAAGCCACCGCAATGAGAAGCCCACGCACTGCAACTAAGAGTAGCCCCCACTCACCACAACTAGAGAAAGCCCGCGTGCAGCAACGAAGACCCTGAACAGCCCTGACCATAACTACAATTCCACTGCAATTACCATCAAAAGCATTCCTGGTGGTGCAGTGGTTGTGAGTCAGCCTGCCGATGCAGGGGACCCGGGTTCATGCCCCAGTCCAGGAAGATCCCACATGCCGTGGAGCGGCTGGGCCCGTGAGCCATGGCCGCTGGGCCTGTGCGTCCGGAGCCTGTGCTCCGCAATGGGAGAGGCCACCACAGTGAGAGGCCCCCATACAGCAAAAAATAATAAATAAATAAATAAATTTAAAAAAAGCATTCCACACGATTTCTCTCAATCCCTGTAACTTCTTTTCTCTGCCTCCGAGATTCTATAGCAATATGACCTGCTTCTATTCGTCCCATAATAATGACCAGAAGCCCAACCTCTTCACCCCTTCATGAAAATTCTGTTCCCAGAAAGTATTACATAAATTTAGTAATGTTACTGATTTAGTGAGGGGATGTTAGCCATCTCGCTGGCAGCCATCCCTGAATTCTTTATCTCTAGTTCCACCTCCAGAGACTAACAGCCACATCACCTCCCCTCCCCCAAGGAGTTCTACCCATAGTAAGTGCCTCGGAGGGTTTTCAAGGAATAGCTTACAAATACACTATTCACTATTCAAGGAAATCTTAAGGAGTAATTTATGTCTATTATTGAAATACATTATGTTTGTGACATGATATGTGTAACAAACATTATACATGCTTATTTAGCCTGGTACATTACTCTAAATTTTTTTTTTTTTACTCTAATTTTTATATTGATCAAAGTCTTATTTTTTGTAAACTAGAAAACAAGTTCAATATGAAGATCAAATTAGTAAGTTACTATAGAAGTGCAAGCACTTAAATGGCAAAAGTGCACTTTTTTTCTTCTTGGATAACAGTTACAGCATTTTAAAATTACTTAATTTCATTAAAAATTTTATGATGAAAACTTAACAGTATAGAAAATATATAGGAAAAAATGTTTTCCCCTCCCCACTTTGGACCCTCCAGTTTTGCTCTCCAGAGGCAACCATCATCAACGGATTTTCTTGTGCATCTTTCTGAAAATATCGGTTATACATCTTATCAGTTTTATCTTCCAGCAGCATCTCTCCTGGAAATTTCTGGCCTGCTCTAATTTGGGCTGGGGGCTCCCTGGATTGGTTACATAGCATTTATTTTAAAATCTTACTCCTATACCATCTTGGGGGATGGGTGGCTGGCTCCTTGACTTTTTTATCATGTTAGATCCCAGTTCTTTTGATTCTGCATCTCCTCTTTTTTGTTTTATTCTCTTAGTTTGCTGGGGCATATCCTCTTAAACTCCTGAGAAAAAAATTTTTGAGATGGGAATTTTAAAAACCTTAGATCTCAAAAAATTATGTCTTATTCTGTTTGAACTCTTAGAGATAATTCTGCTGGATATGGGATTCTAGGTTGGAAATGATTTTCCCTCTGACTTTTAAAGACATTTTTCCATTGTCTTCCAGCTTCTAGTGTTGCTAATGAGGAAAATAATACCATCCTAATTCTTGATCCTTTACATGAAATGCATGGTTTTCTTTTCAAAAGTCTATAGGATCTTCTTTGTCCTCAGTTTTCTGAAATTCCACAATCACGAGGCAATCATGTGCTTTAATGGTGTAATTCCAATCTGGAAACTCATGGGAATTTCTCTTGAATTATTTTTTGATGGTTTTCTTCCTTTTGTTTTCCTCACTCTCTCTTGCTAGATGTTTTGTTTTCCAGATGTTGGATTCCTCAACTATAACCTCTAATTTTCTTACCTTTTTTCTCATGATTTTCCTTCTTTTACCTTTTTACTCAACTTTCAAGAATATTTCTTCAACTTTATCTTCCAATATTTTTTCTTGAGATTTCCCAAGAGCTTTTTTTATGTTCCATGTATTTCTTTCTTGTAACTGCCTGTTCTTGGATCTCAGATAAAATAAAGTCAGTCTTCATTTTGCATGGCAGTGCAGAATTGTAAAAATGAGCATTCAGGCAGAAACCATGCAAAGCCATCTTAACAATCTATGGGGAAAATAACAATTGTTCTGTGAACTGGGACAACATTTTCAGAACATTAAAACTCATGCTAACAGTTTTAAATGTATAGAAAATTAAAAATGATAAAACTAATATTTACTTAGTATACTGTAATTTAAAACATTAAAAAGATTAAACACCAAAGTGTTTTCTTTCTGAAAACAGTGCTTGCCTCCTTCTCATGGTGTAACCACTAAATGGGCATTTTTTTCCATGTCTTGGTGAATTGTCATTCTCCTTTCTAAGTTTGTGTTAGCTTCCAACCATTTATCCTTTGTGCTTTTAGCGTCATGAAATATTTCCAAGAGCCTTTAATGTAAATTATTTTCCTCTCAAACATCTTCATCCTTTTCATCACAAACACTTTTATCCATATAAAATATTTGCCAATTTATCATACTCAGTTGCCTTAACCAATCTTTGGAATCTAGGTGCAAATTTCATCCTTTTCTGTTCTAGCAATTTCACAAGATAGTTTAATATTAATCAATTCATGCCAACTTTTGAAACAATGAAACTAGCCTTTACTGGTGATAAAAGTTTCTTCTTCCGTTCTCTTGTAATTATCATTTTCTTTTAATGTGGCGACTACCATTAACACTTTGACCTGACTGCCAACCAAATTAATTTTTTTTTAAATTACAGTCTTTAACCGTAAGCAGCTTTCTGTTCCTAGTAAAATTTAAACTAAAAGATGTTCAAGCAACTTTACCTTGGCTTTTATATTCACTGGACTTTTGCAGTATAGTTTATGCAACCCATTCCTATTTTGCTTTGGTACCTCCATTTACTAATCATATCGAATTTCACTTCCTGTGTGATCATTTTTTCATTTCATCTCTGTTGGCCAACTTCTTCTTTCCATCATCCATTCTGGAAAATGTCACATGGGTTTATCAGTTGGAGACAATGCGGTGACATAACTACATACTCTGCAGTCTGTGTGTGAACTAACAGATGCTCAGTGATTGTGATTGGTCACAATCACCAACAGACTTTGAAAGAAGTGATGTGATTGGTCACTGATCATGATGTGCACCTATTACTACTAGCGACTGTGGGCAGAAGAGCCAACAGAAAAGTTTGTACACTATGCAATTACCCTTAGTTAATACGCCATGGTAACCGAAATTTGAGCTGTATTACCAGGGGAATGGTGCTATAAACTAAACTGTGTAACTGACATTCATGCATATTGGAACCATGCAAAGTGAGAGCTGCTTGTGCATCTTTTATTTTGATAGGGGCATTAATGATAGTATTTAACTGTTCTCCCTGTACACCCATTATTTCCTCCAATTTACTTTTTCCATGTTTGTTTGTCTGCCTGTTTTTTGCCTGCTTCTTTTTTGTTTGTTCTGGTCTCTGCTTTGATATTAGGTATTTGTCATACATAAGACTGAGGCACTAAAGTCTCTTGTGTAGGGCTGAGTAATGTGGCTTCACTGCTGGGTCATCTGGTTGTGCCATTTGTTAGGGAGTGTCCAATATTAGCTCCTTTGAGTCTTATCTTTTGGGCTGGTCAGAGTCCCCAGAGCGCACTCTTCAAATGTCCTTTCTGAAGAGTCTACACACTGCTACCTGTCTCCGAGGAGCTGAGTGCAGGAAAGAAGACCCATTTCCCATTAACTCTCATATTTTCATTTTGGTACCTTTTTTAAACCCATGCCAGTTCAGAGAGACTGTTTTAGTCTCTCCAGAGAATACACCTCCAGTGTTCTATTAAGATGAAGGATGGGTGGTCAGACCACCTGCTGTTTTTAGCCCCACCTTATCTCCACTTCCAAATATTCATTATGTCTCTAATTCCAGAGCTCGTTTGGGCTGGTGTCATTTCTCGACTTTCTCCATTACTATCTTGGGATTCAGCTTTCCCTGTTCGCTTCCCACCTATCCATCTGCTTTCCAATTCTCTAAATTTGGTTGCAAATTTTCCCTGTTTCTTTGTCTTTGTGGGTTTATGGTTTTTAAAATAAAAACTTTATTGTCATATTAGTGAGGTCTTGCGAGGGACAGAAGGTTAAATATATGCAGTCAACTCACCATCTTTAACTTGAAGCCTCTCATTAAAAAATATATATATATACCAATGGGTATTTTAAAATACTCTGCTCTAAATCCTTAACCAAAGTTAAGTATAAAATTGAAACTAATATATGGATAGGAGATGATAAAGGTGTACGTTTTTATTCTTTCCTTATTTGGCCTGCTTTCATAGAATACAGGATTTGATATTTCTTTCTGGTAGTTTTCTTCTAGAGATGGTAACAAAGCATTTACTGCTTGTCATTGATCTTTAGGTTTTCATTATCGTAGCTATATATATAAAGTCAACCATAAATATTGTAAGAGCATTTTGTGTAAGTGATTTATAACACTTTCTTGAGATGGCTTCAGCAGCCTCATTCAACAGCATGGCCTGGTATTTTTAATAACCCTCTTAATATATTCTGTCATCCCCATCTGTTTTGATTTAATATTGATTATACAGACATGCCACGCTGCAAGATGCCACCTGATCACTTCGGTGCTGTGTTATGCGTGCAGTAAGCTCAAGGTATTTTCAGAGAGGAAACACAAAACTGCTGTTGTTAAATTATATCCATTTTATTAGGTTTCTTCCGGGTAGGTTATGTAGAACTTTGGAAAATTAAACATTAGACATGTTCATAGGAAATCATGTCACTGCTTTTTAAAACCAGCTCAATTTAACCTGCCTCCAATTCCCTAACCAGCAATTCTCTGACTATATCCCTGGGGAAAATATATTGAACACAGTGGAAGGTTAAGGCAGCCGAGTACAGTGAGACTAGCAAGCAGCCAATCGGATGGCGAGGGTCTAAAGATCTGATGCCTCCGGCGAGCAGCGCCAAGCTGGGCTGGTTAGTCTCCTTTTATTGCGGACGAACACCACATACATGTTGTAACGCTCCCTATGTTGGCAGCAGTCACCAAGCAGACCCCGTAGCTAAGAAGAGAGAGATATATGCCCAAGCAACTCATTCTGCACAGCAGCCAACAAGACGATATTCCTGTGCTGGAATGTTCTCGTTCAAAGGTATCGGTTCTTTTTCATTGAGTTGTTCTATTTCTTGAGAATTACGGGAAGCAAGATGCTGGCGCTGGAGGATCTCTTTGCTTTCTAGTAATGCTTTGTTCCTGGTCTCAGTCGAAATGCCAGCCGTTTTAAGACGGTTAACCTCTGGGGGAGACGGTAATAAGCAGAATAAAGGAACACTTTTACGTGGCTTAAGCTGACTGTTCAAAGACCCTTTATTAGGACTGACTCTTTGTTATTGTTGCTATTGTTCTGAAGGTAAGCTGGCCAAAAATGTGGCTTTAAATCATCACATTCTGCTACCTTTATAACTAAAGAGACCCAGGGAAAGAACTGGGGGGGGGGGCGGACGGGAGTGGGGGGACCACATATCTCAAAGGTCGCTGCAGTTTATCTGGCTGTCTCCCCAGCCCCAGAGAGAAAAGGGACCACAATGCTGATCTCAGGTAGAGAAAGAGAATTTTGTCGGTATGAGGATTCCTCTATGCTTTAGACACAAGTTTTATAAAAAACAAACACTTTGCATATTCTCACCGTGCTTAATAATAAGATACCTTAATTATCATTTCTTACTGACAGCTGGTGTAATTGTCCAAAAGTCATCAGCATATTAGGAGCTCTTGTGTTAGTTGCCAAGGTAATTGGGAGGATAATTTAATATGCTGCAGGGTAACAAAAACCCATGAAAACACACTGCATTAGGTGAGGCATGAGATTGCTCTGTGGGGCATTTATTTTTTAGAGTGAGCCCCTTCTTTTGTCTCTCCTCTGCATCAATTATCTGTTGGAAGGAATGGATATAACAGGGGCTTTCCATCATTTACCATACATTAGGCAAGATTTAACTTACGGCTGAGATATTAAATTGCTAGCCATATAGAAAGGTTTCACTGGCAAGTTGTATGTTATCCTCTGTGGGACATTTGAAATTACACACTGGTGGATTATCAATGGTGGCCTGAATGAAGTTGAGATAAACTGTTGTCTCAGGGAGCAGAAATGAATGCAGGCAGTGCTTTGCTTCATTTTCCAGTTATCTCTGAAAAGCATGGCCCATTAACATTTTAACCTCTATAGCTAATTATCAGGACTAATGTTTTCATATTATGTCTCTGAAAGCTCTCTTAAGTAATGCAAATTCTTTGTGTATTTTTTAAAAGAGGGGGGATATTAAGGCATTGGTTATAGTTTCTGAATTTCTAGGCCAGTGGTATTTTTTTACCCTTGCTTTTATTCATTTATTTATTAATTATGGTCTGTGGCGCTAAATACACTTTGCCTCTGTAACATCATTAATTATGTATTATGATACACTTTGTGACTTTCAGGTTCTATAAATATTTATAAGATGCATGATTTTATTTATAGAATATCATATAAACAATAAAAATAATATGTATAGCTAATATTTTTAAATCACTGTTTAAACTTGAAAAGTCACCATTTAGTTATAATACGTTCATCATAATAAAATAATATAAAAGTTAAAACTCTAAGTCTTAAAATTTAAAAATCAACTATACAATAAAAACAAGAATATTTTTTATACATGTGAAATTATTGCCTTTTTATTTCTATGTTTAAAAGACATGGCTTTGGAGAATGCAAAATTAGCCGATTAATTGGATGGCCATAGGGAATTCAGTAGCAACTTCAATGAATGGTAATGGGAATATAGGAATTAGTGTTATTCTGCAGAAGAGAATATAGAAGGATGATATCTTGTACTTGAACTATAAGAAGTGTCCTTACACCTGACATGATGTAACACGTATTTCTATTAAAGGAAGAATAAAAGTGTAATGTTAGAAAATGAGGTTGGAATCAATAAAGCATTTTAGGTCAGCGAGAGACAGGTTAAAGGGATGGAAGTAAAGCAAGGAAGGGGGCATTTTCCTCGGAAGCTGTATGGGGGTAAAATAATAGACGGGGACTGGCCTTTGGTTCCAGACAGATCTGGCTTAATAAGTCCCAGCATTGCCACCTACCTGTGAACCTGGGCAGATTAGCCCTACCTGGTTGGCTTGTGAGAGTTAGAGGAATCCACATAATTATACGTAGTTTATGTAAATAGGAGAAGGGTGTAATTGAAAAGATATGATGTCAAAGTCAAGTCTGACCTCCTTGGGGTTGACTGGGTATAGACGTGATTACTCTTTACACTTAGAAGAGGGAATTGACTACTGTAGAAGCAGGAGAAAGGCCCTTGTTAGTTCATCGCTGTCCTCCACCCCCTGCATTCTCTTCCATCTCTCCAATAATGTCTAAATTTCTGCCTTGTGAGAGCAATGCCTTCAGTGTAAGGCTTTGAATCCCATTTAAATGCAAATAGCCTTGGCAAGACTACTTGAAGATATGATTACACCTTGGTCTTTGGGCAGGACCTAAGAGCAGATGCTGATAGGGGACTGCTGAGTAGGAGAGAGATTACAAAAAAAAGTGGGGAGGTGGGGAGTCCAGGCAAAAGGGATGCTACTGAGAGAAGCAGCAGTCACTGGAGGCTGGAAAACACCTTATTGCACCAAGATAACTTACTAACGCCTACAGACAGACCTGGTGGACTAGGAACGTAAAATTGGTCTCTGGGTCCAAAATAAAGTAGAAAGCCTAGGTAGGCAGCAATGTTGGTGAGAAACATGATACATACACACTTTGTTTTCCTTGGTCATCTATGAGGATGTTTGCTGCAAGCAGTGACCTCATGCTGTTCTTAGGAAGAACTTATCTACTGGCTTGAAGGGGAATAAACAAGGGGACAGAAAACAAAATCTAAGGGACAGGGCTTCCCTGGTGGCACAGTGGTTGAGAGTCTGCCTGCCAATGCAGGGGACGTGGGTTCGTGCCCTGGTCCGGGAGGATCCCACATGCTGCGGAGCGGCTGGGCCCGTGAGCCATGGCTGCTGAGCCTGCGCGCCCGGAGCCTGTGCTCCGCAATGGGAGAGGCCACAACAGTGAGAGGCCCACGTACTGCAAAAAAAAAAAAAAAAAGACCAAAAAACTAAGGGACAGAGCAAAATGTTTATTTTTATGATGATTATTTTTGCCAGGATGCATGTAAGGAGATAACGTGGAGGATGGCTTTGTTGAAAACTAACTCTGGCTGTCCGCATGCTCAGCTTAGATCTAAACAAAGAACATCAAAACAGCCTCTGAAAAGGAGTGACCTTCACATTTGCGAAGCCCTTCAAACTCTCCCCATTTGAGGTAACTCAGTTGTACCTCCTCGATTTTCTTGAACTTAAAATGAACTCCCATTCACTGCTTTCCCGCACCTGCTGTCCTGCTAGGAGAGGACTGAACGTTTAGGGCGCTGCCCTGGCCGTGTGGCTAATGGGAGGGTCCTGATTGTCCCAAGGTCAAAAACCCCCCACTCACTGGCCAGCGTCTTAAATCCACCTGTGATACCACTGAAATGTAAACACCTCTGGATAAAGTAACATCATAAAAAGCTCTTTTAACTTTTTTCTTTTACCTCTTTTAATACTCTGTCTTCTTTTTAGAGTTTTGGGGACGTTTGTTTGTTTCCTTCCCCAGATTGGAGTTAGAGTCTGACTTCAAATTTACCATTGCCTAGCAAAAGGCCTGTCTCATAGAAAATATTACACGAGTGTTTGTTCAACTTATTAACACAATTTATTTCCCAAGAAGCTGAT
Source organism: Aethalodelphis obliquidens (assembly GCF_003676395.1). Taxonomy (NCBI): domain Eukaryota; kingdom Metazoa; phylum Chordata; class Mammalia; order Artiodactyla; family Delphinidae; genus Aethalodelphis; species Aethalodelphis obliquidens. The sequence continues at coordinate 14,014,302 of NW_020837969.1, read as the reverse complement.
CGATGTATGCACGTTGAGCTACCAAGCTACCTAAGTTCCGTGAAGAGTAAAGTGGCTGAATTAATCGACTCCATTTGACCTTGCAATAAAATCTGTGAATTAGGAAAAATTTCCTTTTGTTCGGCATCTCTCCGAAGCCTCAGGTCAATGTGTCCCGGCACCCTCGTGGTACTGCAGATACCCGGGAACTGCCCAAGCAAATCTGATAAGTCCACTCTGATAAAGTAACAGTTTCCTCTCATTCGTGAAGGAGCCAACTCCAGAATGTGCCATGTCAGGAAGGACTGGTGAGAACAGCCATCAAAGGACACCAGGAGTACCTGCCACCTACTGGGAGGTGGAGGTTGGTTTCTAACACGGACGAAGGGCAGCGACTATAGGACAGCGCTAGCCTGTCATCGAGCTGGGCCTCTAGAATAAGCTGGGTGATGAGCCACACCCTCATCATTAGGGAACACATAAAGCCGTATCCCAGGCATTGCATGAGCAGTCCGGGTCCATCCCTCATGATTTTGTAAACCCTTCTTAGGACTTTTCAAAATTCTTGTCATGGACTGAGAAGGGAAGCCAAGTGTAAGTTTTCTGTAATATGCCCGAGTGGTAATGTGATGGTACCTGCCTGTGAACAACCAGGACTGTGTTACTACAAAATCCCTCTGATGTAGGTCATGGAAAACAAGGGAGTGATTCTGCTGGAGCACTACCAAAAAAGGTTGCCTTGTTTTGTGTTAGTATGATGTCAGTATGGGATCATTTGAAGGGAGCGCCTGGGTTTATGACCTGGGAATCAATCAGTCTAAGGTACCATCCTTCTTTCTCCTATTTAAACTGTACCATTAGACATTTTCCTACTGACAGACAGAGGGAAACATTTGTATGTTTATTTGGTGGACATTCAGCTTCTTCGTCTGAAGAAGACTCTAGTCCATTCATATTTTGTTCACAGGGACTTTCAAGCTCCCTCTCCCCAGCGCTATGGAGGGGATCGCCCCTTGTAGAGGTCCCTGTGAAGTTCTGAAGTGTCTCTCTCTAAATCACACTCTGCCTCTTCTTAGTGGAAAAACAGGAAACACTAATTTAAAAAAAAAAACAATTCTCGACAAGTCAAAATGTGTATTAAAAATTAAAAGTATTGTCCCCAGCATGGTCTTATATTTCTTAAGGCTCCAAAAATGCATTTAAAAAAGAATCATTACTGGGATCCTGGAAGGGGGGCTTATCACTGCCCGGCCATGCTATTGGGCACACAGAAGCACTAGGTAAATATCTGAGTTGAATAAAGAATCTCTGTGAAAACTGCCTCCAAACCCTCAGCCTGCACATTAATATAGAGCTGCTACAGCCCATGCTGGTCTCCCCTGTTACTAACTGTGGCAAAACCATAACTTTCTCCCTTGATCAGCGCCTCTCCAAGAATTTATCCTTTACCTGCCTCTACTTTCATTTGATTCACCAGCTCTGGGAGTGCTTCCTTATTTGTTATTAAAAAAATAGGTTGAATTTTGAACGGTAGCCAGATGTTCAAAACCTCATTCTTTTTTTTGCTGCACCGCACAGCTTGTGGGATCTCAATTCCCCGACCAGGGATTGAACCCAGGCCATGGCAGTGAAAGCCTGAAATCCTAAGGACTAGGCTACCAGGGAACTCCCAAAATATTCTTAACAGGGCCAGTTACCGCTTATAGCAAAAACTCTTTGTCTTTCCTTCCCCTCTTCTTGTCCTCCGATCATTACGGTGAGATGGTTAAGCCTCCATCACTTGGGCTTCATGTGATGAAATGTCAGTGAGCATTTTGAGAATGCTGATGCTGTCGGTTATTTTTACCAAATAGATCTTAGATTCAACATTTTCTCTGAATTTCCCATTTTCTTTGTTTAGACTCCTACACCTCTCACCATATTACTGCTTCAGGTTTTAATGGGCTTTTCTGCTTCTACGCTCTTCCTTCCTCAATCTATTCTCCACACTGCTACAAAGTTATGAGTTTAAAAATCAAATTTATTCACATTATTCATTTTCTTAAAACATATCCGAGTGCTACCCCTCACCTCCCACTAACTTAGTCCAATCTCTTCCAAAATGTGGTGTAATAGAACACGAAATTTCAATCCAGTGGACCTTCATTCAAATCCTGTCTGTACTATTTTCTCAGTTGACCCTTTGATTTCCATAACAATGAAACCAAACTGATATCTATCTACCTTGTATTTCACTTGAAGTTTAAATAGGAGAAAGAATGTCAAGTATCTATGATGCCATCTGTTGCAGAGTAGGCATTTAATAATTTGCAAATAATTCTTTCTGCTCCAGAGTCAAGTCCAAATGCATGACTTGGCATAGTATAAAGGGGACTTTTACTATCTGACATCTGCCTAATTTAGCAGCCTCACCTCCTGCCCCTCCAGTCCACTGCCTCCTTCCCTCATTCCCCAGAAATTCTTGGAGTCTGCCAACACCAAGTGCTGTTTTAGTCGGCATTCCACCATGTTTGCCTTTATACGTGTTGTTTCCTTGGCAAGGAATGCAGAATTTCTTCCTCCTCCCATTTCCCAGAAATCTCCTGTTCATCACTGAACACGGGAGTCATGTGCTTCATTTCAGTGATATTCTTTATACCTTATAATCAGATATCTAATATTTGATGATCGTTACTATCTGCCAGGTGCTCTTTTAGGTGAGCATTTTACACATGTTATCTAATTAATATTGGAATTCATCATTCTACTCATCACAATATATTGTCTATCTTCCCCATTACAGTTTGAACTCCTTGAATGTAGAGAAAAGTGATTAGCATAGCTTGAATGAATGAATTAACAGCAAGGTAGACAGGTAGAAGATAGGGAAGACTAATGTGTGTTATAAGATGTGAAACTGTTCCCTGAGATGGGCCAGTATTTTAGGGAGAAAATTATAATGAAGCCCAGGGATTTCAGAGAAGATACAATGTAAATAAATAAACAAAGTAAAACAAAGTTAAACCAGAATGGGCTGATCGAGACTGGAGAGGTTCGGGTAAGTAGAGTTGGTCTGACAGAAAACATTAAATATAAGAACAGAGGAGAAGCTAGATCAGGGAATTCCTGAGGAAGGAGTCTAGGACTGCATTAATATGAGTTTCAGTTCCCAAAGAAACTAACCAGAGAAGGTCTAGATAGATAGAAAAAGAACCAATCACTTCCAGAATTAATGTAATGTATTCACATGAGCGCTTCCTTAGCGCTAGACCATATGCTCAGTACATTATATGAATTGATTCATTTAAATGTGCTTAAAAAACCCCAAGGGAAAAAGGATTTTGTAATCCCTATTTTACAGATGAGACAACAGAGGAGTGGCCAGACTTGTTTAAGACTACAGAGCTGGAAGTGAGAAGGCTTGGAGTTGAACTTGTTTGCCTAACTCTAGCGCTCACACCATTTTTTATTCTGCTGTTCTGGCTCTTTCAGTAAACTGTGGGAGATGGCTCAGGCTAGAGGAAAGGTGAATTACTTTAGAAGAAAAAACATGACATCATTCCCAAAGTTTGGAACTAGAGGAAAATTAAGAAATTGAAAGCAAAGGGGACTTAGGTACTAGAGGAGACAAAATCTTCCATTCCATGCTCAAGTAACCGAGGGCTGTGGGGCTGTGAGATTTCCCCATCTATAGAGCATCCCCTAAGAGTCCCATGACTGTGGACTCTGAAAACTAACTTCATATGGGGGCTGCATTCCTCTGGATGAGGGAGTAGGGAGAGGACGGGAAGGGAATTCAAGCAGACTGGAAGGGGAAAGCTATAGACACCGGGACTGTGAACTGTGGAAACATTCTCCTTTGTCCTTTGACCCCGTCCTTACTCTGGGTGTGTGACTGTTGGAGGATGGGGTAGAAATTGGGGGAGTGATAGTGTTAATTTATAGCCCAGGGACCCATTTTGGGTTACTGCCCAGGGAGAGGTGTCTGGTTTTATCACCCTGACACACTGACAAAGGACAAGTTCTGGAGTAGAGAGCAGTCCAGCAGGTCATAATTTTGCATTTTATGTTACTGAATTATTTTTTATCTGTTTGATAAAATAAAAAGCTAAGTGACATTTTGGAGAAGGTTTTATTGTCTTATTCAGCCCTTTACATTTTACATATTAAAGATGTGTGCTGTAAAGTATGTCCTGTTCACAAAACCAGGCTCACACATACACTGCGTTGAACTTCTTCCATTGATGTATTTTTTAAAGAATGAAGCCGTTATTTAGGAGAGAAAATAAGGTGGATGAGGAGATGGAAGTTTTTTTTGTTTTTCATTTAGTTTGGTTTGGTTTGTATTCCCTTTGCTGACATTTTGATTAGAACATTGTCTACCGAAGGAAAATATTTTGAAACATGACTGTTCAATAAATGTCATGCGTTGATTTTTTTCTGGAATTCATATCTATAGCTAACTCTCATCATAACTTTAGGCTTCACACAGTTCAGATTTTTTCAGACAGCTAAACTTACAAACATGTTTGTGGGTTTATTGCTCTTTCAAACTACCTCTTTTTTCCTTCATCCTCACCACTCCCTTAATTCACATTCTCAGATTTTTTTGGTTCAGATTATGGCAACAACCTTGTACAGATCTCTAGACCCACCCTGTTCAACTTGTACATAAGAGCCAGCATTCTCCTTCTAAAGCACACTTTACTCATGCTAGTAACTTCCCAGATAGCTCTGTGTTCTCAGAATAAAGTCCAGCTTCCCTTGTGGATTACAAAATCTTTCTTGATCACCTCTCAATATGTGAGATTTTCTCCTAATTGCCTCTGCACACCCCACTCTGTATTTCATGCACTTTGAGCTATTTGTCAAACATATCTTGTTACACCACCTCAAGCCTTTCGAAACGCTGCTGCTTCTACCTGGTTCATTGTCCCCCAACCCCTCCATCATGTCACTTCCCTACTCCTACCACTAACACCTCCGTCTTGGTGTGTCACATCCTGCAGCAATCCCTGCTCATTCTTTTTACAGCTTACATGCTTACCCAGCATGAACTAGATGTCCTTTCTCAATCTCATTTAGCCTCCTGTTCATATTTCTAACACATGGACCATGTTTATTTTTTTATATTTTCCTGGTTCTCCAAAAATGTTTGTTGAATGAATAAATGATGAGAAAAGCAAGAATCCTCTGTAATGAAAGTGGCAAAGCAAAACCTATTTCCTATAAAAATGTCATAAATGAAATGCCATAAGAGGAGCTGTACATGAAATCAAATATCCTTTGAGATTTGCCAGAATTGTGCAATGATCAGGATATAACTTGGGATTTGAATTACCATCATTTTTCATTCGTGATGTAAAATGCCATTCATTAAATGTGCTTCCTTTTGACCTAAACTGAGTCAAAATTTTGAAGGGATAGTTTAAACTTTTGCTAATTAATATGGCATACTTTTTACGTGTGGATAGTTCTGGCTTCCTCATTTATCCAACGTGATCCTGTTAGAAGAGATCTGATGGGGTTTATAAACTTCTCAAAACGGTCAACCACTCAATGCAATCGTCACTGTATCAACTAGTTGACAGAGTCAAATAGGTGGAGTAAACCTCCAAGCAATCAAACAAATGCTGCTCTAGCACGTAGCTTAATAATTGCTAAAGGTCAATATTCTATTTAATGTCCAGGGCCCTTTCCAAATCAACACTAACTTTTGAGTACAACGTGGAACACACTGGTGTGTATGACTACGTAGTTCAACGTGATTCATAATCTCCAAGGTCCCCAGAGCACTAATGATCATATATTCAGAGCATCCTTGAAAGCCTTGAGATCAGGGCCCTTTTCCCCATGAATTGTTAGTTGCTGCATTTGAAGAATTCAGTAAGACGGTGATTTGTAACAGATATTTGACATCAAATGTCTCAGCTGTTGATGGTGGTACTAATCCTACACTTAACTGAGTCATAGGATTAATGGGAAAACATGTTTCATGATTGCTAGACACACCATAATATTTTTTAAACATCCTTATTGGAGTATTATTGCTTTACAATGTTGTGTTAGTTGCTGCTGTATAACAAAGTGAATCAGCTATATGTGTACATATATCCCCATATCTCCTCCCTCTTGCATCTCCCTCCCACCCTCCCTATCCCACCCCTCTAGGTGGTCACAGAGCACCGAGCTGATCTCCCTGTGCTATGCGGCTGCTTCCCACTAGCTAGCTATTTTACATTTGGTAGTGTATATATGTCCATGCCACTCTCTCACTTCATCCCAGCTTACCATTACCCTCCCTGTGTCCTCAAGTCCATTCTCTACGTCTGTGTCTTTATTCCTGTCCTGTCCCTAGGTTCTTCATAATATTTATTGGCTTACCAATGACTTTCAAAAAATTCACAGACTCATACTCCTTTATACTTGTTTCATTTTCCAGGACATAAAGTCACTTGATCTGCCTGTCCAATGACTGCTTTCAGCAAAGCTTCACACACATGTATTGCTGAATGCTTTTCATATGCCTAGTTTTTCTTGTTAAATATTTATGACTCTGTGCCACATTTCAATTTTCTACAGTGTGAAAAGTATAAATGCATCAAAGCGCTGTGTGATTTCTGCACTATGCATTGCAGATCCAAATTCTAGACATGCCATGTCTTTATAGTATCTAATTTCACTGTATTATACAAATTCATAGCCTGGAATCATCGGTTAGAAATGGAAGACCACGAAATCCAGATCCTTTGAAATAAAATGAAATTGAGGCTCAATCTTTGTAGGTATTTAAGTGGTTTGGCCAATGTCATACACATGTTAATGGAAGTATAAGTGCTGGAATCCAGATCGTGATACTCCCAAGCCAGTATCTATACAATGGCTTTGATTTTGTACCTAATAACTCTTTTGGGGGCACTCTAATACTTTTTGCCAATCACTAATTAGAATTTGCAGCAGATTTGGAAAAGGAAAGTAGATGGCTATTTATGTAATTTTACAGGATAGGAAATTTTCATAACATGGTTCCTAAGAAAGAATACAGGCTAACAAATGTGAGTGGGACATAGCTTTAGTGGGTAATTTTCCAGAAGACCGCCATTAGCTTCATCTCAACACGTTTACATTCAACCTTCAAACAAACAGAAAAGTTGAAAGGTATCTGCTACCTAGATTTAATTATTAACATTTGCCGTATTGCTACATCCCCATGTGTGTGCATTTTGAAGAAGCATTTGAAATTAAGTTGCAGACATCATGACACACTTCTCTCATAGATATTGATACCCTGAGAATAAGGACATTATTCTACACAGCGTTAATTCTATAAGACAACTAAGAAAATAAGTAGTTTGCTAATATCATCTAATGTCTATTTCATTTTCAAACTTCTTCCATTATTCCTTATTAATGATTTTATTCTTTTGTTCTTCAACCAGGTTATCTTTGAGGTTCATGTATTTAGTCTCTATTAATCTAGTATACTGCCCTCCACTATTTTTCCCCATGACATTGACCTTTGAAGAGAGCAAACCAGTTGTCTTGTAAAATGTTCCACAATCAGTATTTGTGTGGCTGTCTCTTTGCGATGAGGTTTACATTGTTTCTCATTCCCTTTGTTTCCTATACACTGGCAATTAGTTCTTTCAGCTTGAGTAGAAACTGGTTATCAGTCTGGGGGAAGGCCACGTCCTAAGTGATGCTTTACATGGCATCACATCTGGAGGCACACACTTCAATGATGTCCAACTTCAGTCATGTTGCACTGGATATTTTGGTTAAGGTGGTGACTGCCAGATCTTCCTATTATACAGAAAGGTTTTCCTCTTTGAATCCTCAGGTGGTCTGAAGGATGGTAATTTGTCACCCTGTGGAATATCTTGTTCTCCAAATAACTACTATGTTTGCCACACTGAAATTGCCTTAAACAACCTAAGAGTCTTTTCCAGGTATATCTTTCTTGCACGTGTTCAGTGACCTAAGAAGAGAGTATCTCACCAGAAACACCATTTATCCAATTCCTTTCCATCAGAAGAAGTGCCAAAAGCCTTCTATAAGTTATTGTTGAATTAAACCATGTATATTATAGAACAAATTGATGATATCATACAGGTTAACTGTGGAATTTCTTTTCTCTTGTCCTAATTATTAAGTATGCCAGCATCCATTCATCATCTAGGTGTAAATCAAAACCACATTTCTTCTGTTACACTCCCAGAAATAATCAGAACAATTTGGAGAGCCATGACCTGTTCTTGCAGTAACTCCTTCATAATATGAACCAGCATGAATCACAAAGGAAGACCTCAGATAAAAACATACATTGTCTCTTCCCTGTCTATTCTAAACTCCCTAAAGGCAAGAACCATACTTCTGATCTTTTTTAAAATAAATCAGGGCACAGGTGGAAATTATTCTAAATAAGAACATGAGGACACATTGTCCTGAAGGTTAGGAGTAAAGAAAATATGAAACTGGAGAAATGTAGTCAGCTAAGTAAAGGCAGTACTTGAGGGAAAGTACTTTGCTAAGCTATAGGGGACATGCTGTCCCAGAAGCTTCTACAAATTATCTCCTCCCACCAGCATTTCAGTTATATGCCAATTGCAAACAGAAGAGAAAGGGGGCTTTTTGTCAGTATCTTATTCAGTTTTTCTGAGTTTTATTTTTCTCAAATGTAAAATAAATCATTTGAACTTTATGATCTCTAAAATTCTTTCCACCAGAAGACAATATGTATATAGGGAACTGAAATGTGTTATGTAAGATTTGAGGCGAGGCTGAAGAAATGGGTACCATTTGTGCAAGGATTGAGGAAAGGGGTAAGGAGGACAAACCAGACCTGGGAGAGAGTGTGGGCTGAGTCACAGAGAAGGAAAGAAAGTGGAATGCCTCAAGGATAGAGAGGAAGGATGTCATTACCTGGGAAATTGTCTCTGTTTGTTTGCGAAAATCATGGGAAGTAATGCTGGTAGGGTACGTGGGACCCTTCACTCATTCAAGATTTTTGAGTGCCTACTATGTGTCTAGATAGAGAGGGTCCAGGGATGAACAAGACAGCCAAGGACCCTGTTCTCATGGAGATTATATACTAGTGGGAAAAGACAGATAATAGACACATAGTCAAAAATGTAATCTCACAGCCGTATAATGTAATGGCTAAAGGGGTAGGCTTTGGAGCCAGACAGTCTGGACTCAAATCCCAGTTCCCCAGTTTGACCTCGAGCAAGATATTTAAGCTTTCCATGCCTCAGTGTCTTGTCTATATAATGAAGATAATAATAGTACCTGCCTCGTAGGGTTGGTGTGAGGATCAATGAGAAAAATACATGACAAGCTTTATAATTTGTACTGTATTTACAGAACAGTGTCTGGCACATGGTAAATCTAAAACAAATGTAAGCTACTGTTAGTATACTAGTAAGTGCTGTGATAATAATAAAGCAGAACAAGGGCATGGTGTTTCAACTCCACCATTCTTGACACTTGGAGCCAGATAACTCTTTGCTGTGGGGTTGTGCTGTGCTTTGTAGGAAGTTTAGCAGCATCCCTGGCCTCTGCCCATGAGATGCCGGTAGCACCCTCCTAGTGGCATCAACCAAAACTGTCTTCAGACATTGTTAATGGGCCCCTGGGTGGCAAAATCACCCGTGGTTGAGAGCTACATGTCTAGAGGATAAACAGGTGTAGTGTTTTCAGGTAGGGTGATCTAGAAGAGCTCTTTGAAGAGGAACAAGGACAGAGCCCCGAATGCTGGGAATGAAGCAGCCATGCAAAACCCCGGGGGAGAGTGTTCCAGTAGAAAACTCAGCAAGGATAAAGGCCCCGCGCAGGAACAAGTTGGCGGGGCCAGCTTGGCTGGAGAGGGGTGCAGGAAATGTCAGAGAAGTAGGTTGCGTCACAGTATAAAAGTCGATAAAGATCATGGTAATAAATCTGGATTTTATTCTCTATGTGCTGAGAAGGTGTTAGAGAATTTTAAACAGGAGAATGAAATGAGTCGATTTCTGTTTCATAAGTTTATTCTTGGACTGCAGAAGGGCAGCCGTGGAAGCAGGGAGACCAGCGAGGAGATGAATGCAGAGTCCAATGAGAGGCGAGAGGCTTGGACAGGGGTCATTAGAGGTCCTGGTTGTGGACACGGCGAGATGTAATAGGATGCTGATATGTTCTGTGGAAGAACCTACAGGACGGGTTAAGTGGTTGAGGATTAAAGGGTAGATGGGCAAGGAGGAGGTTTGTGGGGAAGGTGTTTAATAAAGCAGTCGTTCTGTCCAGCCCTTTGAAAGTTTGAACTCCCACTAGTAATCCCGGTGGTAACTGGGCTGTTGACTCTACTGGAGATAAACTGAGAGGTTGGAGCTGGAGATACATGCTTAGGAGTCATTGGTGTTTAGTGACATTTAAACCGTTTGAGATCACCAAAGGAGGGGAAGAGGTGGAAAACCAAGGCCCAAGTTCTGAAGCATCCCTGAGGTAGAGGTAGAGAATGAAGGAGCAGTCAGTGATGTAGGAGTGAAACCCAGAGAGTGTGTGGTGTCCTAGAAGATAAGGAAAGAAATGCTTCAAGAAAAAGCATGTCATCTGGGTCAAATGCTACTGAGAGGTCAAGGAAGAAGAGGGCTTTGACTTCACATTTGGATTTCACAAGATGGAGAGAGTTGGTGACTATGACAGGAATGGTTTCATTGACATGATGGGGATGAAAGGGTTGAGTGTATTATCAAGAGAATGGGAGGTAAGAAAATTGAGACAAACAGTGTACATATTTCTGCTGGGAAAGGGAGTAAAGAGATGAGTAGCAGCAGTTAGAGGGCAATGGGAGCCAAGGGAAGCACCATCTTGTTAAGATGGGAAGCATTGCCGCATATTAGAATGCTGATGGAACCATTCCAGTGAAGAGGAAGAAACTGATGGTCCCGGGAGACATTAGGAATAATTGCATGGCAGAATTTATTGAGTAGTGAAAGAGGTAAAACTTCCAGTACACAATGGAATGGCTTGTCTTTTACAGAGAGAAGGAGAGATAGTTCAATAAAGTGGGAGAGAAGAGAAATTCTAGGTCAAGTGGTGTTTGGAGTAGAAGATGAAGTCATTCTCATCAGAATACTTCTGTTTTCTCAAAAAAGTATAAAGCAAGATCATCAACTGATAGTGTGTGGCTGGAGGGTGGAAGCTGGAAGTTTAAAAAGAAGATTAAAAGTCCTCTAGGAGTGTGAACAAAAACACTTATTGGGAAATTTGTTAGAACTGCCAGACAATACCAAGACCTATTTGAAATGTGTCGTCGTATATGTGAAGTAAGACCTATCGGCATGCTTGTGCGCATTTCCTTAGTTGCATTCACTATTTGAAGCAGACATAAAGTAGTTAGAGAGCTGGGTTTAACCAGATGGGTATATTGCTGGACTAGTATACAAAGGGAAAATTAAAGGACAAGGGAATTAAAGAAGACAACAAGGGGAATGATTGCATGAATGGGTAATGACAACGATGCTGTTGAATAGAAACGTGGCACATGGGGAGCAGAGCTGAGGACAGCGAGAACGTAGTAGTGCCAGTGCCCTAGAATTCTCAGAGAAATAAGTAATTCTCGGAGCAGCAGTGCTAGAACAAGTCATCTAATATGATAAGTGATAATTATCAGAGTGGATACTTTACAACTGAGATTTCAGCAATGGCCAAGTCATTGGAAATGAATGGTAGGTGATAGAGAGCTTTGACTTTTAGCGTAAGAAATATGGGCTCTTATCTTCTTGAGCAAATGGTTTAACCTGGAGTTTATGGACAGGCTTTAGAGCACTGAGTCAAAATAAAAGTGTGTGTGTGTGTGTGTGTGTGTACATTTTTCTGGGGGAGAGGATCCTAGGCTCTCTGAGATTATCAAAACCATATCTGAACTGCAAAATGTTAAGAACTACTTCTCTAGAATCTAGGAAGTGAGCAGCCATTGAAAGTATCTGAGCAGTACAACAAACGTGCTATTTAGAAAAATGAGACTGAGTTTGAAAGGGTAGAGAGAAGAAGAGATACTCTGTGTAAAAAGAGATAAGTAATTCTCCACTGACACTGCACAGAAAGCGGGAGATGCAGGAGCTGACTGTACAGAACACCTCTCTGGGACCGACTTCCAATGCCATCGGAGGCAGCAGCCCTCTTTCACATCATATTGTAATCATCACTTCCACTCTCTTCCTTTTCTTACTAAAGCAAAGTGTTGGTTTATGTCTTACGGTTTTAATTAGGCATCACTTGATGAGCTCTTGAATGAGAAGAGTGTAGGAGGATTTAATCAAAAATGTGGAGTCCTGCTAAATATATCTCTTACCACTTTGGGGCAGGACAGACCTAGAGGTATTTTTCAAAAAGGCAGAGTGTGTGTTCTTATGCCCAGGAGGTATGGATGGGGTTCCTCACTTCTGAAGGGCTTGTCACGATCATAACCATAAAAGCCCATCGACCTTGAGATTAACACATTATGGTGTTGCCAAAGCAAAAGATTTGAATTCAGGCAGATGGTTAAGCTGCCATTGTAGTTAATTTTTACAATATCTCTGTTAAATTTTTTTTTATCAGTCCTACTGTATGACTGAGTAAAAAGAAGTTGAGAGACATTAACTCACCCACAAATGGACAGCTAGTAAATTGCAGAACATAATACGTTTTACAAAAAGATATTAAGGTGGACAGGGAATGCACTTCTCAAAGGTATAAGAAGCATTTTCATCTAAATCTCTTAAAGCATTCACTCTCACACTAGTGTAAGACTAGTGAATTTTCCTTAAAATCGGATTAAAGAAACAAGCAGACAGGAAATTCTGTCATAATTAAAATCAATCAAATGCCATGTTGGAATAGAATAACTTATTATTCAAGAAGATAATTGTGAGCAGAATTTCAATGAAATTTAGAAATTTTAAAATGATCATGCTGGAATTTTTTTTTTTTTTTGCTGGAATTTTTTTTGCGGTACACGGGCCTCTCACTGTTGTGGCCTCTCCCGTTGCGGAGCACAGGCTCCGGACGCACAGGCTCAGCGGCCATGGCTCAGGGGCCCAGCCGCTCCGCGGCATGTGGGATCTTCCCGGACCGGGGCACAAACCTGTGTCCCCTGCATCGGTAGGTGGACTCTCAACCACTGTGCCACCAGGGAAGCCCGGATGATAAAAGTTTTGAGAAACTTTTCATGAGTGGTTGGAAAAGGGTGTGTTTCCTTCAGAGGATAAGTCATAGGAAGGGCGAGACCTGAACACAGGGTGGCTCGTCTGTGCAGGGAGTCTGCACCTGCACCGATGCTGGTCTCCGACGCTCCCAGTGAATGCAGCCCTGCAATGCAGTGACAGTGCTTTCGGGAGACTCTCTGTTCTCCTTACATTTTCTAATAAAAGCTTGGCTCTGGATAAAGAGTAAAGGCCATGTAGTTGGCTTAGATCCTTAATGGCGTTGGTTTGGTGAAGGTTTATAGGTCTCTATTTAGCCAACCTAACACTTAATGTGCAGGGAATTTTTTGTTTTTTCATAGCAACAGTCGTCACTGGCCAAAGTACATCCTCACCTACAGAATTAAGAGGAGCAGAGACGCACAGCCCTTCCCTCTTGCTGGCAGTGGCCGCCGACACTGTAAAAACTATGGTTATGACAAGATGACTTAGCACCGTCTCCTGAACCCTCGAATGTCCTCAACACGATTTCTCCACATTCTTAGGGGATAAGTCCCCTTTTCGCCCTGTATTCACTGCCTTCTCTGCTCTGCATCACATAAATCCCTCTTCATCCCTTAAGCAGAGCTGTGCAGCTACTTCTAAGTAATTTCTTTGCCTCTTGACCTTGGGGCTCCATCCTCCAGTTGGTGTCCTAAGTTGTTTTTGTTGAGTTTTTAATATGAAGGAGGTTTCCTCCTGAGAGGTACATTGGGAAAAGCTCATAAAGGAATTGCTTTTCTCCCATTTTTATCTCCTTACTCTGAACACCTGTAAACTGAGGCCAGACCATTTATTTACATATCCTTATTATTTTCTTCTCTCTTTCTGTCTCTCTCTTTTTCTTTCTTTCCTTTCTTTATTTTTTGTCTAATCTTTTTTATCATAGTCAGACTATAAACTTCTTCAGGACAAAAACTTTCTCCTAGCTCCTGAGATAGCGTTAAGTATATTGTAGTTGCTCAACTAACATTTGTTGATAAATTGATTCTTTTCTCCTTTCCCACTTTCCCCACTCTGTCCTCCTTCCTTCCTTCCTTCCTCCTTTTTCCTCCTCTATTTTGAATAAGAATGAAATATCATGATAATACTTTTTTTTTTTTTTTTTTGGTGCAGTACGCGGGCCTCTCACTGCTGTGGCCTCTTCCGTCGCGGAGCACAGGCTCCGGACGCGCAGGCCCAGTGGCCATGGCTCACGGGCCTAGCCGCTCCGCGGCATGTGGGATCCTCCTGGACAGGGGCACGAACCCGTGTCCCCTGCATTGGCAGGCGGACTCTCAACCACTGCACCACCAGGGAAGCCCAATGCACTGAGTTTTTAGAGACATACATTTCACAGGCACTTGGACTTTAATAAAAACATGTTGCATTAATGCATTAATTAAGGAAGGGAGAGGCAGAAATTCACAGAATTTCTTATGCAGATCATTGCTACTTTTTCCATCACAGAATGTTGCCTTTTTTATATTATAGTAAGAACATAGAAACTATGATTTTTCACATTGTTTGGAAACAAATGGATAACAATTAAGGAAATATTATATTGCATAAGTTGTATGATCGGAATAATGTATGATAGTGATAAGAAGAAATATTTTATTGAAACAGAAAGCTCAAGAGATTTGGAATCTTCCAATTTAAAACTGTAATCCTAGTATTATAGTAGAGACACACTTTTCTTCCCCACTGACATGAAATAATAAAAACTACAACTGTAGGTTATTTTGTGATATTTGGAGAATAGGGAGGTAGATATGTAAAACACTCCAGTAAATAAGCACAAAACTATCACGCTCATAAGTTATCAGCATAATGTGTTGATTCTTAAAGAAGAAGAATAATGATAACAACAAGCATTGATTTTGCATTCTATGCACCAGGTATAGTGCTAAGTGCTTTGCATATATTATCTCATTTACTCCTCACAATCACATCATGAGGTCAGGTCTCTTATTAGCTCCATTTTACAGGTGACAAAACTGAGGCTGAGAGGTAAAATGACCTCCCCAAGTTCATTCTTCTTTAAATGGCACAACGTGGGACTCAAACCCCCGTTTCTCTAACACCAAAAGTCAGGCAGTTAAAAATCTCTTTGATGTCTTAAAAAAAAGTTGACCTTTGATAGAACATAAAAATGGGGTGTTTGATGGGAGGCTACTTCAAACTCATTTTAAACTCAATTATGAAAGACTTTGGAAGCTGGAGCAACGATGACTTAGAGGTTGGAGCCTTTTTACATCATGTGAGATTCAGTCCTTGCACAACTGGTGTGAATTGGATCAAATGGATACACAGTGATCGATGAGGTGCCCATGGAAGCCTGGGCCACCTGTCACAAATACCCTGTCCACAGACCTGCAGAATCAGAAATCTTGCAAGGTCGTGGTACCCGGCAACCCACATTGGTAATAAGCTCCTCTTGGGAATCCTGTATAAACTAAAATTTAGAAGCCACTGTTTTAAGTATGGTTTCCTTCTCTTTAGAAGCAGGAAAATATTTCATTCAAATGTTTAAGTTTAAAGAAAATCACTATAGGGACTTCCCTGGTGGTCCAGTGGTTGAGACTTTGCCTTCCAAAGCAGAGGGTGTGAGTTCAATCCCTGGTCGGGGAGCTAATATCACACATACCTCATGGCCAAAAAAACAAAACATAAAACAGAAGCAATGTTGTAACAAATTTAATAAAGACTTTAAATGGTCCACATCAAAAAATATTAAAAAAAAAAAAGAAAATCACTGTAACTATGATATACCTGGAGTTGCAAACTATGATATATCTGGAGTTGCAAACTAGTTGCAAACTAGTAGTTTTTGACTGGGTCAGGAATGTGTGGTTTTCTCTTAAAGAGACTTTAAATGCCTGTACATGGGGCGCGCACCTCCTGTTAAGCTACACTGCCCACGATTTCCTAGCACGTTGTACTTTTAAGACTCTTGCCTAATCCCTGGAGATGGCTGGAAAGAAGAACGTCCTTTTAAATGGAATCCATGGGATGCTGGGGTAAATGACTCCCTTCTGGGGCCCTGTATGCCTGGCTCTCCCACAGTGCTTTTGACTTGTCTCCATAGTAGTTTTTCTCTTTGTTCGTGGGATTAGACAAGGAAGGATGTTTACATTTTCTTTGTTTCTTCTTACCTCCCCAAATGACTCAAAGGGCATCCTCATATATCATTTGAGAGCTCAACCCTTTCTGATAAAGTAGAAGGGAAAGAATACACTAGAAATATGTATATTTTTCAGAAACTAGGGGAAGAGAAACAAAATTTACATTAAACTGAGAAAACATCATGGCAGGTAGAATGGATCAGACTTCAGTGTCATTTGGTGATAAAAATTATAGGAATTATGTACCCCTTAAGTGGTTAGAGTATAACAACAGTAGGTATAATGGCTTTGGAAAGAAGAGCTAGATCGAAATTAATCAAGATACTTTTTGGGGGAAAAGATAACCTACTTGATGAATTAAAACAACTTAATGAAAAAATAATAAACATGACATATAACCTTAACTTTATTCAATCAATAATGAGAAGTAGTTAGGCTTATATTTTCCAACTAAATATATGTAGTTTTCAAATTAAGACCTAATGGGATTTTTAAATTTTATCTATTTTTATTTTTGGCCATGCCACGCGGCATGTGGGATCTTAGTTCCCTGACCAGGGATCGAACCCATGCCCCCTGCAGTGGAAGCGTGGAGTCTTAACCACTGGACGGCCAGGGAAGTCCCCCTAATGGGATTTTGACCCATATTTTACTTAATTAGGAGCCTTCAGTCAAGTACTGAGTGCTGAAAAATGTATTTTGAATAAGTTAAGAAAACTAAACAAATAATAAACCAAATATATACGTGAAAATAAAATAATGTGACTTTAAAGTAGTGTAACAGATTCAGTAAGAAGGAGAGTAAGAAATGGTATAACCTTCTTTGTGAGACTTTTCCTTGGTTTTTGAGCTTACAAAGAGCAGTTCCATATTTCCTCTACTGGCTGAGGACTACTTAATTTGTGATCAGGATTCATTGAAAGAGTTAATGTCAGGGTCAACAATGGGTGGGTGTCCAAGGGGAGCCCACGATGTACTCAAAATGGATTGTCAAAGTCACTCACTTAGAAGTAAAGAAAAAGTCTTGTGATGCATCAAAAAGTTTAAACGTGCCAATTAACCTATCACGTTTCCTAAGGAAACAACTAGTGATACTGGCAAAGGTAAACCTATAAGGATGTTTATCAGAGCAATGTTTAAACTAAACTAGTTTAAAATAGAAACAAAGTATATTCCAAAATTAGTAGATTTGATTTTTAAATTTGACTCATACAATACAAATCTGTGTGGTTATAAAAAAAAATGTAGTGCGGACATTTCAGACTCAGCATGTCCCAAACTAAATTCTTTCCAACCAAATCTCCTTTCAACATCTATGTGATTCAGTATTTCCACCACCCCTGAGATGATCATACCAGCAACTTAAGAACTGCCCTCTATAACTCTCCCTCCCTGGCTTTTCACCTCCCACACCCAATACTGCAGCAAATCCTGTTGGCCCCAAGGCACTACCTCCAAGATATATCAGGAACTCACCCACTTCTCTCCATCTCCTCCACTGCCATCACCCTAGTCAGGACACTGTGGCTTCTTCCCTGGAAACTATGATGGAGCCTCTTACCAATACCCTCATAGTCTTGCAGCCAGGATAATAATTTTTTTTTTTTTTTTTTGCGGTACGCGGGCCTCTCACTGTCGTGGCTGCGGAGCACAGGCTCCAGACGCGCAGGCTCAGCGGCTGTGGCTCACGGGCCCAGCCGCTTCGCAGCATGTGGGATCTTCCCGGACCGGGGCACGAACCTGTGTCCACTACATCGGCAGGCGGACCCTCAACCACTGCGCCACCAGGGAAGCCCCAGGATAATAATTTTTTAAATGTAAGTCAGACCATACCCACTCCTGTGTTTAAATCCATCCATGATCCTCCATTTGCTTCACACAATATCCCAAACAGGGCATGCAATCTTGGGTGACGAAGTCTTTGCCTCGCTCTCCAATCCCATCTCACCCTACTCTCCATCTTACTTCCTGCCCTCCAGCAAGTGTTGGTTCTCCCTTAAAGTCTTCGCGTACGCTGTTCCCTGTGCCTGGAACCCTTCCCTCCCATATACCACTCCTCCTTCTATCAAGGGAGTGACTTCTTGTCCTTGACCTCCCAGCTTAAATCCTTCTTTCTCGGAGGAAACTTCCATGCTCTGCAATATGGATTATGTCCTAATTTGTTCTTTCTTATAGTACCTTATAACCCTGCATCTGGACTCAATATTGCTTGCACATTTTGTAATTAAAATATCATTTGATATCACATTAAGATCTGCTTCACTCATTATATTGTAACCCCATTAAGATGGAATCATATTCACTTCCATGTACCCTGGAACTACAGATACAGTCAGAACCTGACACAACTGTCAATCAGTAAAATGTGTAGAATGGGTAAATGACACTTGACATTTAATAAATATCATAATATATTGTACTTTTTGTACAAATATTTTGTACAAATATTTTGTACATTTTGTACAAAAGTACAAAATGTACTTTTCAAATATACATTAATAAATATACCTATTTATATATATTTTGAATATGTGACTGGGACTTTAAGAACATAAGCAAAAGTTCTTTCAATGGTTATCTCTAAGTAGTAGTATACATTTAAAAATACATCTCTGGGGCTTCCCTGGTGGCGCAGTGGTTGAGAGTCCGCCTGCCGATGCAGGGGACACGGGTTCGTGCCCCGGTCTGGGAGGATCCCACATGCCACGGAGCGGCTGGGCCCGTAGGCCGCAGCCGCTGAGCCTGCACGTCTGGAGCCTGTGCTCCGCAACGGGAGAGGCCACAACAGTGAGAGGCCCACGTACCGCAAAAAAAAAAATACTAATAAAATAAAAATACATTTCTGTTTTCCAATTACCCATTGAGTATTTTCATCTTTAAAATTAGAAACAATGTTCTATGTTTTTAACGTGTGTCCCTTTCTTGTACTAATCTGAATTCTGACCACCCGCCATATCCTATGCTATATCTAGGGCTAGGGCTCCAAGATGTTCTGTTTATCAATCCACAGCCAATTGTACATACACACATTTATGGACCAGTGACATCAGTAGATGTGTTAATTCTCAGAAAGCAGAACGACTGCTTTTGGGACAAAGTCCAAAGTGGCCTCAACAAATCCCACTGTGTACTAGGAAATTAAACTAAGAATAAGACAAGTGAATGTCATGGAGACAAACAGAGCCGCGTTCTCCTATCACGGCGAGTTTCTTTGTTTTTTTGATTTCAGCATTCATTTGAACTTAAACGGTGGCATCTTTTGAGCATGAATATGGTCATTGTTTTAATGCCACGTGTATCTATTTAAAAGCCTTGTCAGCGTGATTATTGTGATTTTTCCATCCCTACGGTGAACCTTTGTTTCCCTGAACTCCTAAGTCACGTATCTTCTCTAGCCACTCATTGACACCACCCTTACACTCAGTAGTACGTACTCCTCTCTTCTCTGTCAGCTGTGTCTCCTGAAGTAGACAGCAAGCTCCTTGAGGGCAGAAGAGCATCTTCTCTATCTCTGTATATCTATCCTCACACACATAGAGGGTTTTTGCATTTTCGTTGTTCATTCATTTCTCATTTCTCAAATATCTATAGACACTGACTAGGTTCACAGCTGTGCCCTAGGCTATGGAGCCAGAGTAAAGGACAGCACAGACCAGGTCTCTGCTTTCGTGCTGCTTCCATGCTAATGGTGTAACACATATTACAGAGGAATGAATTAATATGTGGTAATTTCTTTTTTCTTAAAAAAACTTCTATTAAAATATAATTGATATACAATAGCATATTAGTTTAAGATGTGCATCATAGTGATTTGATAATTATATATCTTGAAATGGTCACCAGGCAAAGTCTAGTTACCATCAGTCCCACACAAAGTTATTACTAAAGTTATTGTCATCTATATTCCCTATGCTATGTATTATATCCCATAACTTCCTTTATTTTATAACTGGAAGTTCCTACCTCTTAATCTATGGTACTTTCTTGATTGAGCTTCTGTAGGAAATTCTTGTCCTGAGAATCAAATGCTTTAAGGATTTAGGAAAGTAAGAAAATAAGAGACATTTTTTCTTTCTTGGTTTTTTAAAAATAAAATTTAGGTTTTTTTTTTTTAAGTTTAAGAAGCTAATTTAGAACCCTAATACCATATCTAAGGAAGTAGGTAGAGGAGAGATTTTTGTCTCCTTTTGTGCCCTTTTTTTTTTTTTTTTTTGCGGTATGCGGGCCTCTCACTGTTGTGGCCTCTCCCGTTGCGGAGCACAGGCTCCGGACGCGCAGGCTCAGTGGCCATGGCTCACGGGCCCAGCCGCTCCGCGGCATGTGGGATCTTCCCGGACTGGGACACGAACCCGTGTCCCCTGCATTGGCAGGCGGACTCTCAACCACTGCGCCACCAGGGAAGCCCCTTTTGTGCCTTTTTTACTTATAAATGTAGTATGTTGTTAAGCCTACATTCCAGAGTAATCATCACCATGGAAATGAGTATTCATTGACTATCAGAGCTCAAGCAGAGTTTCATAAATGTTTTATAAGAAGGTTTATATAAACATGTATTATGACTGATCCAAGAGAATAAGTTCTTCAGGAAAGGATGCAGGGCTCACTGCTCTAACTTGAGCCACATAGATCTAAGTCTGGCCAGAACAGAACAATATGGAAGAATGCAGGATGGACATTCGACTTTACTTCCTTTAATCCTTATGCCCTCAGTGAGAGTTTGTCATTATTATTGCCATTTTACAGAGGAGAAAACTAAAGCTCAGAGAGATTAATAGCTTTCCCTTTTCCTTGTACTTAGTTAGAAAGCTTCAGCCAGGGTTTGTATCTAACTTCAAAGTCCTAACTCATTGAGTTAGGAGTAAGATAATGTGAATTGTAAATTTCACTTCTCTCAATTTATGACCTTGAAGCCTTAAGCAGGTAACTATACTTCCTAGATCTTCCTTTCCTGATGTATAAATGAGAATAATCATATCTATTTCATATGAGAATATCAATTTTTAAAGGAAAAGCTGTGTGAAATCACTTTGTAATCCATATAATTCTCTGGGAACTATAACGGTTACTACATGTTAAGAAATACAGAAAGTCTATAAAGTTTAAAATTAACAGGTTTTCTGAAAAAATGGAGAGGAGATTAAAATCAACTACATTTATGGAGGAAGGAGGGGGTCAATAGCTGTCATTAATTACAAATAATAAAACAAGAAGGAAAGCAGCAGAAATGCGATATCTTGGTTGCGACAGGTCCCAGAAAAAATTAGAAAATCACCAGAATATGATTCATTCCTAGGAATTCAAGGTGTAAGAGTTAGAAGGAAGCTTCGAAGAAGGAACTGGGGTCTGGGGGCGTTCCATGACTCGCTCAGAGCGAGGCAGAATCAAGGCCCTGGTGTGGTCCCCCAGCCACTAGTACATTATAAATCATTTCAAGTAATGGTCGGTGATGGGGGCTGAGGCAGTGAGGGGGATTACTGAGGACCACCATCATCAACAACCTGACAGAAGAAAATTAAATTGATGTCTTAGAATTGTTTTATAATGAAGAATAATCACACAGTAGAGTTAACCATGACCTTTAAAGCTAAGTGCATGACCCCCCAGAGAGCCACCACTGTAGGTAAACTTCACTGTAGGTAGCTATCTTGTGCCTGATTAGGGCTGTGGTGACTGGTAGCTGCACCCAGAGCTCATTTATTAAGGGACTATGTTGCTAACTGAATCTGTTTATAAGATGAAGAATGCTTTGCATGACGTGAACAACTCCTATTTTCCCAATGCTAACTAGTGTTTCGAGCTATAAAGTGGCTTAGTGCAATTGGTGATGTTCCTGTAACAGGCAGATCCAAAAGTAGAGTGTCTGAATACGCTAGCATCTAGGAGCAAAGGCTCTGAAGAATATTGTTACTCGAAGTGCTAAGGAATGCAGGACTACTTCTTTTTTTTTTTTAACATCTTTATTGGAGTATAATTGCTTTACAGTGGTGTGTTAGTTTCTGCTTTATAACAAAGTGAATCAGCTATACGTATACATATGTTCCCATATCTCTTCCCTCCTGCGTCTCCCTCCCTCCCACCCTCCCTATCCCACCCCTCTAGGTGGTCACAAACCACCAAGTTGATTTCCCTGTGCTATGCGGCTGCTTCCCACTAGCTATCTATTTTATATTTGGTAGTGTATATAAGTCCATGCCACTCTCTCACTTCGTCCCAGCTTACCCTTCCCCCTCCCCATATCCTCAAGTCCGTTCTCTAGTAGGTCTGTGTCTTTATTCCCATCTTACCCCTAGGTTCTTCATGACCTTCCTTTTTTTTTTTCTCTTAGATTCCATATATATGTGTTAGCATACTGTATTTGTTTTTCTCTTTCTGACTTACTTCACTGTGTATGACAGACTCTAGGTCCATTCACCTCACTACAAATTACTCAATTTCGTTTCTTTTTATGGCTGAGTAATATTCCATTGTATATATGTGCCACATCTTCTTTATCCATTCATCCGACGATGGACACTTAGGTTGCTTCCATGTCGTGGCTATTGTAAATAGAGCTGCAATGAACATTTTGGTACATGACTCTTTTTGAATTATGGTTTTCTCAGGGTACATGCCCAGTAATGGGATTGCAGTGTCGTATGGTAGTTCTTGCATTAAAGAATTGGCTAAAAATAGCAACCTGTTGGTGGTAGGCTGATAAAAGAATAAATGTCATTTGCTTTGTGGTAGCCTGTGAGCTCAGGATCATTATAAACCTGTGTCTTCCAATGGATATTCTCTCTTTTCTTACTCTGCCAATTAAAATAGATCCCACTCCTGTCTTCTCTCCCTCTCTCTCCAGACTTTGTTGTTAGACATATTCTTCCAGGATAATAGGGAGACATTTAATAAAATCTTTTTCCAAAGCCACCATTCCCAAGGATTTAAGTTTCTCATCTTCACGTCCGTAGACAACTCATTACTAGGAGATGGTTAACTTAATCAGCTCCATAAGAGATGAGATTCAATTTTCAAGTGACATTTTAAAAAGTGAAAAAAAACAAAACCCTACACTGATTGTTAAGTACCTACAAATATGCTCAGCTAATCCTCATGGTATTGGTGTTATCCCCAATTTAGAAATGGCTAAGTGGAGAAAGATTAAAGCTGCCCAGGAAAAGATTAAAGGGTAGCTGTCTAATGTCTCTGGGAAAGAGAAGCATGGAAAACTGAAACCCA
Organism: Aethalodelphis obliquidens; assembly: GCF_003676395.1. Classification (NCBI taxonomy): domain Eukaryota; kingdom Metazoa; phylum Chordata; class Mammalia; order Artiodactyla; family Delphinidae; genus Aethalodelphis; species Aethalodelphis obliquidens. The sequence goes on along the minus strand of NW_020837969.1, from coordinate 13,990,823 downwards.
CAAATAGTACAGAAATACTACTTAAGCCAAGAGCTATCTGGTTTACCTGCTTTCTGCCTCTCTGATCTTCTGCATCCTCAGTGAAGGGGAAGTCAGACTGGCTACTGACAAGAAAGGTGTCAGTATTTTCCTCCAAGTCCTCTGCCTCTCATGGGCTGAGGGGCTCTTACCAAAAGTGGAAGTCCCACAGCTTTCTTTCATGTTAATATTCAAACCCCCATGACAGCAAGTCTCGTTGAATGGATCACTGAAAAGCATTCTGATGACCCATCTTTAGAACTATCATATTCTGTGAATTTGTGCTGGTGACTTTTCTTATAATTTTCTCGTCAGAAAAAGAGAGAATAGGAACATTCTCTCCTTTCCTTTCAATCAAGATTCAAAATTCAAAATGTTGCTTTGACTCAAAATTCAAAATGTTGCATTGATTCAAAATTCAACATTTTGAATTGATTCAAAAATTCAAAATTAACTTGATTAAGTTCCAAGATTTAATGTCTTGAGTCTCTGAAACAGCCTAGCTTCTTGAGGGAAACTAGTGAAAATTCACAAATACACTATTTTCTTGTAAATTTCTTTTGAGTTGCCAATTAAAAAATAAAATTAAAATAGTCAAGATTTAAGTTACATCACACTTGGAATGTTGAGTGGCCAGACTCTCTCAGACATACACACTCTATTCTGCTCTATTTTTTCCCTTTCAACCACTTGAGCACTTTTAGGAAGGATGGAATGGGCGTACTTTGTGTGGCAACGCTAGACTAAGCAGGATCTGTTACAAGTTCCCCGGTTGAAAAAGTACCCTTCTTTCAGCACTATTGTACATCAGCTATCTCCAGTTACAGCCAAAGTAGGTGTGTAATATATGACTGGACTTGCTACTAATACAGGGACACAAATCCTGGGACAGAGACACCTTGTGCTACAGTAAATTGATCTGCCCCAGGCTTCCATTAAGTCATCCGGCTCACAAAATGGGAGCTCACATCAGAGATGGTGGGAATTGGTTTGAGTTCTGATTTTTATCTGGCTATTCAAGATCTGTAAAAGGAGTGAATTTAAAAGTTTTCTTTTATAGAAAGTATGAAGACCAATTTAAATATCCCAAACAGCCTGAATTTAGAACTATGAGTCTAAGATTTTGCTACTTTAATATTTTATACAGTGTGACATAAAAATCTAATTTGCTTATCAATTTTTACCTAATTTTATAATATTTCCTCTTAGAATTGCTTTTAAGCCAATGCGAATGACATACGGTTTGCATTTCCTTAAATGGAAATGCTAATACTGTCCGTATTATTGAGGAATATTAATAAGGAAGGTGACGTCTGAAGTTAATTCATTTCTTTGACTAACAGTTCAGAATAGTAGTTGAATAATTTTGCATGTTAGTAGAATCTGAAATATATGTTCATACTGTCAGAAATCATTTACCCTATTTCCTGAGTTAATATCAAGCTGATGGGAAATTATATATGTAAAAGGCATTGCAAGTGAGCCTAGAAACATTATGATAAAAGCGGTAGACGTCATTGTGACTACGTAAGAAAGGTAAGAAATGGGAAAAGCAAAGCCAATAGTTCACTTATGTAATTCAACATGTAATTTTCAGCATTAGATGTGTGTCACCTTGGGCTGGGTTCCCCAGAGGTGCATGGTGTGGAAAGATGACAGGAAGACACCATTGAAATAAAAATTAAACAGAAGCTAAAAAGGCTACTAATCAGCAGTGAAGCAAGCCCACTGTACCATGTCTTTCAAGTTATCTCAATATAATACCATATCTCTGTGAAGTGGTTAAATAGCCTACATGTGTCCAATTGCTTCTAGCATAGTATGTATTTTACTTTTCTCACTTTGACTGATTTTCCAGACCAGAAATTAGAATAAATTAAAAAAAAAACTCTACAGACAAATGGCCCATGAACTTTATATTTTCTTATTTAATTATCAAATGCTTAGGAAGAGTTATTAACTACTTTGTGCAGATCATGAGACCAAGGCTCAGAAAGATTAAGGAGTGTATTCACAACCACAGATCTAATAAGTGGCTGAGATGAGAGTTGAACCAAACTTTATCTGAATGCAGAGCCTGTGCCCATCTCACCCCATGGAGCTGCCCAGCGTCTGCTTTCAGCAGGACAGCCTAGGACAGTGGAGAGAGTAAGACCTGAGACAGACTTCTAAGCAGAATGCTTATGCACTAAAAATATCTAAGAGATACTTTTCAGGGAAGCTGGAGCTTGAGCTTGAACTAAATGATCATAAACTCATGCTTTAGGAAACAGGTTGACTATGTTGGGTCATAAGAGAAGGGACTCGACTTTGCTAAATAAGTTCATGGAAGAATTCATTCTTCAAGATTCCCCCCAATGTCCCTTGTTTTAAGAGGGCGACGCAAATGCTATACTGACACCTGGAATCATCTAAAGAGTTACAAAGTTTTTCTTCTGGCTTATGCTGTGATTTCATTTAGAGTCTTATGTATGAAATGCTGCCTCTGTGGATTCATCCTAATTTATTTGGACATGCTATATATGTCATTTGTGTATCAGTTACAAGGTTGAATAAATATCCAAGGTACTGCAGATAACTTACACGGTTAGATTATGTCTCAGCTGTTTTCCTTAATCATCACATTCCTCATGTAGTTTCCATTACTGAGTTAGGAACTGGTTTTTGTCTGCCATATTCATGATACACGGAAGTCTCGATCAGCTCTGTTCTTGATTCTTTGCTGTGGCGCCGTCCTGTATATTTCAGGATGTTTAGTAGTTTCCCTGTCCTTTACATACTGGACAACTCCTAGGTTGTGACAAACAGGAATGTCTCCACACACTGAAAACATCTCCTGGGAAGTAAAATTGCTCCCATTGAAAACCACTAATCAAAGGGAGATGTACTGGGAGTGACATATCTTGGGCATCAAATGCTCCATTCACATGCCAGGTCACTTCAAGAATCAGCCTATAAAAAGAGCCTCCTTGAATTAGGTGGCTAATTTGATCAACTCTGATAATAGTTATTAAAGAATTGCCTCACTGTGCTTCTCTGAGCAGGTGACTGGGTGGCTTTAGCTCGAAGGTGACCTTGGGCATGACGGGCACTGAGACTGATGTGTTCAGGATAACTCTGCAAGCCATTCTCCCAGCTATGACTTCCGGTCACTGCCTAGAGGGGAAGCCACACCTATACAAACATTTCCTAGACGGAAACAGGCCAAATAACATTGTGATGACCCTATTTTTCTAATTTAGTTCCAATGATTTGGAACAGAAGGCCACCACGTTCTGCTTGGACTCTGAAATAACCTCCCAATTTAGTCTCTCTGCATTCATCCTTGTTTCCATCTAGTCCACTATTCATACTGCAACTTAATGGCCCCTTTACAATGAAAAAAATAGAGTCTTGTCATTCTCTGTTTTGAAACCCTTCAGCAGCTTTCTGACCCATTAGACCCTATGTGATCTAGCCTCTCCTTATTTATCCAACCTCATTTTATTCATGTTTTTAGCTTTATTGAGGTATAAATTGATAAACAAAAATCTGCACATATTTAATGTGTATGTTTGGATGAGTTTGGACATATGCCTGCATCTATGATACCATCACCCCAATCAAGATACTAAATATATCCATCACCTCTAAAAATTTCTTTGTGTTCTTTTGTGTTTTGTTTTGGTGTGGTAAGTACACTTAACATGAGTTCTATCCTCTTAATATATGTTAAAGTGCCCAGTAGGGTATTAACTATAGGCACTGTGTTGTACAGCAGGTCTTCAGAGCGTATTCATCTTGCACCAGAGAAGCTTTATACCTACTGAGCGACTCCCCATTTCTCCTCCCACCCCTGCCCAGGTCCCTGGTAACCACCATTCTATTCGCTGCTTCTATGAATTTAACTATTTTAGATCACTGGTGTAAATGAAATCAGGCAATATTTGTCCTTCTGGGACTGGCTCATTTCACCTGGCCTAGTGTCCTCGAGGTTCACCCGTGTCGTTGCAAATGGTAGGATTTCCTTCTTTTTTAAGACTGAATATTCCAGTATATATACTCCCTTTCCTTCATCATATATATCAATGAACATTTAGATTGTTCCCATATCTTGGCTATTGTGAATAGTGCTGCAAATAACATGGGTATGCAGATATCTCTCTGGGATCTTGATTTCAATTCTTTTGGATTTATATGCAGGAGTGGGACGGCTGGCTCATATGGTAGTTCAATTTTTAATTTTTGAGGAACCCCCATACTGTTTCCCAAAGTGCCTGCACTATTCTATCTTCCCACCAACTGTACACAAGTGCTGCAATTTCTCTACATCCTCACCAACGCTTATCTAATTTTGTTATAATAGCCATCGTAACAGGCATGAGGTGATATCTCATTGTGGTTTTGATCTACATTTTCTTTATGACAAGTAATATTGAGTACCTTTTCACACACCTTATCCAATCTCATTTTAAACCACCCGCCATTTCACTGCTACCTTGGTACACAAGTTCATATAAACCTCCCCCCATGGGGCCTTTGCATGTGCTACTTCTTACTCAACCTCCTTTCATGTAGTTAACTCCACACTCTTCGTATTCCAGCTCAAATGTTGCTCCTAATACAAGACGGCCAGATGTCAAACAGGCAAGTTATCAGTGTTAGTTTTCATGTGTTTGTTTAACCCTCCTATAGAGCTATGTCCCTTTCATTCAGAACATTTATTTTGCTCTGCAATTATACATTCACTGGAGCAATTATTTGATTAATGTCTCTCCTCCAATAGACAGACCCTAAAGCCTCTCCAGGCAAGACCTATTAATGTTTTCTCTCTGGTGTAAGTCTAGCACATAGGAAATTCTTAATAAATATTTCTAAAAGAAAAGAAGGAGCAAAAGAGATGGAGGGAGGAAGGAAGGGAAAGGGAAGAAATGTAAAAAAGCAAAGCAAAAAAAAAAAAGATGTCAAACGTCAGTATGTGACTGCAATCCAACCTGCTTGTCTTTACTGTTCCTACACAGTCTCACTAAATAGATGATTTTTTTTTTCAATGTACAATGATTTTTCCATGCCATCATAATGATCTTTTGAGTTGATTATCGTTTAGGCTTCTAGTCAGTAGGCAAAATGTTCCCAAGACTTACATTTTAAGAAAATGCTTTGCAAGGTGTTAGATAAAACATGTATGGAGCGTATGTGAATGCCCTTAGAGACAGACTCATGGGAGATGAAATTGAACACAGCAAAACTCGCTTCGAAAACAAATGCTCCCTTCAGATCTCTCTTAAAGCCACTGTTCATTTGGTTCACTTGATTACATAAAAATTTTGTTGAAAGCAGTATAAAGGCCAAAAAAACCTTACAAAATAATGTGAAAAATTGAAAAGTGATACCTGGGACCTTGTTCTACAGAACATCCTTTCAGACGAACGGCCTTTGTTTTCCCTGTCCTTCACGTCCGTCTCGAGTGCTGTGATTCATTACACAGTCCATCTTCATTTACAATCCTTTTGCCACGTCTTGTTGCTGAAGGAGATGGAAAGAAATCCATTAGACACAAGCCTGGCTTTCTTTTACCAGCAGGCATCAAACAGCCTTATAAAGTCATTTCCTATTAATTACAAATTGATTGTGTATAAACATTTCAACACTATTTTTCAAATGATTATAAACAAGCTATGATTGGTTAAGAGGTCAGATAAAGATGGCGGGACAGGAAGAGGGAAAGGGAGGGGCAGAGAAGTGAAACAAAGCCGCCTGATAGGCCTCGTGGTATTTATAAACGTCGATTGGCACTGAGTGATGGGTGAGTTTCAGAAACCTCAAAACCCAAAGAATGCATAATGTTAACTTAATAGATTCTTTCAGGCCTGGGTTACCACAGTATTTACTGTGATCGTAAATTCATGGTAATAACATAACAGTACCTTTCATCCCCAAATCTCAGATATTTGCACATTTATAAACCATCAATCTGTGAACCAGCTGCTGAATAACATTCCAGTATGTGCCTATATAACTTGTTAGAAAACAAGGCTATGTGTGGCTTCTCTAAGATAACATATTAGAATGGCAACTCTGTAGACTAGATTATCAAAGCATACTTTTAAGAAAGAGTGAAATAATAAAGACATTCTGTATATAGAAATTACACTGGAATGGGAAAATGATACTGTAACAAATTTTTCAACTGAGATTTAGTGAAACAATTAAATGCAATGATACAAGATTATTCTTCTTTTCCCAAAGTTAAAAGGAAAGAAAATATACTCATTTCTAAGTTGCCTAGAAAAAAATGGACATTCAGTTTGGTTTTTTAATCTTTGTGTTTTGTGTGTTTCCTTGCTTATAGCTGGATGTTGCAACTTTGGCAAAGCTAGGTCAAGCCTGTTATTGTCCACAGTGAAAACAACCCAGTTACAGACTCATGGAATTTCAGACTAGAAAGGGAATACTTTGAGACGTATCTACTTTGGTACTCCAAATTTTCTTTTTCTTTCTTTCTTTTTTTTTTTTTTTGTTAATGTTTGTATATAAATAGTTGTACATATTTGAAGGTATGTGTGTTGAAAACCTTGGGTAAAGTGTATAGTTTTATGAGGAGCTGCTACAATTAAATTCAGTGTGACTTAGAGTTAACCATCTCCCACAGGGGGTATTATAAAGATTAAGTTATGTTTGCTACATGAACTTTCTAAAAAATTTAACCTTCAAAGCTCAAAAAAATATTTTTCTGGGAATATATTCAAAGTAAATCATTGCAATGAATGAGTCTTTGAAAAGTCGTTCATACATCCTAAAATCCAGAATGATGAAATCAACTCTAGTTTTAAGATCCCAAAGAAAGACATTTCTTGCTGTTAAGAAATCATTCCCTCTAACTGCTGCCTTGCTGGGGTGACCAACAAATCATCATGCTCTTTAGAGTCTGATCTAATTAAATCCTCAAGAAGAAATGAGAAAATCATTAGTGGTAGGTGACTGCTTAAGGCTTTTAATTCAATTATTCAGATCAGATAAAAGCAGAGTACAGATTCCGAGTTTAAACTGAATTCTATCCTAACTATATTGGTTTAGATGTGTCTTAAAAGAATCACTTGGTGAATACTTAGATATGGCTTTATCAGATACTTAAAAAAGAAATCCAGGTATTGTCCCATTAGGTCAATCTAAATCAAGGTATACAAACATTCAAAAAAGTTTTGGTCAGAATGAACTTCAGTTACAATGCTTTATTGGATGCCATTTAACATCTTTTAGAAACTGGCTTTATTTCATTTATTTGTTCCATAAACAGAAGTGATAATCATGACTGTTTTATATAATGCTTGTTTATGTAATAAGATATAACTGTGCAGTGGGTCCCAGGAACATTATTATATTTGTTTGCTTCTGTTTTCCCAAATAGATGAAAGAAGCAAAACATACTTGTACATTTTTAAAGTTTATTATAGCGTTTGGATTGCCATTCAAATTGAATCAATTTCAACACAGAAAGACATTTCTAAATTCAATCCTACAGCTCTTTAGTAAGTGAAAACTATATTTTCATGAGTCATTCTTTGAATTGCAAAATGTTCATCATCCAGGAGGGTTTATTGTATCCATAAAACTAATGTGACACAATAATGGGTGTTAATGTCAGCAGTATCTGGCTGCTTATTTGGTAGCATTCAATACTGAACGGTTAGTGCTTAGTGCTTCCATGTGTTGTCTAACATTTCAAAGTATTCATGCTATCAAGTGCTTAGTCAGTGGGTCAAGTTTTTTTCTCACTGTTCTCCAGAGGGGGGAAAAAAAATCTAAGTTTATTTTCCTTTATAATCAACATAGTGAAATGGAAGATTAAAAAAAAAAAAAAAAAAAAAAAAAAGAACCAGCCGCCAGGATCTCAGTGGTAATCATGGTTTTTGTCCACCTAGGTTAAGCTTCTCATTTTAGATACACTCCAACCTCTCCTACTTTGACCAAGTAGAAACTCTTAAAGATGGAAAGTACCCATCTTTAGGTACCTATAAAGTATATCAACTAAACTGCATTGCAGAATATTTACATTCTATAACAATACATACTGTCCTTCCTGTTAAGACATATGGATAGGACTTTTATATTTTAACACTCTAGAATAACCTAGAGGCTTTGTCCTACTAAAATAAATTTCTCCCTTACTCCAGTTGAGAAAGGATAAAGTATACAAAGTATTTTTATATCCACATTACTGACTACTAATTTTCATAAATTGCTACACTTAATCTCCAAGTAGAACCAAAATCAGTTCTTCATAAAAACAACAAAGAGATTTTTTGAGAATTCAGGAGATAACTTTATATCATTAATTACATCAAATTTTACTTCTTTATTAATTTATTTTGCCTCAGAAAGAAATTAATAGGACTAGCAATCAAGACAGACAGCTCTACATGCACTTTTATTGTTTGATCAAAACCAGTGCTCGCTCTTCATTTTCCTCATCTGTTTATTCAGAATAAAATACCTGCCCAGTAGATACAGTATGAGAATGAAAATATGAATTTAGGTGGAAAGCTTTAAGAATAAAAGGATTATACTACATTAGTTTTATCATAAAATATGTAAAGGGCTCATCAACTATTTGCCACAGTGAGCGATCCTTGGTTCTAGAATTTAAGGTTAAAAATTAAGTCTCTTGGGACTTCCCTGGTGGTCCAGTGGTAGAGAATCCGCCTTGCAATGCTGGGGACGCGGATGTGACCCCTGGTCAGGGAACTAAGATCCCACATGCTGCGGGGCAACTAAGTCCGCGCGCCGCAAGTACTGAGCTCGCGCCGCTCAACTAGAGCCTGCGTGCCGCAAACTACAGAGCCCACGCGCCCTGAAGCCTGCGCGCCACAACTGGAGAAGAGAAGCCCGCGCACCACAGCGAAAGGTCCCGCACGCCTCAACAAAGATCCCACGTGCCGCAACTAAGATCCGACACAGCCAAAAAATAAATAAATAATTAATTTTTTTTTTTAATTAAAGCTCTTGGGCTTCCCTGGTGGCGCAGTGGTTGAGAGTCCGCCTGCCGATGCAGGGGACACGGGTTCGTGCCCCGGTCTGGGAAGATCCCACATGCCGCGGAGCGGCTGGGCCCGTGAGCCATGGCCGCTGAGCCTGCGCGTCCAGAGCCTGTGCTCTGCAACGGGAGAGTCCACAACAGTGAGAGGCCCGCGTACCACAAAAAAAAAAAAAAAAAAAAAAAAAAGGCTCTTTATTCTTAATGTATCCTTACAATAAGGTTCACAAATTGTGTAGCTCACTATAGACTTACCATTGTATGGGCTTCTGAGTTCTGGATAAAATTTGATTAAGTGTTGGGGAAAATGGATGGAAAGAATCCTTCAATGAATAAAATAAGAATTGTTAAATGATTGAGAATAATATCCAAGTACACTAATATCCAGACCAATTAAGCACAAAATCTCTACAGAGATCTTTCTTGAAGTTTGACAAAGTAAATGTAACACATCTGGGGGAAAACGGATGTGAATTGATCAGTTAACTTACTCACTATGCATGTTTTAGGATATCTAAAGCAGAAAAGCGGCGTCCATTAGGACTGCAAAGTAGAAATGATGGTAGCAGAGGAAGAAAGGAAGTAGGAGAATGGAACGGAGTAAGTAATGGAGCTGGATGGACGCCTGGGAGGAAGGAAGTCAGACAACGGTGACGGCTGTGGGAATGAATAAAATGGACCGAATTGAGAAATACATACTTTATCATCTGAATCTGGACACTTTTGAGAATGAAATAATATGCTGGGACAACAGGCATAAACCAGACTGCCCTGGGCAAAGCAGACTTGAGGATACTGTCCATAGAGATAATAGATCATATTAGCCATGATAGAACGTAAAGGGTGAGATAAAATCATAGGAAATATATTGAGAAAAAACAATGAAAGAGGATTAGCCCAATCAGATTTAAAAACATGTATTATACAGCAACAATAAATTAAACAGTGTGGTGTTATTGGGTGTTAGTCTCCCAACTTCCACTGAGGGCTGTTAAACCTGTTCCCAAGTCAGTTAAGTGCTAAGACATATGATGGGACTGTACTAAACCAGCTGTGTTATACAGCCACACTCTAAGCAAGTAAAATCTTATGGGTGATGCCACTCAATATTTTACTCTTTCATTCATTCAATAAAATATGTTTCTTATATGGAATTTTAGACTACAGAGCTCTAAATGAGATAGTGTGTATACATTGGTATCGTCATACATCGGTGGACATCTGTATATATTTTACATATTTATATATATATAGTTTATATATAGCTTATATCTTTACATATGAAGTTTATAAACTTCCAAAAATATGTATATACACACACGCTGGATTTGAGATGATACGTATTATAGTTTCTCACCATAAAAATTAACATTATAACACCAAAAGGCAACTCTGGGAAACAGACTACCAAGGAAATTTAATCTGAACCTCCACTATCCCATGGTCTGGCTTCAACCAACAATGACCAGTGAGTGTCTGAAGGAATGGATGGACAACGAATCTTCCCAACAATTCCACATAAATACTGAATATTTCTCTCAAGTGGGGATTTGGAGTGTAATAATTAAAACCCATTTATTAGAAGGAAGATCTTTGCCTTTTCATATAGATATAGATATAATGTTATCATATTCATATGCATCAGAGTCCTGATCCAAGATACGTGTAGAATCATATGAAGAATGGGAAAATTTCATTTATTTATTTATTTTTTTTTTTGTGGTACGCGGGCCTCTCCCATTGCGGAGCACAGGCTCCGGACGCGCAGGCCCAGCGGCCATGGCTCACGGGCCCAGCCGCTCCGCGGCATGTGGGATCCTCCTGGACTGGGGCACGAACCCGTGTCCCCTGCATCGGCAGGCGGACTCTCAACCACTGTGCCACCAGGGAAGCCCTCATTCATTTATTTATTGATGGTTATTTCTTTATAGCATGCTACAGTAGGTATTTCCTTAAGCTATGCTTTATGAATGAAAACTTTACAAATAACTTCAATAATATCTATTTCATTTCCCAAAAACAGTCTTGCTAAAAAATGATTTAAAATTTTCTGGTTTGGACTCAGATATCTTAACAAATAATTATAATTAACTTCCCAATGTCTGTAAAAGGTTAATTCAAATAAGCATTGATAAATAAATAACAAAAGTTGTTCCATTTTTGGATGGAGCGGCATAGTAAATCTAGAGAGGTATAAAACAAGCCATTGCTTGTAAGAGCAAACAGCAATAATTTCTTGCGTCTATACAGATGAGACAGCTTTTATATTCTGCGTGTGAACACTGGGCGTAAACTAAGCTGGTGTTTTCCTATCTCCCCTTTAGCGATCATTTCCTCCAAAGCATTTGCTTGAGGATAATGCCCACAGCCCACACTCAGCCATCTCCAGGGCAGACAATAGGGTTTCACTCCCCTTTCTACACACCTTCCTGACCTTGAGACGTTTGAGCATTGTTAATCAAAATCTCCCAGTTTTTTCCTAAAATAACTTTGATATTTACTTTGCTCTGTCTTTACCTGAGTAAATGTGAGAGTGGCAAGGACAGTGAGGCGTGTCCCAAATTAGCCCTGTCCTGCAATCGCTTGCACTATTACCCTGGGCTCAGACAGAATATGGGAAGGAAGCAGAGGGTCGTTCTCTCTCTCCCAGAAGAGCTTGTGTTTATTCTTCTGACAGCAGAGAACCAAGTCTTCGACTTGGTAGTTCACATGAGGTCATTATTTAGTACACATGAATACATACAAAAAGACAGAGAGGACAATTAAAACCTAATTCACACTCAAATGTTAACCATTTTAAAAGGTTTATGTCACTATGCTTCAGAAATGGAAGAGTGTTATGTTTTAGTAATGGAATACTGTTTTGCTGTGGCTTCCAGCATTTTCACATGAGAGTCATTTTTCTGAGCCAAAACATTTGGCAGATCTCTGTAATGAAAATAATATAACTTTTAATATCTCTTGATTGAGAAAATAAAACACTACTCTAAAGTTGACCATATATTTAAGTAGCTTCTACACACAATAAAAGTATTATGCATATGCATATGTATTATATATGTTTTGTGTGTATATATATGTATATATGTGTATGTATTCAATCATTTATAAACAAGCTCAATTTAGATATGTTTTATGAACTCCTTGAAATTATCCTTTATCCCCAGGGGTTTGAAGCCAGTGGACTGGGGACAGCTGATTTGCTGGAGTGACACAGCTAGGTCATCCGGTAGGCTGGCATTATTGCTTTGTCCCTAGAAGACGCTGCACTCCTCAGGTGGTTATGTCTCTGTTTAAAGACCTGAGCTTTGCCATAACTCCCTGGGAAACTGCTTCTTGTTATGCTCTCTCATCTTCTTGGTCTGATGAAACATCAAGTTCACTCCACAACATCAAAGTCAGATTTGAGGTTGCCTCACATAACACTGGATGTTTACAAGTTGCTTCTGTCTTTGGGCTGCATGTAATGTTATGTATTTAATCAAAAATTTCAGAGAAAATACTGAGTCAGAGAACATTCTTTTTTATTCCCACCTGCCTCTGGTGTCACATGCAGGCAGAAAGTCACCCAAGGAAGGCTTTTGACTTTCTCACAGAGAGACAGTGTCCCCCCACAGTCCTGAGGCTGATGAGGCTACTGTCACCAAAGAAGCCTCTTCCTTTGTTCCACTCTGGAGTCCGTCCAGTACCACTGCAGTGGTACTTGTAGTGCAATAAGTGGACACGCGTACTTCATCAGTGTCTACAAACTTAGACGTTCTTCTCAATCTCTGTCTCCATTTCTAAAGCACAAAAATATAGTCTCCCAATGTGGGAGCATTCCTTCTTGTATATAAACAGAGATCCTGCTACTCTTATATTGTACGGGTGGTAGATATGTATGCAGGTCTTTTTCCCTCGGAAGTCATGTTCAAAAAATTAAATATATGAGTTATATGCTTACAAATTAAATTTATAAAATTGGGGTCAAAATAGGAGGCCACAGTTCTCAGGTAAATAAAATTCCAGTCTCAATGCAGCTTTTAATGAATACACGATAGTTTCTAGAGTTTTAAAAAATACATCATACTGGGGCTTCCCTGGTGGCGCAGTAGTTAAGAATCTGCCTGCCATTGCAGGGGACACGGGTTCGATCCATAGTCTGGGGAGATCCCACATACCGAGGAGCAACTAAGCCCGTGTGCCACAACTACTGAGCCCACGTGCCACAACTACTGAGCCTGCACTCTAGAGCCCGCGAGCCACAACTACTGAGCCCACATGCCACAACTACTGAAGTCCATGCACCTAGACCTCGAGCTCTGCAACAAGAGAAGCCACTGCAATGAGAAGCCCATGCACTGCAATGAAGAGTAGCCCCCGCTCGCCGCAACTAGAGAAAGTCCGTGAACAGCAACCCAATGCAGCCAAAAATTAATTAATTAATTTAAAAAAAATACATCATACTGTTGCCCAGGGAGTCAATTTCTAGAAGGATGGGCAATTTTTGCTCAATACTCCTAGTATTTCTCAATGCAAATAAGACAAAATCATATGGGCCAGTAGTTTTCGAAATCGAATATGATCTTGACAATACGCCACTGAAATTATCCTAGAGTTCTCTGCATGCCTTATAGATTTTAATACTTTTGATATCTTGCATTGAGCAAGTCCCTTGGACATGATTCCTGTATAACCAGAGCCAGCTTTGAAAGATTCAAGGTTATAGTGCAATTTGAGAGGCTCTGAGAAAGATTTTCATGCAGGCCATTCCATTGTTATCTTGGCTTAATGAATTGTGTAAAACATGTAAAAATTTAGCTTGAAAAGAATATAGGAAACTCAATTATTTAAGTTAATTAACTAATGCTTTTCCAAGAACATATTTGCCAGAGGGGGAAGGAAGAGGTCTAGATAAGCAGGTAGCTAAAGGGTAACTCCTTCTGAGGGGAAAAGGAATTTAAAGAAAGACTTTTACTAACCACAGCCTCAGCCTTCTTCACAATACTGTCCCAAACAGCCATGGGTAACTTCTGCCCATGGGCCTCAATCATCTATGTGTCAAGCCAAAATGGACAAGAAGTTAATTTACAAAATCATGATGATGACCATAGCAATAGCATCTCCTACCCCTTACTGAGTACCTGGCAGTATGTGACATGCTTCACATCGATTACCCCTAAACTTCTCAGAGCCTAGGTTTTTTCTCTAAGGATTAAGGATTTTGAATTCTAGATCCAGAGTTACCAAATCATTTTTTTATGGCGTACCCCACAGAAGATCACTACAAAAAATAAAGCTATGTTACATTCTCTTTAGTTCTTAGTAATAATAGTGACGATGGCTGATATCGATTGCATGCGTACTATGCACCAGGCAGTCACCACACTGAGAACCTTCCATGGATGTGGTGCTCAAGACACCCCATGGAATCAGTGCTATTGCTATTGTCAGGTCACAGATGAGGAACCTGAGGCTTAGAGAGGTGAAGTAACTTCTCTGAAGGTGTGCAAATAGTTAATGGCAAAGCCAGATTCCAACTCAGCAATTACGGCTTCAGAGCAGGAGCTTTTAATTACTTTGTCATAGAATTAATATGTCATTTGGGAATGTTGCACAAAGCCCAGAACAGCTAAACCATTTGTTCTCAACAGAGGTGAACTGAAGTAATTTACAGAATACAAAACCAACAACTTAGGAGGCATTATAGCAGCTTTAGTAAGATACAGAAAGCAATTAGGATTGAATATGCATTATGCATATGTATAATTGATTTATATACATAAATTATTATATAATATTAATTTATATGCTATTTATATAATAATTACCTCTATGTATACATATATATAATTCCAACTACCAAGTTAGAAGCTCTTCCTTTTTAATCTCAGCCTTGCCAAAGATGGTCTTTTTATATTGTCTTTAATAACTGTTTGAGACACTGTAGCCTCTAATATTATCATTGTTACCTTGATATAGTAGAAAAAATGTAAGTTAAGGATTTAAAAATAATTTATCTTTTTGCCTTCCTCAAAGAGAAACTCAGAAATTGAGCTTTGAAAAAGTAATATTATTTCAAAGTGACATTTTCTTCAACAGTTCTACCTCAAGTAATACTTTTAACCCAGATTTTGAAGAATGGATAGAAGTATAATATGCTCGTTGAAAATATTATTTGCAGGAAAAATATTATTTCCTGGTATAATTTACAAAGAAGAGGGCAAACTACTAATAATTCTAATTGACAGATAATCTACAAAACAGCTCTTTTTACAATAGGTCTTTCTTATGATACCTATACGCGAGCCTCTCACTGTTGTGGCCTCTCCTGTTGCGGAGCACAGGCTCCGGACGCGCAGGCTCAGCGGCCATGGCTCACAGGCCCAGCCACTCCGTGGCATGTGGGATCTTCCCGGACCTGGGCACGAACCCGTGTCCCCTGCATCGGCAGGCGGACTCTCAACCACTGCGCCACCAGGGAAGCCCGATACCTATACTTTTACTAAGGAGCTACTATTTCACATTTTGTAAAACTGAGGATTTAAAAGTTAAAATAAGCAGAAAGCATGAAGCTCTTTTAACTACAAAATTCTGGTTGCTAATGATCTGGTTACGTGAATTTTCTGACCAATTAAACTTTAACCTTGAGATTTTGTTTGTTTCAGTGCTTGCCTTGTAAGAATTGTCCAGTAAAGACATTTCTTTACATGCTAAGGAGCTTGTAATTCATTGTTTGAAACCCTGATAAGTGTTATATCATTTGCCTTAATAAGAATAATTTAGCAAATATAAATTTATCTTTGCATGCATGCTAACCAAAGATCCTATAACCATTGCTAGAAAACTCTATAGACATGAGGATTTGAGTGATTAGTATGGATGTATAATAACCCAAAAATAACCCCTCAACATTTTAAAAACATTTCTGCCATAAATTATTTTACTGTAAATTTTTCTCTTCAAATTTTTGGGTAAGGCAAGGGAAAAAAATCTAGTTTTGGAAACATTTTGCACAACACATGTAATCTGAAAAGATGAATATGAATTAAATTTTATAAATGGCTTCATCATTTTAGACTGACTAAGGGAATTCCAGGGCTAATTCTTCAGGAAAATAAATAAATGCAACCTAGCTAGTGGGAAGCAGCCGCATAGCACAGGGATATCAGCTCGGTGCTTTGTGAGGAGGGGTGGGATAGGGAGGGTGGGAGGGAGGGAGACGCAAGAGGGAGGAGATATGGGGACATATGTATATGTATAACTGATTCACTTTGTTATAAAGCAGAAACTAACACACCATTGTAAAGCAATTATACCCCAATAAAGATGTTAAAAAATAAATAAATAAAGTACTACTAAAGTCAAAATAAATAAATAAATAAATGCAACCTAATTTATCATCTTGTTTCATTTGGTTGAGATTGTGAATGCTGGATTTGCACCAAGTGAGGTCAGCCTTGACCCAGAAAAAACAGACGTCCATAAATGGTGTCTTAGACAACTTGGTCACTGCACTGCTTTCACTGGGCTATCCTTGGGCTCTGGATTAAATTTAGTCCTTGCTTTTAGTTACTGAATCAGATGCTTAGTCTGAAATGTTGCAATGTTTCTTCTCTCTCTCTCTCTCTCTCTCAGCATACACATGCACACCTGCACATATATACAGAATATTGCAGCAAACTGAACCAAAGCCTGGTACTCTTTATGTGCCTCCATTAAACCATCCCTAGGCAAGAGTTGCTCAGGATATTACTATTTGATCACATCAGCACAACATCGTGTGGGACATCCTAGACAATTGGTTTTTAGATTTATGCTCAGTGCACCTCAATTAAATCACACGATGCCTTGGCCTCTATAGTGAAGCTCACGGCGTCCAAATAATATTCTCTTCACTTTTCCTGAAGACTTGGAACTGACTCCTTTTCCATGTCACTCCCCATTTTATTCCTACTTCATCTTTGACTTTTTCCCAGAGATAAAGACTAAGCAATAGGGCCAACATGCAGATCGATGTAGTCATAAGTTAGTTTAATTATTGCTTCGTAGCCTTTGTTTTATATCTATTTTGCCACCATTCACTGACTAACCCAAAGCAATACTGTCTCTGAAACACCCAAGGATTATTCTTGATTCTTTCATTTTTCTCACCCAGTCCATACTTCAATGAATCATTGAGTGTGACAGATTTAACTCCTAAATTAAAATAACAACAACTCCCTTTCTCTCCTTCCTTACACACATGGTACTCGTTCAGGCCTTTCTTATCTTTGACATAGACTATTGAAATATTTTCCTTTGTAATCTCCCTTATATTGCCCCCCCTTTCATTTACCCACTGTTCGGTTGCTAGGATGATCTATTTAGAATATAAATTTTAAAACTTTCAGTGGCTTAGGATACAAATGAGTTTCCTGGATATCACACAAGTAAAAGTATTATCAGATTCCTGCCCTATCATCTTTGCTCTACCTTCCTGCAGGAATGGGATGTTAATAAGAAAACATTCATTAAAGACACAGAGTTTATATGTCAAAAAGTCAATGTATTACAGTCATTGTGCTTAGATAGAATGTTAGCTTCTGGTAGAATGTTAACCCTTCAGCTCTTTAAATTCTCTCATATCTTGGCTTGAACCCATATCCATCAGTGTTCCATGACTTTATTTACTACATGGAGGAGATTGTGGGGCATATCCTTTTAACCGTCCATATTTATGGTTGCTACAGATGACTGCACTTTTTCCAGTGGTTCAGTAATACATACTAATCACTGGCATGTGGTAACTTTTCCCCCCAACGCGTAAGCAGTACTTGTAATGGCGGACAGGTATCATCAGAGTAGCTGGGAACTGTTGAGTGAAATTCATCAACACACTGATGTTACTTCGCAGTGAAATCATCCTTCAAATAAGAACCCTCTGGCTGCAGCATTTGCAGAAGATATGGCTCTTTGTAAGTTTTGTAAGTGAGTACACACTGCAGACACATGGGCCTAGGAAAAGAGTACAAAGAACACCCAGTGGGGGGGGGTCACAGAACACCCTTTGTCAATCATTTTATTACACCACACAGTATTTCTGTGTTTAGAAACAGAGCAGTAAATTGAAGTCAGAAGTAAGGGATTTCCATATCTCAAAAACCAGTTATTAACTGTTTAAAGAAAATTATTCTGTAATGTGTAACCTCAGTATAACTGACGTAAATATTATCCTGCAAGTTAAATTTTACTTGTATTTCTGAAGGAAGCTAGCTCAGGAAAGTTCCACTGTTTGAAGTTTTACCTTATCATCATATTAACGTTCTAGTTAATCTCAGTATAAATAATATCTCAAATATTTGTATTTCTCTGGTATTCTTCCCTTTTTAGAGTTTTCATTCTTGTAATTGTTTGAGAAGGTATAAAGCCCATTATCACAACTTTCGCTTCGCTTTCAAAATTGACTTTCCATGTTAGTGCCCATGATTAAATGAAAAAAGAAGGCCATCGGCATTCCCTTTTCCCTGATCTTTTTTTCCAGCCCCACGGAGGTCAGCCCCCATTACAGCCTGTTCTTGCTTGGAAAACTACTTCAAGATACAATCCCTGCTCTGTGGGAGGGTGTTAATACAATCATCATTAACTACTATTATTCCCTTTAATCCAACAGCCTGGTTGTTCTTGACACCTGCTGAATATACTAATAGCAGCAAATGTGTCTAAATCTCTTCTTGGAGATTGTATTGAACTCAGAATCTATCGATGTATAAAATTACCCATTTTCTTTAAGTGTATTTCCTTATGCATGAATCCACTGGAATCTATCTTTTCCACTTGCTTCCCATAACAAATTCCACAAGAAAATTGCTGTGGAATCCATTAGAGTATTTATTTTACCCAATTTCATTAAATGAGATCACTTTGACTATTCCAAAACATTTTTGGGGGGGCTAATGATCATTTGATTCTTCTTCGGAGATGAATAATTATGGCCATACCTTTTTTGAGATTTCACATCACTCTAATACATTCTGTTAATCAATCCTTACTGACTATTTACAATCCAAGTGAAGATTTGTGCTACAAATTAGTGATCAAACTTTTTCATTAATAATACTTTTGAAAGGAAAAGACAAACTATAGTTTGCCTATATTTTATATCTCTGAAAAAATTATTAATGTTACAGTATGCTGAAGTCATAATATTCAAGTTTCTTATTGTTATGGCCAAGTTCTCGGAGAAGAACCCTAGTCCTTCATTCTCAGCTGCCTTGTCTGGGCCAGTCACAGTCAAAGGACTACCTGGGACCAAGAACACTGAGACCTGGTCACTGAGCAAGAAAGCAGCCAGGCTCTGGGACCACATTACTAGGGTTCCTGACAGGTGTGGTGCTATCACCATGGAACACCAGATGCCACCCTTGACACCAGGACCATTGTGGCCTGGAGAAGGGATGTTCATGCCACTGCTGAACTGTCCTCCACAGACCTCACCTCTCTGGGTTATCTGTCCCTTAAGCAAAGTCTGAGGCTGGAGCATAGGCTGAGCTAGGTAAGAGCCAGGGAAAGTGTGTACCTGGCTTTTTTTTTTGGATTCTTTACTGGAATGGTTTAATAGAGTAGGTGTTCCTACAGAAGGGAATTGCTCAAACAGGCATTGAGTTCAGAAGTTGCTGTGTTGCCAAAACAATGTCCACCACACCATGACCTTGATATAATCAGTTGCCTTTGCTTCAATGACATCACTTTTTTGCCCTGTCACTCATAAGAGGTTGGTTTACGGTCAGAATTTTGGTCTCCAGTGATCCTTAATCCATTCTTCTTTCTTTTCTGTGTCTTGGGTTCTTGGAAGCTTGCAACTAGTACATCACATTTTATTAGGTCTAGAATTAAAGGTAAATGTGCAATGTGATCAGATGGAGAGATCATTTAAAAACTGATGCTAAGGCGGGACTAGGTAGGGTAGAAATACTGATAGAAGTGGCCTGAGAATCAGAAGGTGCGGGTGCGTCCAGGTTCTGTCAGGAGCTCACTGTGTGGTGGCTCCCTTCTGTCTCAGGAGAATGCTGGGCTAGGATGAGACGGTCTCCAGACCCCCTTCATTTTCTGACAGTCTATGATTTTCAAGTCACAGTGATGTTTGCCATAGCAATGGGGTGTGATGTCTGGGATGATGGCATGCTTTGTTCCCTTAATGGGGACTGAGGCAGCAGCTCCGTTTGGCATAAGCTGAGCTGTGTCAGCACAATGGAGCTGATTGGCTGGGCCCCAAAAGCAGACCCCAGAGAGATATTGATTCTGACAGGCAAACAATTAAAGGGGGAAATTGGTGCTTTGTGGATAAGACATCCGTGTGCCTGTGATATCCTTGACCAAGTTTTCAATGGAACATGTGGCTTAATTGGAACGGACAGAACTGCTCTGGGTTAAGACCAGTCTCAAAAGGGGCTGGAGACGATGTCTGTGGAACTGGAAAGATACACTGACATTTTCAAATCTGTTTTTATTTTTGAAGGCTTCCAAGAGCAGAAATGACTATCTCTTTATGTTTCTTACTTCTGCAGCCAAGTAATATGTTGGAAAATTAGTCAAAGTCACATTTTAATGTTATGCAAAGCTGCTGGGGGCCATGAAGCATTTGGCAAGTTTTACTCCCACTTTCCCTCCACATCTCCTGCCAACATTTTCTTCTGCATTTGATCCTTTTGCTCTGTTCTTTTTCGTCTTTTCTCCTTTAACATATTCCCATACTATTTGTACTCTTTAAAAATATGCACATGTATTTCCATGATTCCTTCCCTCACAGACTTTCATAGTATCTATGAATGAGGTGCTGAGTGGCCCAGATCCCTCAGGATCACAGCAAAGGATGAAGTTTTACAAATTCAAGCCCTTTTAGTGGGTGTGTTCCAGCACCAGCCATCAGTCCCTGGCACCTCGACCTGGATGTGACAGTGGGAGCTGTGTCTGCTGTATTTCAACTGTCCATCCTGCTTCAACCAGCCACAAGGGTGCACATGTCAGGACACTATATCAAGCCTTCTTACCATACATGTCTCTAGTACATGCATGAGCCAGCTGGAGCCGCCATAACAAAATCCCATAGAGTGGCTGTCCTAAACAAGAGAACTTTATTTCTCACAATTCTGGAGGTTAGACATCCAAAATCAAGGTGCTGTTCCATTGGGTTCTGGGTGAGAGCTCTCTTCCTGGCTTATGGAAGGCCACCTTCTGGCTATTTCTTCACATGGCCTTTCCTTGGCGTGTGCATGCAGGGATGGGGCAGGGAGGAAGAACGGACTTATTAGTGAATCCCATCATGAGGGCCTCCTCACGATCTAAGCTAGCCCTAATTACCTCCCAAAGGCCTCATCTCAAAATACCATTTCATCGTTGGTTAAAGCTTCAACACACGAATGGCTGGGGTGGGAGATGGGGGCACAATTCAGTCCATAATAGGAGGGCACAAGACAGCCCATTCCCTAAGTACTGAACATAACAGGACCTATCTCTTCATCCTTCCTCCTCACGATGCAACAGAAATCACCGTAGCTTGCCCTATTTCATTCACAGCTGCCTCTTTGTTGCTCTCCTCCATGTACAGCATCCTTAGCAAATTCAAGGCCAGTCACTTCATTGGTCTAGATAATAACGGTCAGAGTATTTGGACCAGAGAAGAACGTATTCTATACTTCCCTCATTCTTGTGTCTTGATACAGTTGTCCTTTTACCTGCTCCAAGTTGTTGTTCCTTTTTTTTGTGGTAAACTATAAATAATATAAAATTCACCATTTTAACCATTTGTAAGTGTACAGTTCTTCAGCGGCATTAAGTACATTCACATTACTATGCAGCCGTCACCACCATTCATCTTCAGATCTTTTTCATCTTCCCAAACAGACTCTGCCTCCAATAAAATACTAACTCTTCTTTCTTCCTTACCCTACCCCCTGGAACCACTATGCTACTGTCTGTCTCTATGAATTTGACTACTCTAGGTATCTCATATGAGTAGAATCATACAATATTTGTCCCTTGTGACTGACTTATTTCACTCAGCAAAATGTCTTCAAGGTTCATCCACATTGTAGCATACATCAGAATTTCCTTCCTTTTTAAAATAATCTATTGTATGTAAATATATACCACACTTTGTTTACCTAGTCGTGGACATTTGGATTGCTTCCACCTTTTGGCTGTTGTGTATAATGTTCCTATGAACACGGCTCTACAATCAGAATCCTTCTTAATAAAACAAATAATTTGGAATTCTGCCACTGTTCTGAGGAATAACTAACACTGATTGCTTGGTGTTTGCGAAAAGGAAATGTTGTAGAGCTGCCTGAGTGGATATTTCAGATTATGTCTACCCTTTGCCCCCTAAGAATACGTGACACAATTCTAAAACATTAATAGGACTTCCCCGGTGGTGCAGTGGTTAAGAATCCCCCTGACAATGCAGGGGACACGGGTTCGAGCTCTGGTCTGAGAAAAGCCCACATGCCACGTGAGCCACAACTACTGAGCTCGCACGCCTCAACTACTAAAGCTCGTGTGCCTAGAGCCTGTGCTCCAAACAAGAGAAGCCACAGCAACGAGAAGCCCACGCACCTCAACGAAGAGTAGCCCCCGTTCACTGCAGCTAGAGAAAGCAACGAAGACCAAACACAGCCAAAATAAATAAAATTAATTTAAAAAACAAACAAAAACCAAAATAAAAAGTTAAAAAAAACCCTCTCCTTCCTGTCTTCTGCTCCATCTCCCCCGTCCCCAAAGGACGCAGCTTTTATTCCAAGCCCATCAATGTAGGAGGGGGAAGTAGGAGGCCCAGAGAGGGCAAGAGGCTGCCCCAGGGCCTGTAGCACGCCCCTGACCACTTAGGGCTTTCCAGGCACCGTACTCCAGCCTGGTCCACCTGCCTGTACCCTAAGGCCAGTTGGCCAGGGGCGAGGGGTGGCTCCTTATGGCTTTCATGCCCTTTGTTTGCAGATGTTGAATTTTGCATCATAATTTCTATATTGTCCCTGCGTATTAGAACTGTAATTTATTCATTTTTCTGTGTCTGTGCCAAGACGCCCAGGCTCTGGGCCTGCCCTCTTGCCTAGGAGGCCTTGCCAGCCCACAAGCTTGTGGGAATACCTAGTACCTGAGCTTACAGGTACCAATAAAGAGGCTCTATTTTACAAAAAAAAAAAAAAGTTAAAAAATTAAAAAAAAAATAAAACATTAACAGCTTCAAAGTTCTTTCACTGCTGGACATTTTCTTTAAAATCTTTATTCTTCTGTATACTCAGGCTAATTTCTAAGGCAACTGCAACATTCTAGTTCACTCTGATGCTTAAGGGTTTCTGGTATAAACAAGAGTAAAGAAATTAACTTGGCATCAAATTTAACGTAAAGTATAAAAAGAGTTATAAGGGTTTCTTAGATTAAATTTCAGGAGATACAAAAATTCACTTTTTTTGTTGCCTGGTGCAAAAGAGAAATACTAGAATATACAGAATCTTAACCTCATAACATTTGAGATCTGGAAGGAATTGTAGAGACAACGTAGCTCAATTCCTTTATTTCATAGTTGAACAAACCTGGAGAGATTATGTGATTTCTTTGTTCACTCTATTCTTTTATTCATCATTCATTCAATACTTGAGGGTCAGGGCTTCCCTGGTGGCGCAGTGGTTGAGAGTCCGCCTGCTGATGCAGGGGACGTGGGTTCGTGCCCCGGTCCGGGAAGATCCCACATGCCGCGGAGCGGCTGGGCCCGTGAGCCATGGCCGCTGAGCCTGCGCGTCCGGAGCCTGTGCTCCGCAATGGGAGAGGCCACGACAGTGAGAGGCCCGCGTACCGAAAGAAAAAAAAATTTGATGGTCAACTATATATGATGCGCTGTGTCCCAAACTCTAAAACATACACAAATTGCTTATAGTTTTGTTCCTACCCTTAAAGAGCCTATCTTCTAGCAGGAAAGACACTCCCGGCATTGAAATTCAACAAATATGGAGTCACTACTATGTTCAGGCCAGTGTGCCCCAAATTGAAGAGGATACAAGAATGGGAAGGAAGGCAGACCCAGAGCTGGTGAGCGTGCAAGCCAACAGTGGGACGAGATGCACATACTCTGCACTGTTAGAAAGGGCCCAGGTGAGGCCTTGGGGCACAGTGAGGACTTGAAAGGGTTTTAGGGATCACATCCATCAGGGGAAAACGTGTACTTCTGGACAGAGCTAGTACCTGTCCACAGGCTTCAAAGGATGTAGATGAATAGGTAGAGATGAGAAAATTGGGGAGGAATGTGACCAGGACAGGAAGGCAGGAGAGAGTGCGGCTTTTGGGGGGGACTCACCTTGGGAGCATCTGTGGAGGAGGGCTTGAGGGACAGTCTCTGCTGCTTTCCTAACTTTGCTAGGTTACGGTTCCCTGTGTTAAGAATGCTAACCTGTTTTACTGAAGTTATAGTAGCTCATTTTGCTGAAATATCAAAAATAACATTTTTCAAATCACTTGCAAGAAAAATATTTTTAACAAACCACAATGTTTCTAGTCCATAAGCGTGCATACGGCCTGGTATGAATTTACAGTGTCAAACTCTTAAGTAATAAAAACCACAGTCTCAGATAGCCCCTAAGTTGTGATTTCCCCTTCCTGAAACCAAACTGGTTGTTAATTAAGCAGTAGTTTTTCAACTCTTCAAACAACTAAATCTTTATAACAGCTGTGGAACTGCGGAAAAGAGGGAAGTGTGTTTCTTCAAAGACTCTATCTAATTTGGCTTGCTCAAAACCTTCCTCAGTACACAGAGCACCTTCTTTTCTCCCCAGCTCACACAGCATTCTACTAGCAGAAAGAAATGTATTAGTTTTTTATCACTTGAACTGTGAGTGTTTAAGTGAGTACATCCGCACGTTTACTGAACAACCACGCTTTGTTCCATGGACTCCATCCCTTTGCTCCTTGGATGCCGTCTACTGCTCCCACTGGCTGTCTGGTCTTTGCTAATATGACCCAAGTGCACCTACAAAGTCAACACTCACCTCCCAAGCATTGCTTTGTATCTTTAGACTGGCTGGAAGGTTCCTCTCACTTGAGTTTTTCTTGAGTTGCCTGAGTATTTCTTGAGTTGAAATCCGTTTCTCTGCAGTTTCCAACCATTTGGTCTAAGTTATACCATTTGGGGCACACTGAACAATATGTAACTCTCATCAAAGCACAGCTTTGAAATATTTGAAGATGGTGACAACGTCCCTTTCTGCCACAATGAGTTTGCTCCAGGCTGAATGACCCAGATCGCGCCGATCATCCTTTGTGCCTCATAAGTCCCAGTCCTCTCATCATGCTGTTTCCTCTTCTTGCTACACATGTCCTAAAGCCCTTTGAGTGTGTGCTTCCCTACACTGAATCCCATGTCCCAGATTTGGCCTGAGCAGTGGATGTGAAGCAGAAGCAGACCACGCCACATTAACAGTACGTCTCTCAATACAGCTTAAAATACCCTAGACTTTTTGATGCCCTCCTCACTTTTTCTTTCAAAACAATTGCTAGCAGGGGTTTAAAACTCTTTGGGCATAGTCAGGGAACAAGTCATTAGTCAGCCTAAATGCTTTCTCAGTTCATAATTTTCTATCTTTGCCCGTGGACTTGCTGTGTTCACTTGTAACACATTGTATTTGCTTGTAAATAGTTGTGTTTACCAGCTTGTCAGGTGGTTTACCAAGGAGCGCAGTCACTTATAAAAAAAAAGGAATGTTTAATGCCCTGGATTTCCTCAGAACTTTTAAATAGGAATGATAAGTTGAGAGAGTGGCCTTTTGGAACTTATACGTTAAAATAGAAAGTTTTATCTGACATAAATTGTAGCAGTATTTTCTTAGATCAGTCTCCCAAGGCAAAATAAATAAAAGCCAAAATAAACAAATGGGACCTAATCAAACTTAAAAGCTTTTGCATAGAAAAGGAAACCATGATCGAAATGAAAAGACAGCCTATGGATTGGGAGAAAATATTTGCAAATGATGTGACCGGCAAGGGGTTAATGTCCAAAGTATACAAACAGCTCATACAGCTTAATATCAAAAAAAGAAACAACCCAATCAAAAAATGGGTGGAAGATCTAAATAGACATTTCTCCAAAGAAGACATACAGATGGCCAAGAGACACATGAAAAGATGCTCAACATCACTAATTATTAGAGAAATGCAAATCAAAATCACAATGAGGTATCAGCCCACAAGGGTCAGAAAGGCCATCATCAAAAGGTCTACAAACAATAATGCCGGAGAGGGTGTGGAGAAAAGGGAACCCTCCTACACTGTTGGTTGGAATGTAAATTAGTGCAACCACTACGGGAAACAGTATGGAGTTTCCTTAAAAATCCAAAAATAAACCTACCATATGATCCAGCAATCCTACTCCTGGGCATATTATCTGGAAAAGAGGAAAACTCTAATTCAAAAAGATACATGCACCCTAATGTTCACAGCAGCACTATTCACAATAGCCAAGATATGGAAGCAACCTAAATGTCCATTGACAGATGAATGGATAAAGAAGATGTGGTACATATATGCAGTGGAATATTACTCAGCCATAAAAAAGAATGAAATATTGCATTTGTAGCAACATGGATGGACCTAGAGATTATCATACTAAGAGAAGTAAGTCAGACAAAGACAAAATTATATATCACTTATATGTGTAATCTAAAAAATAATACAAATGAATTTATTTACAAAACAGAAACAGACTTACAGACATAGAAAACAAACTTATGGTTACCAAAGGGGAAAGCGGCGGGAGGGATAAATTAGAAGTATGGGATTAACAGATACACACTACTATATATAAAATAGATAAGCAACAAGGACCTACTGTATAGCACAGGGAACTATATTTAATATCTTGCAATAACCTATAATAGTAAAGAATCTGAAAAAATATATATATATACAGCTGAACCACTTTTCTGTACACCTGAAACTAACACAATATTGTAAACAAATACTTCAATTTAAAAAAATATAAAGTTTTAAAATCAAGAATCCTTTGCTTTATGGAAACTCATATGAATAAGACCAAATACTTTTTTTCTAAAAAAGATATCCCCGAAAAGTGTAATGGAAAATGGAGTGGGTGTGTGTGAAGCACGATTTGGCATTCATCGTGCTACCCTTTTTTTCTCTACAGAGATGCCAAGGATATTCTAGAGAAATTCTAAACAAGGAGCCAAGTGTTCAAGTTCATGTCTACATTATTACATATTTTATCTTTTCCTAAAAATTTTGAAGAGCGTGATGAGAAGTTATAAAAATAACCGGTTAGTTCTTTTTTGAGTTTATATACGGTGATGTAGATGGTAGGCCTAAAGAGAATTTGAAAAGTAAACTATGAAATGCTAGCCTTTTGAAGTGTAATTGGCAATGGAGGTAATCTCATAAGCTGAGTGGGGTCTATGAGTCTGGAAGGGATCTGGAGTACGATTTGGCCCCCAAGCCTTAGTGGGTGGCCCTGAACACTCCAGCACTCTGAACTAAGCCTTCATTATGGTCGTGAACAGCCCCCCGCCCCTCCCCACCGCCGGAAGGCTTGTTTACTCAGCAGCATAAGCCAAAGCAACACGTGCCATAGAGGGTTGCGTCTTATTTCCCAGGCAGGAATGCGAAAGGGCAAGAGTGGACTTGGACCTCACTCTCAGGTTATGTAGCTCCCGTAACAGCATCTTAGCATCCCCAGCATCCCATCGGAAGGCGACACAGAAGAACTACTTACTTCTCGCTCAAGCCTTCAGAGCTGTAAGGAGAAGCCCGTGAACTGGGTCCAATTATCTCTAAGTTCAGTTTTGCTAAATGGCACCTTCTTTCCTAGCAACATTGCTTGAACATTTGGGGATTTTTTTTTTTTTCCTTCCTATTGGTGTCATTCCCAAGATAATTGCAGGACAGGTGTGGAAGAGCTGATGCACACACTGAGAACAGATGGTGGATTTGATATATCAATTTATTCAGTGCTACCAGTTTAGTTGCCTGGCTTTTCTGTAGGGAAATCAGTAGCATGGCTATAACTTTATTACTAAAATTATTGTATATATAATAATATATATTTATTTATTGTTATATATTTAATAAAATGCACATGTATAACATGTAATCATTTCTTCCAAGGACTGAGAAAAGATTGTGTAGCTAAAATAAAATAACTAAAGAAACTCTCCATTATATGAGCATTCCAGGCATACACTGACTTCATAAAAGACTAAATGTTAGAAACTTATTATGAGTCAAGAGTGTGTTTGGAACTAAAGAATGTTGAGAGATCATGTAGGAATTGGGTCCTATTCTGAAGAAATCACAATCTAGATGATGACTCATCTACAAAGTACCTGCTCAGCTCATGACCTGAAAACCAGAAAGAAGTGTGATTCGATTCCCCAGTGAAATCGTATCTTCCCTCTCAGGAACCTCAGTGATGGTCTGGATTCCCTTTGTTCAGATCTTATTGATCCTTTATATTTTTTGAGCCTTTATTTTGAACTTTAAACAAAAAACTAATGACTATTATTAAAAAATAGTGTGCACTTATATTAAAAATCAAGCAGTACAGAAATGTATAAAGAATGCAAAATGTCACCCAAAGTCCCATCACCTTGATATATAATTATCTTTAGTGTTAATATTTAGCTCTCTATAAGGACATCCAGATAGAAAAGATAAATTGGGAACAATTTCCATATATAGGAACTATAAACATGTCAACTTAGTTTTTAAAGTCAGGCTTATTGAGGAATAATTACATTCAATAAAATTCACTCTTTTTATGTGTACAGTTTTGTGAGTTTTGGCAGATACAATCCTGTAAGGTCCACCACAGTCAAAATATAGAATGTCACCGTCACCCCATAAATCCCCTCATGCCCCTTTCTAGCCAATCACCTTCTCCCTCTCCCGGCTTCTGGAAAAACTGATCTGATTTCTGTCTCTATAGTTTTTCTTTTCCAGAATGTCTTATAAATGGAATCCAGAATGTCTTATAAATGGAATCACAAGCTATGTAGTTTTGTGTCTGAGTTTTCACTTAGCATAATGCTTTTGAGATTCTTCCTTGGTGTTGCATGTTAACAATAGTTTGTTTCTTTATTTTTACTGCTGAATAGTATTTCATTATACCAACATAGCACATTTTGTTTATGTGTTCACCAGTTGAAGGGCATTTGAGTTTAGGCTATTATAAATAAAGCTGCTTTGAACATTTGTACTCAGGACTGTGGATATAAACTTTCTTTCTCTTGGGTAACAACCTAGAAGTGGAATTGCTATCGTCAGTACATGTTTTATGCCACAAGAAACTAGAAAACTGTTTCCTAAGTGGCTGAACCATTTTGCAATCTCACCAGCAATGTATGAGTGTTGTAGTTCCTCTGCATCCCCACCAGCACTGGTACTGTCAAGTTTTAAAATAATTTGATCCATCTAATGGTGCGTAGTGGTATCTCATTATGGTTTTAATTTGCATTTTCCTGATGACTTACATTAAGCATCTTTTTCCTGTGCTTCATTTGTTATTAACGTCTTTTTTGGTGAAGTATATCTTTGAAGCTTTTGCCCGTTTTCCAAATGGAGTTGTTTGTTTTCTTGTTAGTGAATTCTGAAAGTCCTTTTTGTAGTATGGATATAAGTTCTTTTCCCAGTAAGTGTTTTGCTAGTATTTCCTCCCTGTCTCTGGCTTGCTTTTAAATTTTCTCAGCAGTGTCTTCCATAGTAAAGAAGTTTTTAATTTATCAATTTTTTTCTCTTATGGATTGCGCTTTTGTTATCGTTTCTAAGAAAGCTTTGCCTAATCCAAGATCACAAAGATTATTCTTCTGTACTTTCTTCTGTACGTTTTTTTTTTTTTTTCAGGCAAGGCTTTATTGGGGCCTCTGCTGCAGCAGTGGGGAGCGAGAATAAACAACAGGTTCCCTTGCTTAGTCGCTCCCTGAGGCAGGGGCAAGCTTGTTCCTTATGTAGGGTGAGGGTAGGGGTGTGTCCAGGGGTCAGGCCAGAGGGGTGGCTTAGGTGTTTTGCTCACACCTTAGGTGGTGTTTTGTGCAGGGGGCATGCGCAGTACCCTGCTTTTGCTCCTGACCCCCTGCTTTTTTGCTCCAGGCTCTTCAAAAGTGGCAGCTGGGTTTTTTGGTCTCTTTGTATCTTTTGTCCAGAATTTGCCCCAATTGCACATGCACACAGTTATTTTTAGTCCCATACAGTTTCTTTGCATTTTGTTGCTTGAGGAGAGGTGTGTCCAGGTGCAAGCATTGCAGCACTGCAGCAAAGGGTCCCGGCCTGTCTCATTCCCCCCTGAGAGACTCTACACCCTTATTCTTAAGGGGTAAGAGGCTGAAGGTCTCTTCTTCTGAAACTTCTTCCTGCTGGACAGGGGCCGCAGACCCTAGCCTACCCCAGAGGTGCAGAAGTCCCATGCTGACTGCTCCATGGACCTGTAGGAACCTGGGCCACTTTCCGCTGGAATGGGCTGAATTCCTTGAGCCATCATGAGCCTTACTTCAAATATTTTAAAGATTTATATATATGTCTATGATCGATTTGAGTTAATTTTTGTATACGATGCCAGGTACGGGTCAAGGTTCATGTTTTGGAATAGGAGTAACCAACAGCTCCAGCACCATTTGTTGAAAAAAACCATCCTTTTTCTCCATTGAACTGCCTTTGTACTTTTGTCAAAATTAACTGGTGTATGCGTGTGGGGGGCAGTCTCGAACTCTCTATTCTATCCTATTGACTCATGTGTATATCCCTTTGTCAATACCACACTATTTTGATTATTGAAGCCTTATGGGAAGTATTGAAATTCTGTAGTGTGAGTCCTCCAACATTATTCCTTTTTGAAGAAATGCATTTTGACAATTCCAGTCCTGTATTTTTCAATATAAACTTTAGAATTGGTTTGTTGATATCTACAAAAACTCCTACTAAAATTTTTGTTGAGATTGCATTCAATCTCTAGATGAGTTTGGGAAGAACTGACATCTTAATATTGTCTCATTATCTATGAATATAGTAGTCTCTGGTGGATTCTTTGGGAATTTTTATGCACACAATCATATTGTTTTTGAATAAAGACAGGTTTTGCTTCCTTTCCAATCAGGAAGAAAGAATCGTTTTCATTTCTTTTTCACCAGTTTAATTTTCAAAAGGTACTAAATGTAATTTTGCACTGATGGAAGGGAGAAATTATATAAAGCTGAATGAATTACAGAAATGCAGATAAATATTTCTTTGTCACATCATATATTAGTGTCTAAAAGATAACATCAAGATAATGAAAAAAATGTTTTGAAAACCATTAAGCAGTTAGGTTCATTAAGATTTTTATACGTTTGTTTTAAACTTAGGTATTATTGATGAACTCAATCATATGAAAGACTAAGGAAATTAACAATTTTATACTTTCTTTTCCTTTTCTTATGGGCTGCTCTTTGGTTATATTGTTATATTCATTTTGCCAAGATTTATAACACCTTAAATTCTGTAACCAAAATTCCCACCATAATTTAACATTAGTGTTATAGTAAGAAAAAAGTACATCCTCATACCCATCCTCTCATAATTGCTTTTCTATTACTGACATTTTTGCTTTGATTAATAACATATTTGGCCAGATATCATAGTCAAAAGTCATTGGCATTTTTTCAAGAATTCATTTGTTCCATATTTCCTAAATTCTGAAGAGGTCTGTGACTTGCCTAAATTTTTCATCACTTATAGATGACTTCCTTTTTTTCTATCTGGATATCTGAAAAATTTTTTTTTCATATTTGATGTTAAATAATTTTAAAAGATGTATTTTGGTATCAATTGTTCTATATGCATTTTCCCAGGAACACAGTTTCTGTCCCTAATTTCAGAGAATTTTCCTTGGTACAAAATTCTTATAGAAAGATATGTTGGTTGATATTTTTTCCCAAAATACTGTTTACTTGGATCATTGTTGTCTAGTCTCCAAAGCTATTATCTTCTCTCCATTTGCTTTAATCTCTTTTCCTGTGCTTTCACTCTCATTATCTGTTTATTGCTGCCTCTAATGCACTGTTCTGTAAAGGTTTATTATTTTGTTTGTCAATTTGCTTAACTCGAAATATCCCTCTTTATATCATAGTTTTGTTATCTGACCATCTAAAGTTCGTTTTACTGAAGTTATGTTAGATCCTTCTAGAGTGCTAAGAATTTGAAAGGAGTATCATTGTGTAATGCTGTTTAAATTTTACTGTTTTATAAATTCAGACTTGTGCTCACTGAATTCCTTCTTTTTTCTTTCCTTTCCCTTTCCTTACCTTTCTTCCCTCTTTTCTTCCTTCCTTTTCCTTTGCCCCCTTGTATCTCCTCACCCCCCTCTCCTCCTCCTTCATCTCAGTGCTGCGCTTGTATAGCTACCATCCCATTTTTCATGATGCTTATGCTTACCATAACAATACCTTCCAGAGCTTTCACTCACTATCACAGAATGAGGAAAAGGATCCTGAACCAGTTACCCCTTATCAGTTCTTATTTTCAAGTTCTCTTTGCCTCTAGGCTATTGGTTGAAAATTGGCTATTTTGTTCTATTTAGTTCCCTGTAGTTTGAGAGTCTGGCAAGAAAGGAAGGTGCCAAGTGGCCCTAAGCACAATGTTTGTTAGAAAATATCAATGAGAAATTTGCATTTATCCTAGTTGTTTATGAATACCATATTGCTATTTTTGTAGAAGGTTTGTTTTCAGTGTTCGAGTTCTTTGTTTAAAATATGTTTTCAAGACATACATATAACTGCCAAATAATAAAACAGTATTTTTTCCTTAAGACACCATTCATTACTTTATAATTGTTTTAATATGATAGATCAGTTTTGACAGGGCATAATATTCCTCATTTTATTTTAATAAGATTGCTTTTCTCAAGAAATCAGTGCAATTATAGAACAATCCAAATGCATTTGAAACCATATCAAACTTTACATGCTCCCCAACTACGCAGAGTAGTCAGCATAACCCACGTTTGATTTGAAGATTCAAAGTACACTTAAAACAGTCTGTCCTAAAATCATTAAGTGCAGCTGGGTTCACTAAAAAACAAGATATACAGGCCTCCTCTTCCTATCCTAGAGGGATGGAATTTGAAGAATCAAGTTACAGATAGCAATGAAATAGAGCGGGGAGGTAGCGTGCAGAGGGGAAATGCACAAGAATTAGACGAAACTGGTCTTGAGTCTGAACTTGGTCAAATCTTAGCTATTTAATCATGGGCAATTTACATATCTTGCCAAACC
Source organism: Aethalodelphis obliquidens (assembly GCF_003676395.1). Taxonomy (NCBI): domain Eukaryota; kingdom Metazoa; phylum Chordata; class Mammalia; order Artiodactyla; family Delphinidae; genus Aethalodelphis; species Aethalodelphis obliquidens. Next base: position 13,957,541 of record NW_020837969.1, on the reverse strand, counting down.
TCAAATCTTCAATCTGTAATGTAAAGTGGGAACACTTCCAGTTTTCTTAGATTCATTCTTTCAGTCACACAGCTGGTATATACTGAGAGCCCCCTATATGCCATAGTAACTCTAGGCATGGGGTAAAGCAGGACATAAGACAGATACTTGAACACCCTGTGCTTGCGGTGCTTACTTTCTAGTGTTCATGGTAGATATTTTACCCAGGAACAAATAAATGGATAATTTCAGATAGCTGTAAGTCCTCATGAAGAAAACAAAAAGTGACTGGAGAGTTGGTATTAAAATAGCTGCTGCAGTTGTAGAAAGACCTGACATAGACATAAACTTGGCCTGGTCAAGGGACAGAAAGACAGGTGCTGCTTCAGCAGCTTGAATGAGGTGGGAGGGGTAAGAGATGATGTCAAGGAGGTAGGCAGAGGCCAGATGGTGTAGGCTAAGATAAGAAGATGGAATTTTCTTCCACTACAGTGAAAAACAACTGGGGTCTCCACTGGGGAGCAATAGAATCAGATCTGAGCTGTAGGTTACTTTGGCTGCTAGATGGAAACATAACGCAAAAAGCAAAGAGTGTCAGCAGATACACCGGCTAGGAGGTGGTCCCATGATCCTGGAGGGGCCAAAATGGCTGGAGTTAAGGTTTTGACATTGGAGGTGATGGGAAGTAGTTATATTCAGGAAGTAGTTAGAGACGATGTCAGTAAAACTTGCTGAGGATTTGGATGTGGGGATGAGAAAGAGGGAAGAACCAGGTATGGCTCTGGGATTCTTGGCCTAAGAAATTGGGTAGATGGAGGTGTCATTTACCAAGATGGAGGAGAAGGAGGAAGGGACAGGGTGGGGTGGGAAGAGGGTGGGCTTGGATCAAATGCTTTGTTTGTTTTCAGTTCTTTTCATAAGATTTTATAGTGATCTTCATATATGGATTTCCTGAAAATTTTATAGCTTTTCAAATTACATTAATAAATTTTTTCACATTCCCACTTCTACTTAATTGCTCAAGTAGAGCAAACACTATTTTTTAATATTTATCTGATATACATGCAAATTCTTATCATTTCTTTTTAGGGAGAATCACCTGATTTTTCTAAATATAAAAAATATCACCAGAAATAAGAGACAGTTTGATCTTTTCTTTTTCAATGCTTATATAATTACTTTATACCTTAATGATATATACTACAACCTTCAAGGGTGATAAGAGTAGTAGGAAATATTCCTGTCTAGTTCTTTATTTTAGCTGAAAATACTTTAATGTCATGCCTTTGGATAATATGTATTTTTGTTTTTTTGGTAAAGAATTGCTGTATTTGGTTGTCTCTGTTTATTTCTATTTTTAATGAACATTAACTGCTGAATTCTGCCTTTTCAATGATTATCTAATTTTTTTAAATTGTATGACTTTTAGGAGAGATAGTTGTACTTTCAAAATGATCAAATCAACTATATGTGATAGTGATTCGTGGTTTACACTGACTAGTTAGAGAGCATTAATGTTTAATATGGTTTGTAAATGCATTTGAATTGTTATGTAACTGCAGTAATTTCTTGAAAAAGGAACTTATTAAACAAATCTCTTTTTTTCTGCTTATCTCGGCTCTTTTATAAAAGATAAATTTTAAGTTTTTTTTAAATCAGCCTTTAATTTTAGAGCTAATGTGTTTAACAGATTGCAAATTGTAATAATAGGTTTTATCTTTCTGGCTCTTTCACGGATAGTTATATATATGACATTATTATGGCTGCTGTTTGTGCCCGCAGGAGTCATTTTTAAAGGAAATTTAATTATATTTCTATTCTTTATGATCCAGAGGTTATTACAGATAATTTTATTCTTTTATTGAAGCAGATCTCTGACTTAGGGTCTCACTGTCCAATAGAAATTGCATTTCAAAGTTGAAAAAAATTCTGAAACACAATCATGACTAAAAAGAATTAATCAACTAAAAAATTACCATGTTATTTTAACGTCATCAGCATATTTTCTGATTCTTAGAGTTTGGTTTTAGGGGGACATGAATAGTTTGATAACACTCCAATTTGTCCAGAACAAAACTTATGCCTATTGTTCCAGCATCCTATCTTATTTAGCATTTGTCCTGGAATTTTCATTTTAACTGAATTGTTATTTTTGTTGTTGTTAACATCATAATGTATTAATATTTGCATTGCAATAACATTTGTTATTCACATTTGTACTTAACTAAGCCAGTAGTACTTACACCTTAGACTTTATTCTTCCAGGTTTGCCATGGTCTGGTCTATTAGTGTGTAAGATAATACAAGCAGAAAAAGAGGGTTCATTTAGAGTGGGGCTAAATCTGAAAGCTGACCAGTGATAACCCTTCTGTCTTTTAGAAAAACTTTTGGACATATTAAGACCAATCCCTTCCTTTCAAATACAGAATGAAGTGCAGCAGGGACAGAGACAGCCAAGGGCAGCTAAGTCCTTCCAGTTTTGGTGGAAGTATAAATGAGTAAATCCCCTTTTGAGTGTGAGGGCATTTAGCCAGTAAAGGTCAAAGTTTAAGATGCATAAAATGTTTAAACCTTAAAATAAAAGTTATTGCAATTCTTCTAGAATTCTGTCAGACACAAGTACCTTACACCCAGGCCAAAAGGTATATGGAGAAGAGGAACAAATACAGAGAAATGTTTCTCATGGAGAAAAACTGAGAAGAATATGAACCACCACCAGTGGTTAGGTGGTGGTTATTAAAGTATAGCAGTTCCATATCATGCCATACTATGCAACTCTTAAAAACAACTAGATTTGTGTATATTGAAGTAAGAAAAAAACTCTTGCAAGTCATGTTATTAAATGAAAAAAAGCAAGGGATAAAAGCGATACAGATTCTAGGATGACATTTATGATAAACAAAGCAACAACTGTATACATGTGTCAGTGTGTAGTTTTTATGTGTATGTAAGCATCTCCCTTGATAAACTCCTGGAAGGAGCCAGGCACAACTGTTCACAGTGTTTGTGTCTGGAGAGAGAAGGGGGGGAGGGAAGGCAGTCGCCAAGGGGGCGACTTGCATATTTACTCTTTCCGTTTCTATGTTGTTTGAGACATTAACAGAGAAAATAGAGTCATATCTCTTGTTTATGATTTTTAAAAACTGAACACAGAATAAAGAAAAGCCAGTCTCTGTTAACTGTGGCCATCAACTAATGTCCATAACATGAAGATTCACTCAGTTACAGCAACATGGATTGACCACAAGGGGACTTTCAATGCTCCAACATAGGTTTTTGTTTTTTTGCTGTTCTTGTCTGTTTGGTTTGGTTTGGTTTTTATCTAGGAGAGTTTTAACCTCAGAGTTCGGCAGATTATAAAACAAGTGGCTCAGCACTGAGTTCTGGTGTGAGAACTTTTAGGGGATCTCCAAAACACTATCTCCCTAGCATATTCTCTAAATCATCCCTACACTTTTATGATGAAATCTGATTCCATTCAACTAGGTATTTAGTCATAAAAATATCCAGGATCTTAAAATATATGAATGTTTGCACATACAAAGCCTTACACTAAACACAATATCCTGTAACATGCAAAAAACAAAGTAGGGTAAAATGTGATAATAACTATTTAACTTTAGAATCAAATAAATGGCCTTGTCCCTCTATTAGTAGCAAGGTCATTCACACAATTATAGTGAAGGGCAAATAATGGAAGTTTAACGTCAACAAGTAACTGAAAACAATTGTTAGAATACTTAATGATATAGCAGAATTCATTTATAATTAGGTCCTTTATAAAAGCTATAAAAATAGCAATAGGGAGTTGAATGTGTGTAGGGAGATGTTATTAGAGAATGATGTGGCCCTAAAGCTTATGCCTAACTTTAGCAGGCCCCTAAAACGCATTTTTCAATTACAATAAGCAGCAGAAATTTAAAAATCATAAATATGTAAAACTAAAAATATAAAGTCATTCAACATGCATTTATTGGGCTCTTACACTGTCCCAGGCCCTGTCCCAGGTGCTGAACAAAACAGTAGACAAAACTGACCCAAATCCTTGCCCTCAGGAGGCTTACATTCTAATGAACAGATTTTCCATAATTCCACCACTTACACAAAACTAAAGTTTATAGTTTGGGCTATAGCTTTTTTACCTTTTCTCTTTGCATTTATGTGTGTATTTCTTCACAAAATTGAAACCATGATGTGAGTGTTTTATACTTAAAATAATGTAGCCACATTTTCCACATTATTATTTCTCAACAGCATTACTTTCCTGGCATCATCATGTTCTAATGTCTAAGTGAACTGTGGTTTATTCAATCAGTTCTTTACTATTTCAGATGAAGAGAAGATTCCATGTATAAATGTTATCATACCATGTTTGTCTGTCTCCGTCTGACTTATTTCACTTAGCATAATGCCCTCAAGGTCCATCCATGTTCACACAAGTAGCAGGATTTCCTTCTTTCTTATGGCTGAATAATATTCCATTCTATAGGCCACAATTGTTTATCCATTCATCCATTAATGGACACTTAGGTTGTTTCCATATCTTGGCTAATTTTGAACATGATGCAGTGAACATGGGTGAGCAGATATCTCTTTGAGATTCTGTTTTCACTTCCTTTGGACGTATACCCAGAAGTGGCATTGCTGTATCATATGGTGGTTCTATTTTTAATTTTTTTAAGGAACCTCCATATTGTTTTCCATGGTGGCTGCACCCACTTACATTCCCACCAACAGTGCACAACACAAGGGTTCCCTTTTCTCTATATGCTCTCCAACACTTTTTTCTTGTCTTTTTCATAATTGCCATCCTTGCAGGTGTGAAGTGATATCTCATTTTGGTTTTGATTTGCTGCATTAACTTTCCATTTGGGAAATTATTTCCTTTCAGTCCCTAAAATGTACTAGAGGGTCTGGTACTCACCATCGTGTGCATGGAAAGAAGCTAAAGAAAGAGACTGACCAATGTCACTTAACCGTGTTCCCTCAAACCCTAACACAGAATGGGAACTTAACAGGTGCTCAGAAAGTTTCAACGAATGAATGAGACTTATTTCCTTAATGTTCATGGAATTATTTAGAAAAAAAATTCTTGATTAACACTAGTTTTATTTTTAAAAAGGACAACAGTGTATTCCTTCCAACGAATAGCTTCACCTCACCAAAGTGGAACCTTAAGACTTTCCAAAAAGGCCTGATCCCCGGATTCACCTGGCAACAACTGTGATCCAAAACCTTTTTGAAAGGTGGTGATAAGAAGGCACCTGAGAAAGTAAAGCAGGGGCCACTGTGGTCCTCTCTGAGCTATCAGTACAACATTTGTCTAACTACGCTGACCCCAGAAACTTCCTGGGCTGGGTTTTCTGATGCTGCCAGCAGTTTGCTCTCATTGGAGATACAGTTATTGTGATCAGAGTTCAAATGGGTTCAGAGACAAACCATTTGAAACATAACACTGTAAGAGTGGTTGAGGCTTCTGATTAGTTCAAATGAGTCTCCTTTGTTGGGATAAAGAGTTGGGAAGCCCATGGCGGGTCATGAAAAGAAGAGAGGCCGGATCCAGAGAGCAAAGTGTTTTCTGTGAGAGCCCCAGGGCAGGTGGTGGTATGTTATACTGTGGCATCTTATATCTCTTAAAGATTGCACAAATCTTGCAATTCCTATAAGCAGGGAATCCAACTTTTCATTATGGGCACTATATATAACAATTATATTTTCCTCACTTAAAAGGCAGATAAAGGCAGAAGTTTAAACCTGACAATGGCCCAACAAGTTTGAAAATGTACTGCTTGTAAATTACTATAGTGGCCAGGTGTTATAATTAGTTCATATCTAATGTACAGTACAGTTGACTGAAAGTGTTACTCTCTCAGTAAACAACTAAGGAAGACTTTTCAACTTGGTATTCCCCAGAGGCTTATAAACAAAATGGTACTAAAGGCCTTTATATTTCATGGTTATCTTTTATTTGAAGAAAATATTCATAAAGTAACTGACACATTTAAATGATTCCTCAAAGAAACCCATTCTCTCAGAACTAGAAAAAAATTCCCCTTCATTTTATAGCTGGGAAATTTGCTAAACGTGCAGAGTCAAAAGCAGAAATGAGGCTCCATCTCCAAGTTCGTGGATCTGTCCATGAGACTCTATTCCGGGCCTGGTGACTATGGCATGTACTCCGAGTTGTCTAGCCAATATCAAATCTCCTTTCTTACTAAGAGAAGCCCAGGTGCATTTGAAGTGAAAAACACGCCCGAGTGAAAACTACATTTCCCAGCATCTACTGCAGCCAGTTTGAGTCAATGAAATGGGAGCTGCAGTCACTACATGGGGTTCATGAAATGTTGGTAACGTGCCTGATTGCCCTTCCTCTTTCTCCTTCTTCTTGTGGAAACGTGATAGCTGAGGGTGCAGGAGCCATCCTGTATGAGCCAAGTAGGAGGCCATATACTAAGGATGTCAAAACACAAAGATAGAAGGAAACTGCGATAGTAATAATACAGCAGATTCTTCATAGAAGTCTTGATTTGCTTACTTATTATTTTTTTTTCTCTTGGCCGCCGCGCCGCATGTGGGATCTTAGCTCCCCGACCAGGGATCGAACCTGCGCCCCTGGAATTGGAAGTGTGGAGTCTTAACCACTGGATCTCCAGGGAAGTCCCTACTTATTATTTTTGATAGAAAAAACCAAAACCTTAATTTATTTAAGCTGCAGTTTTTCAGGTTTCTTCTATCAATTGAATGCCTATCCTAACCAAAAGCATATCCCAATGCAGTCCTTCAGTAAATCAGAAAGATTAGAAAACTAGCATTTTTTCAATCAATTATTTATGTCATCTTTGCTCGTAGATTTTGCTGCTTGGAATAGAAAACTACCTGCCCAGCACTGTCCCTGGATCTTTGATGTGGTCCCCATCCTTCCCCAGTATGCATGTCCATTGTGTTTTCTCTTGTTCACCACCAAAGGCAAATTCTTTCCCAACAGTCTGAGCATTCAGAACTTCGTGGTGATTGTGTATTTGTCTTATGCTCCATAAAATCAGCATTGTTTCTCCTCTAGATTTAACTCCAGAGGATTTCGTTTGTCCTTATCACTGTGTACTTATAGCAGAACATTTCTGGCCGATATTGAATGAGCTTCAGATTTCTATCTGAAAAATTGTCCAGCCACTGCCTGAGACAAAGGATTTTACGCACCGGTTCAGAACCAGTGCTTTTTGGTGGGTATCGGACACAATGTGACGTGCTCCTAGTTATGGAGTCAATTTCCCTGCCTCTGAATTTTGCCCCATACCCTTAGCTTTTCTCTCTTCCTCTAAGCAGGCTTTAGAGAAAGGGGTCAATGTGAAAAAATTACAACAGGTAACAGAACAAAAAAGTTGGTCCTTAGCCAACAATCAAGATCTTAAATAGTGGCGGGGTAATTTATTGAAATATTACATGTTTCTGTGTTCTCTATGTTTTTTCCCTCCATGCCCTTCCCCCCCAACACGAATCCGTTTTTCCTGAGATTTGAGGGTTTTGCTCTGTAGAAAGTGGAAGCGTTTTATTTTTGCTCCACTACTCAATGCTACTCTCCTCTATGCCACTTCTCTGACTTCCCGTTGAATGTTAGGGGCACTTCCTGTCTTTCGTAGAAGCATAAATGAATTGAAATTAGGCAGGTGTCCCAAAGGGAGGGGAGAAAGGATTTGGCCTTTGAAGGCATCCAGAGGGAGAGACTTCCCAACAGATGAGATGGAGGTGGGTGGTGTTTGTCCTGTGAGTAGCCTGAGGAGTTAGTGGGACCTCAAGGCATAGTGGGACTCCAGTTTCACGGGGGACATCCAGAGCCCAGTGTGGCAATAAGCAGTAGAATGTGCAGACCTAAAGGTGATACAGAAAGGCTAGATAATGGACGCATTTGTACTCAGGACTGGGGCCTCTCATATTCTGCAACTAGAAAGACACCAGCATCTTTGCACGGCAGGGATGGGGCTCAAGGAAAAACTCTAGTAATGACTAAGGTTTCAACTCTTGCCAGTCCAGTGGTTGAAATAAAATTTAAGTTGACTTAGACCAAAGAGAAATGTGAACATTCCTCTTTGCCTGACTTCTTGGACAGAGATTCTCACCTACTATATCACCTCTAGAGGAAATGAAAGATCGGCAAATACAAATCTTGCAGTCATGATGTAAAGTCCCCTCTGACCCTAAGCACACTTTTAGCTCCGTTGGGGCCTGTGTGTCTCACGAGGTGAATAGGGATCATCTTGACATCATTCACAGTCTGGATTAGTTAAGAATATTTGTTTAACCCTTTGCTAATAGGAAGTACTATTTGAATCTTTAAAATAAACTTCAATATTTAGTGTACATTGCATGACACCTGAATGAGATCTCTTCTCATTAAAGCACTGCCAGTATCATTTTCTCAGAACTCAGAATCCTGCCTTTATTCTGGCAACTCTGAAATTGTGAAATTGAAATTAACAACCAGCCGAAATATACAATTCAGATTAAGAAACGTACATTTATTGAAGCTGGCAATTCAGGGATAGTAGTACTAGTGATAAAATAAATTCTGAGGTGGCAGGAATCTGTGCTTTCTACTGAGGTTTCTAGCCAACCATCAAGATGGGAAACAAATAAATTTGTCATAAAATATGATTTGTTGTACAGATTAGAAATAAGAATTTTGAGATGGAGAAAGAAGGGGAAATAAGAAAAAGCTAACTGACTCTCTCACCAGGAAATAATTTTAAGTGATTTGAGCTAAATGCATTAAAACAGAGCAGCCTCAGTTTATGTAAGGCAGGCTCACTGAATCTGTTATTACTTCCACTATATATGATAGGACAAGAAACAGGCAGAAGAAAAATTATGCCCTCGAATCACATTCATGGCCCTTTTAAAGTTGAATGTGCATTAAATGTAACATATTTGTGTGAGCGTTTAACCGTTTGCATCCAAGAAGGGCAGTTCTATATAACTCAAACTCATTTCCAATGTAAGATGTTTTATTTTAATGAAATGTTGTTACTAATAATTGGATTAATTGAATTAGAAGTGAAATAAAATGTGATTTGTAGCAAATCCTCCTTTTTGGCTTGTTTGATACACTTGGTTGTTTGCTGTGAGGCTGGAAACATTGGCCCGTTTTGTCTTGACTGGTACCCACCCAACACCAACTTCCCCCAGCCGCCCTTTAGTAATAGTTATCCGTGTCTTACAATGCCGAATGGCTGGTAACTACAGAAACCAGCGCAGGGATTAGCAAACATCAAAGCCCTCTCAAATATGACTACTTTTTGAGACTTTCTAAACCTGGAATTCCCCTTGGCAATTTGTCCGAAGCATGATCTGCATTTCCTGGGTGAGAGCTCAAGAAGTCACATGGCAAAGGCCTAGTTAAATCATGTCATTTGAGACCAGTTTGTGAACAGTTTGTACTTCAGAGCCAAACCTGTTTCAGGTTTGGCTCTAAATAAAATAAAAATCTCAGCACCATGGGCAAGAGAAACTAAGTTATGTTTATCGAGAAAGAGCTAGAATTTTTGCATAAGGTATCATAAAAATTGGGAGTCGAATTTAAAACCTGATGGTGCTACGGCTTGACTAGGCTTCTTTGAGACTAGAACCAGAGGTTACATCAGAAAGAACTAGAGACAAATACAAAGTGTTTGAAGTGGAACGAGACTCCTAGGAGTCAAGGTAGGAACAAGATGAATATTTCCTGGGTGGGTGAATAATTCCTTTAGTAAGGATGCTCTTGGAAGTGGTGTGGTGTGATTTTCAATGCTCCCACCCCAGACTGTAATACCCTTCAAAGCCTATATATACATATATACGTATATCCTAAATCCCTCAGAGCTTTATTTTTTTCTGGGTCTCAGGGGAGACAGGAAATAGTTAATCTGCTGATTTTAGGCCTGAGATTTGTATACAGCACGCCAGCAAAGAGGATTATTTCCAACCTAGTTAAGCTAATTAGTGGGTCTTGGTGAGGGCTGGAGTAGCAAGGGCAGGGGATGGGGGGACAACAGGAAAGAAGCTGCAGAAGTCCTGCAGTCATGTGGGTTGTGGCCTTCTTTGCTCCCGGGCAGGGGAAGGGCCAGTGTGCCATTGTTACGGTGGCTTATGTAGTGGTCACTTGAGTTGGAGGTTGATAATTAAACTTATGTGAATTATTTTCTTTTACTATTAAAGGCAATTCTAAATTATTCCACCTTGGCAGCCACATCAAAGACAGGAAAATACAGAACAGAAAGAATGCCTTAGGTAATGTCTAAACTAAGCATTTATTTGGGGAGATAGCAGGGCTATAAGACCATGGACTGGGCAGGGCAAGGTGAAGGTTTATCCTAAGGCGCCCACCCAAACTTCCCCTGTTGTGTGCCAACTTCTATTAATGTTTACTCCTGCTCTCATTACATACAACCCACTTTCTACAGCATGTCTGCTTTGCCCCCATCACGTTACTTTCTTTTGGTAAATTGTTAAATAATTCCCTTCCCGCTTCCACCTTCCAAATCCCTAGAACTTACTCCAATTGAACAAATCTAGTGATAGTTAGGAGTGATGATTTCAAATCTTCAAATGTGATAATAATCCAAATTTCAACTGGATATTTCTATCCTAATGTTTCTGCTTTGTAGAAGAGTTTGCAAATCAACAGGGAAAAAAAAAATCTTACCATACAGGTAACAAACAGCATCACGAAATAAACTTATGTACAACAATCCTTTCATTTCTGAGAGATCACTTCCATTCGGGGCTTTTATTTACTTTTTATTTATTGAAGTATAGTTTACTTATAATATTAGTTTCAGGTGTACAACATAATGATTCTATATTTTTATAGATTAAACATCATACAAAGTTATTATAAAATATTTACTGTATTCCCTAAACTGTATATTACATCCCTGTGACTCATTTGGGGCTTTTAATCTCTTTCTTTGCATCTAACCCTTTCTCGTGGGGAAAATTCAATGTGATATTCTTTGCCTCAAAGGTATTTCGTTGGTTGGATGAGATTTTTTTCCTGAGGTATGTTTTCGCCCTTCTGGCTTTTTATAGTATGATAAGAACAATGATCTCATTCTCTCCAGTTGATAATAATGGCATACTTTTTATAACTTGAAAGGCATCTGCTTATTGATATGGGAGTTAAAATTAACTGTAACGCAAGAGTTAGCCATTGCATGCCTCGCCTTATCTTGTGGAGCAAAATAAATAGGATGGAAAACATGTGACACTTGCTCTGAAGTCTTTGTAAATAATAATCTGTGTTCCTGTGCAGACTTTTATCTTCCTTTTACGCTTTATTTCACAGCTAAAAAGTTAAACAAAGAACCGAGTATCCTTTCTAAATAACACTAAAATGAAGAGAAAATAAAAGTCACATTTAATGAAGATGTCACATTTAATTCATAATCATAACTTTCCACAGGTTAATAAAAATGTGACAGCTGACAAGCTAATCTTTCTCTTTGGAGGTGACGCATATCTCCACGTTTCCTGTGGGATCCTATTCTGTTTAAAAATTACAAAAATACCATTAAAGCTGTTTGGAGTTTCAATCCCAAACAAAAGGAAGAATAATAAATGAAATTAAGGCTCCTGACAAAACACGAAACCTGGAGACCGAGTGATTATAATAATCTTATGCAACAGCACTGATAGTTATAAACTAATTTATGAAATGACTTAACCCCAAGTGGATATGAAAGCAGTACATTTAACATGTGGTCTTTTGTTTATGAGTTGAATCTGTAAGGATGGTGGATCACAAATAGTGATAAATTCCCTCATGAAATGAGGACAGAACTTTGCCCGGGATTGCAATTGTCTCTTCACCTATCTGTGTCCCCAACTAAATGAAAGTATCCTCATAGGACTGCATAGTTTTTTATCTCTTTTTTTTTCAACCTCAGTATCTGGCACATTGCCTGGCACATACAGGCACTTGATAAAGGTTTACTGGTATTCAGATTACACACAGTGTTGAAAGAAGGCAGATCCTATAATTCTGAATCTAGCCCACTGTTTAAAAAATTTTTTAGCACCGTGCTTCTCCTATTGTAAAAATGCAAATGCCATGTGGAGAGGTGAGGGGATTGTGCATTTAGTCTAATCAGCATTGAACATATTAGGATAACAGATAATTTAAGCTATTTGAGAGCTTTTCACCACCCTGTCCCCGGCCCACCTCACCACTGGCCTGGGGTGCAGGGTGTGGGCCCTGGCAGGGATAAAAGGGTGTACAGAAAATAGCTCTGGACCACTGAACGGGATGAGGTGCAAGGTGCAAGGGTTCTTACAGGGTAGGTAGGTACGCAGAGGAATTTTACCAGCTGCCCAATTGCAATTAAGTCCAGGCTTAACCACCTGTCCAGAAGGTGGCAGGTGTATGTGAGAAGGGCGGACACCCCGTCATCATCCCCAGAGTAAGGGAAACACGAGAGGGACCTGGGAATGAGGGACAGAGGAAGAAGAGGCCTGGTCTCCAAGCCTCACCCCAGAGCAAAAATGACCCTAAAACTGGAACATTCATTCAAGAAATACGTTTTCTTGCATATTATGTGTCAGACACTGTTTGGACCTTGTTAAATGCTTTAGAAATGAGTCACATAAGCTGCTACCCTTAATGCACAAAGAATTTAGTTCGGGAGGTGAGGGCTATGTGTAAATAATCACACACCAAGGCAGGCAAGTGATCTCAGCCGCATGAGGGATCTCAATGGGCTTAGTGTTTAGAAGAGGAAAACTGCTTAGAGAGCTCTCCCACCACCATGGTGAGCCCGGATCTCACGGCTTTCCTGTCCCCTCTCTTCACTGGAGTCACAGAAATACAACGTTCGCTCAAAGTCAAATTTATCATGTCACTCTCCCGCCGAAAACCTTCACTGCTTTTCAGATAAGTTAAACACTGTACCATGACCTGTAAGGCTCAAGGCTCTGCATAATCTGGCCTCTTCGAATCTAACCTGTAGTCACTACCCAACTCCTGCTGCATCTCCAGGTTTCAATTGCACTTAATGTTAATTCCTCTCTCTCTCCCTCTTTCTCTCTCCCCTCCCCCCTCACACACACACACACACACACACACACACACACACACACACAGACACAGAGGGTTTTCTGTTCTACTTGTACAATATTTCTGGCAACCATGCTCCTCTCCACCCTCTGTACCCAGTAAATCCCTGTGGTTTCAATATTCTCCTCTCTGCTACCACCACCCTGCTCAACCCACCATCTCTCATCTGGACGATTGCTGTCATTGCCCTGCTTCCAATTGCTTCCCTATTATCAAGACTCTACACAGCAGGCAGAGTTTTGTTTATAAAATAGAAATCAGAGCTCTTTTCACTTATTTAATTAAAATTCTGCCACAATCAAATCCCGACTCCTCTCCGCTTCTCCAGCCTCCTTACATGAATCACTGCTTTCCTCCGACTCTTTGCTCTGCCCACCCTAGCCTTCTCTTGATTTCTCAAGCACTCTGAACTCCCTCTGAGCTCAGGGACCCACACACATCCCATCTGCCTGGAACATTCTTCTCCCAGATGTTCTCATGGCTTTTCTATTCACTGAGGTCTCAGCAAAAATGTCAACTCCTTAGCAAGACCTTTTCTAATCTGCCAAACAGAAGTCGTCCTTCAGTTATGCCAGGGGTCCCCAACCGCCAGGCCATGGACCGGTACCAGTCTGTGGCCTGTTAGGAACCAGGTCGCACAGCAGGAGGTGAGTAGCGGGCAAGCGAGCGAAGCTCCATCTGTATTTACAGCCGCTCCCTATCAATCGATCGCATTACTGCCTGAGCTCCGCCTCCTGTCAGGTCAGTGGCGGCATTAGATTCTCATAGGAGTGTGGACCCTACTGTGAACTGCGCATGCGAGGGATCTAGGTTGCGCACTCCTTATGAGAATCTAATGCCTGATGACCTGAGGTGGAGCTGAGGTGGTGATGCTAGCGCTGGGGAGCGGCTGCAAATACAGATTATCATCAGCAGAGAGGTTTGACTGCACAGAGACCGTAATCAATCAATTGCTTGCAGACTCAAATCAAAACCCTATCAGTGAGTGGCAAGTGAAAACAAGCTCAGGGCTCCCACTGATTCTGCATTGTGGGGAGTTGTATAATTATTTCATTATCTATTACAATGTAATAATAATAGAAATAAAGTGCACAATAAATGCAATGTGCTTGAATCATCCTGAAATCATTGCCCCCTCTCTCCCCACTCCATGGAAAAATTGTCTTCCACAAAACCAGCCCCTCGGGCCAAAAACGTTGGGGACTACTGAGTTATGCTCTTCTCACATGGCACCCTTTATTATCTTCCTGACTCTCCTCATTATCTAAAATTATTGGCCATTGATTTGTTTACTTGTTTGTTTACTTGTCCATCTCCCCCTGCACTGGGATGCAAGCTCCTTAAGATACGGAACCTTGACCATCTTGTTTATCCAGTGCCTCATATGAGGCAGTGATGGTGATTTATAAAGATTTAACAACTGTTTCCTGATTTAATGAGCAAACCTTTCTCTCACTCTTCTCCTTTTTCATTTGCCATTATAATTCTGTGTAATTCTATTTCATCTCTAGTGGAAAGTTTCCCAGAACCCCAGCTGCTTGTGCAATTACCAATGACCTTTTATTTATGGGCCACCTTCAAGCCACCTCTAAAGTTAAACAGGAAAAAAAAAAAAGCTAATAAAGTATGGAAGAATCTTTCGCATATGGTAAAAATGGTAAAGGCTCAGTGTCACTTTTACCTGCCATTCATCTAAGTGACTCATAGTATTGGTTTCTTTACCTGTTCATTCTTTCCAAGCAGCTGTTCTTGGAAATAACAGCCGCTGGAATCTTAGGTTTTACTCATTATCCACACACCTCTTGCTTCAAGTTCGTATCCACTCCACTCTCTTTCCATTTATTCGCCATCTTTTACTGGTCACCTCTTAGGCACTGAGAATTCAAAGGTGGCTTAAAAATGGCCTGGCCTCAGGAAGCTTACAGTCTACTAGAGAAGAATGGTATGGAAACAAGCAAGAGCAATAGGTGCCATAGGGTCTAGAATATAAGTATATGCAGGGAATAGTGGGGTGAAAACACGAGGGAGAGGCTGATTTTCCATAGCAATGAGGGGGGTCGGGAAATGCTTTGGGGACGAGGTGACCATAGAGTGATCTTACACAGAGGAAACAGGCATTCCTAGCAAGGAAGCAAGGCCAGTAAAAGTGGGAACTGTAAAGTAGACCAGCACTTGGAAAAACCACACAGAGTCTGGGGTGTAGGGCATGAGGGGAGTGGATGAAAGCAGGGAGCAGAGCCATGAGGAAGATGAGATGTGCTCTGCAGAAATATTTGAGTTTTATCCCTTGGAAAAAAATGGAAATGGAAATAAAATGGTGTTTATTTTCCACCCCAAGAAATTCTGAAAAAAACATAGTCCATTTTCAGAATGAGTTTTATTTCTTCAGTCTTTTTGACTAAAGTAAGTCCTGTTAAGGCCAATACTGTATTTTTTAAAGACTTGGGAGATACCTCCTCTCAGACAACAAAATAAAGCAAGGTGATAGCTGTTGTTTGGTTTGCAACCTCCTGCAATTTTTCTCCTGTCTTTGTCTTCCCCCAGACATTTGGGTTCACCCAAACCTAGTACACATGTGTTACAATGCATAAATGCACTAATCCCAATATGGAGAAAATTTGAAGGTTTTACAGTAACTAATAAATAATTAGTAATTTCAAGGCATCATTGGAGACTATTGTAAATATCTAGACTCCTTTTGACAGTTCTTAGCCTTGTTTACTTTTATCATAAAAATAGATGCAGTTGTCACAAGGAAAGAAATTGGCAAGTTGTCATATGTTTGCCCCTACGTTTTGGATTTTATCCAATTACTACATAGAGTAAGTTCATGAAGCCAATTAATTCTTTGAATAAAAACGCATTCCGCTTTCTGTGCCTCCCCTTTAGTGGCATGCTCTGAAATGCAGGCTTGTCTAAGAGAAACCAGTGCTGATGGCAACCTCAGCGAAAAAGCAATTTATGGACCTGGTGGAAAGAAAAGGTGTCAAATGGCGATCTGCAACCCCCAACAAATGCACAGTGCCTTCTTTTACCAAAGCGTTTTCATTTCTGCTGTGTAAGGAGAATGTGGAGAAAAGGTGAGAATAGGAAATATGAAAATAAGTAGTGAAGAAAAACAGAGTATTTTAACTTGTGATGCTGGAAGAGTGGCTAGAGGTGCCACCAGTGAAAAAATCTACAGAATTACGAAACTCACAAAGGTCTTAGCTGTAGATAACGTGTAAAAGGGAGGAGATGGGAGGAAGGAGGAAGTAACTTCTGCTGTGTGTCTTCTACCTGCCAGGCAGTGACCTGGCCATATTAATGCATAATCCTAGTTATTATTTCCCATGATTTTGAATCACAGTTGGATGGTACTATTGGGATTTTACCTATAAGGAAGCTAAAACTCAAGGAGTCGGTAACCTGAGCTGGTCACCTAGAAGTGTGGGAGATGGGATTGGAATCTAGCTTGATCCAGAAGCCCGTGATCTTTCTGCTTCATGACACTGCTTCTTATTCTAAATGAGGAACATCCTAGTTTACATGCACGATTTAAATTAGACTTTGGACTAAATGAGTAACAAAGGAATGTGAAAAATGCACTGATTTGTATCCTATTGTTAATTTGTTTGAATTTTATACTTTTTAATAAATGGCAATTTGAGTGGAAATTTAGTGTTGTAATCTACAATGCAGACCTATATTTGATTTACATTTATTGAGTGCTGAGTATGTGCTGAGAATCACAGTGGCATACTTCTTCATTAGAGAAAAGTGGTTCACTTCACAAACCCAACGACCAAGGCAATGCCTTATCATCTTTTGACAACCAACCATAGTTTACTTCAAGGGACTAGAAGAAAATGGAATCTTTTTTTAGTATTGTTGCTTTAAAATGCTGTGTTAGTTTCTGCCATACAGCAAAGTGAATGAGCTACACGTATACATATATCCCCTCTTCCTTGGCTTTCCTTTCCATGGAAAATGGCATCTTAATGCTAAACTAGGAGCGCAGGTATAAATGACAACAGCACACATCACGGGTAGCATTGTGGTGGGTAGTGAGACTGGTGAAGGATTTAGTATGAATACTGACATCTAATCTGGGTACAGATGCTGGGTTTTTATTCTGCTTTGGTTCCTGATGATTCCTCAGTGTTTATATTTACCAAACACAAACAGACCTCTCTGAGTTCGCTCTCAGAATGTGCTTTCCCGAATGGTTTGTTTTTCAGAGAAGGAAAGTTGTTACCAGATCAATGTGCTTAAGGCAGTGAAAAGCCCTTGATTCGCCGCCAAGAAGCCTCCTAGTGAAATGACATTCCCCCCCAGGGATTTCAAGTGGTTAATAAAATCTAGTGCTTTCTGTGTAAAGTGCTTATTGTTGTTTTGTGCGTTCTGAGGTACACTTCACAAAAGTTGCTACAAACATAAAGATGGCCCCCTATCAAATAGATGAATTTGCATGTCCACAATAAGTATTGAAGCAAAAGCTTTATGAACATCACACACTTGGACTGTGTAGATAAAGCTAAATTTACCACGTGCACATGCCTAAATGAACTCTTCATAAGTCTTCGGACTTCAGAGAGGAAACGCCATCCTTGTTAGCCTAAAAACAGCTAACAAGTTTTCATTTTAGCTTCTAAAATCTGGGAGAGAATGTAAGAAGGTAATGTGAGGGAAAATAATGCCCCAAATAAAATAAGGTAGTTAATTCTTGGAGAAACTGGTAATCTATGATGATTTTTGCAGGGGTGAGTAAACTATTAGACTGTGGTCTTTATTATGCCATCATTTAAATGCATTTTTAAGTATATAAAGAGATTATAGTCTTTAAGATGTCTTCATACAAACGTGTGCATATAAAATGCTTTAAATTTAAGAATGAGGAATCTGATAGTACTATATAGTTTGAAACTAGCAGAAAGCATTTTAATGTTATGGGAGAAGTTTCATGGCACCCAAGGGCAAGGATGCTCTTGGAATCAGAGATGAGCAAATTCTCTCTGTCATTCTCTCTGTCTCTCTCTCTCTTATCCCTGCATCTCTTTCTTTTTGAGCAGCTTCTTCATTCCTCTTCCTTGCTGTGCAGGAGTCCTCTGGCCACCACAAGAATTTCCAGTTGTGCCTCCCTCTTATCAAGAGAATCATTTTGAGGATAGATTCTTTTAGCTCCAAATTTAGATTCACAATAGACACATTTTGTTTCTTTAAAACATAGTGATTTGTTCTGCAAAATGGATAACCAAGACAGTGCCTTGTCATCTTTTGACAGCTGAGCCGAATTCACCTCAAGTGACTGAAAGAAATCTTAATGCTAAAGTAGTATCCCAGATGTTCATTACTGCAACAATTGCGTTCTTGCCTAGCTTGGGACAGCTGCTGTTCCCTGAAGCAGTCAGCTGTAGCCAGGCATTCAAGTTCACAGCGGTATGAATATGCTGCGCTGCTATTATAACAGTAGGCGTATAGAGGCACCCCTGCCCAGGAGGATGAGGTGAAGAAAATTCAATATGCCTATCTCAGTGACCTCATATAATTAAAGAGATTTCAATTCAAATGGGACCACTGCGTTTCGTAGCTAAACTTCAAAACAAGAAATTATTACCATTAATCTTTTTCATATTTCCTGTGAAAGTTCAGACACAAATGTGTCTGCCTGCCATCGTCTCCCCCACACTCTTGCTGACCAGCTACTGCTCACCTTCAAAGCTCAGCTCAGGTTTCTACTCTCTCTGGGACGCCTTCCTCAACTCCTCCCCTCTTTACTTAATAACATCTAATTGTTCATACTTGAAAAAAGCACTTGTCACACTCTTTAGTATAATTACCTGTTTAAAGACTGTAATGGATGATTTACGTGTTAAATATTTTATTTCAGAGACTATTTTCTTAAACTCTCATGTTAAGATAAGCCTAGTAGTACAGATGGCTGACTTCTACAAGTAACCTAAGAATAACATCTGAATAACACATCTATGTCTCTCTTTTTTTTAACCTATTTGGTGCTGATTAAAAGCCTTACCGAAAGTCCTAGACACATGTCAATTATACCTCAATTAAAAAAAATAATAAAGTCATTGAGAGCATGAAAAACAATCCGAGACACTAGCCAAATACTCTATAGTTTTGTCTTCGCCAAATAGAAAAAACAAAAATGATTTTCCTTCCATTTCCTTCTTAGACCTTGTTCAGAGTTCCTAGGTTTCAGCTCTATCACCGAGAAATCTTCTGGCACACTCTCTGTGGTTCTACTCCTTGTCTGAGGAGGGGATAATACCATATGCATATATCTAGGAGAATGTTTGAGAACTTTTACAAGTATAATAGAGAGGGAAAAATCCTGACAGCTATTTTATATCTCACGTTGAAAAATTCTCCCCAAAGGTGGAAAGGAGATATATCTCATTAATGTATCCTTCTTATGTTGTCCTTATTATACCCACAAGAAAGAAAGAATTATACAGCTGCTTTCATCCATCACCACTGGACCGCAATCCCAATGCACACATTTGGGGTGTGGTAGGAATTCTATCTATGAACAAATGAAGTCAAGATCATGCCTCAAAGAATACCAGGATAACATACTTTCTGGTTCGACATCATGTATTTGGAAAAGGATACATACTTCATCCTATAAAACTCTGGAGAAGTGATTTTATTGATTTTAGCTTCAATTTCTTCACCCATAAAATTAGCTGTATAACACCTAGCAAATGGGTGGTTGTGGTGCTTTGATATATTTATCCAAAACTCCATTTTTTGGTTGGTTTTGAACTTGGCAACTATAGTCAGCTATCATTTGGGGCAAGAGTTTTCTAAAACCAGCAATGCCAGGATATTAAAGAACTACACACTGTCATTTGCTTGTGTTTCTCTGACAACCATGAAGAAACTGTCCCATTTCCCTCTAGAAACTTTTTCACAAAGATGTTAGACTTGACATATGGGACAAGCCAGTGGAGCAGAATCTTAAACTTCCTCTTATAGCTCAGCATCTCTCAAGATTGCTGTGAGAACCCACGACACATGGATGGTTAGGGAGCTGTGCATTCTTCCCAACTCACTCATTACCAATCGTACAACCCACATGAAAGCCACATTTAGTACTTCTCCTTATTTTAAGAGGAAATGGTGACTCACGCCTGAGAGGCAGGATGAGAAGCAAAGTCTCCTAGGCATCTTCAAATCAGATTCTCTTCTACTCTGCACTTATGCTGTGAACGAGTTTCACTTCTTAACAAACCAGAGACCAAGGCTAAATTAGTATCTATACAATCTTGAAGATTTGAAGGCTTACACGGTGCAGTAATTGCCAGTGTATGTGTGGATCAAAAAGCAATGTAGAGGGCTTCCCTGGTGGCGCAGTGGTTGAGAGTCCGCCTGCCGATGCAGGGGACACGGGTTCGTGCCCCGGTCCGGGAAGGTCCCACATGCCGCGGAGCGGCTGGACCCGTGAGCCATGGCCGCTGAGCCTGCGCGTCCGGAGCCTGTGCTCCACAACGGGAGAGGCCGCGGCAGTGAGAGGCCCGCGTACCGCAAAACAAACAAACAAACAAGCAAACAAAAAGCAATGTAGAAACCCTGATGCTGCTGAACGTATGCTTGTCTTCTGTTTTCTGGCAACCTAGATCTGCTCTTTATTTCTTTTTTCGTCTCAATAGAAATTAAGTGGTTTTGGCCATCAACATTCTGCCTGTCTTCTTTCAGTCTCCTGTGAAGAGGACCAGATGGAATAGGGCTTTTTATAGTCCTGACACATTCATTGGAATTGAAATAATGGGCTGCTAATTTTCCATTTTTATAGGCAAAGACCCAGGCCTGCACTGGGAGAGCATGGCATGCTGCGTTACTGTCTTATTCTTCAATGAGGGCTGAAGCATCAAAGATTTGCATCTAAAAGAATAATTGTGGAGACAGGAGAGGGCTTACTTAGGAGCAAGAATTTCAGAGAGTATGAATAAAGAGTTATCCTTGCATTGGAGATAACATTTTATTATGGGAATACTACCAGAATCTCAACAAAAAGGGGGTGAGGGGAGGAACTGTAAGTTCCTGTAAGTGACAATCTAACCTAACCACCAGTTTGAGCAGTCAATTCAGAGTGTCACTTTGAATTCATGAATTCTTTACTTGTCAACTGAACAGACCTAATGAAGACTTTTCTATTAAGGAAAATCCTACTCCAAAATACAAAGGGTGTCTTGCAAGATCTCAAGCCAGAATTCACAGTGGACTTGGGAAGCTCCCGTGGCTCCATCACATGGTGCCTGCTCTCTGGAATGGCAACAGGACCAAGAAGCGTGTGCCAAGGTGGAAGGACCTTTACTGACCCTGCGTAGGAAGAACTTGCTCTGTGGATCCGATAAATGGAACGCCAGTGGTCCTTGTACTAAAGAGGAGGTTCAGATACCACTCTCATGATTGAAGGGCATTATCCAAAAGAACAAAAACAAAACTCTTCCAGACCAGCTAGCGGCAAAGTCACTATGACATGGGTGTGCCACTGTTATTTGCTTCTTTGATATAAATAAGTCACAGTGGTAGAAATGCCACAGTAGATGGTTTACTTTGCTTCATCTGGGGGTATCTAATGATCTCAAGCAACTTGAAAATGTTTAGAATATATTATCTGTAGGAATGAAGCCTGGAACTGTACCCGTTGGATTTAATAGTCAGAGGAGAGACCCAAACTCTTTGTCAGGAAGAGTCCTTGTAAAGAGGTTATAGACACAGATACAGACATAGATGTCCTTATATAAAGGACATATAAAACTTGGGTTTAGGGGCTTCCCTGGTGGTGCAGTGGTTGGGAGTCTGCCTGCCAATGCAGGGGACACGGGTTCGTGCCCCAGTCCGGGAGGATCCCACATGCCGCGGAGCGGCTGGGCCCGTGAGCCATGGCCGCTGAGCCTGCGTGTCCGGAGCCTGTGCTCCGCAGTGGGAGAGGCCACAACAGTGAGAGGCCCGAGTACCGCAAAAAAAAAAAAAAAAAAAAAAAAGCTTGGGTTTAATTATGAACCATGAAAATATTCATTTCTGTGACAATTTTCCTAATACTTTTTAAAGTTTACTTTTCATAAAATTCTCTTCATTCGAATTTCCCTTTAGGTTGATTTCCTGGTTTCAAAATCACAAAGTCACAGAAGTCATCGACATGAACAAATAAACTACCAGAGCAATATTTAAGGTTGTGTGTCACGGTGGGATTTCGTGGGTTGGAAAATCACCCACCGCCACCTCCCAGTGCACTGACTTCCACTTCCATTTATATTTCATGATATTAGGGGATCTGTAGTGAAACACAGGTTGATTGTTATCCACATGACACATGACTTCCCTAGAATGCCCTTGAAGTACTGAATCACCATGGAGACCATTAAACTTGACCTGAATCCTAGAGCCTTTATGAAAAAACTGCCATAGCTACACCCTCTTTGCCTCTGTTCTACGGTACCTGTATAATTTGGAGGTATCTGAGGCTAGAGTTTAAAGCATAGTCCCCAGGGGCCTCTGAGGTTGATCAAATTCTCTGGACTGCCCCAATCCCAAGCCATGACTTGGGGACAAATGTGGGCATTCTTAAATTTCTGGATGGTTCAGATCCTAGAGTATCGACCAGGTCCACCCTGCATCCAGCATGAATGTGAGAAGTGTGTGGAATGATAAAGAACCAGCTAGTTCTAATGTGAAAGATGAGTTAACTATTCTTTGATGAGAGTAGCCGTCAAAAATGATAGTAAAGAAATCGTTTCCATTGTGTAAGAGATACCACCTGTTCTAGATATTTCAGTCATTGTCTCTTAAGCCTGATGAACAAGTCTCCTTAGATGTGAGCTTCCACAGTTTAGTCATCATTCCAGGGCCCTAGGGTACAACTTACTGCTCCGGAATAACACATTGCTAAGTAGTCTATGGGGTTTAAGTTGTCACATTCTTCATGGAGTCAAGGTTACTATAATCGTCACTACAGCAGCTCTGGGAAGGGCCACAGAGTGGAGGGGAATTTCACACATGCCACGTGTTGCTTTCTCATTCTGCGAGGTCTGGCTTGGACCTGCTGCTGTGGCAGTAGGGGAGATATGTCTGGACGATCAAACACGGGGACCCCAGATCCTGTGAGGATGGATTCTGAGCTATAATTGGTCACCATGACTCACTCGTTTGGCTCGATCTTATGGTAACAGCATTTCAGCACTCAGCAGTCACCTCCACGCGGGGCAGGGTGAGAATTTGGTGCATCAGTCCAAAAGATACGGAGGGTGTTTTCACAGGGAAACCAAATCGGATCACTTCTTCCAACCAACCCCAAAGAAAGTGACTTACTTCACCATTTACTCAGTGGGTAGAAATAAAATTAAGCCTTTTTTCTTATTGTAAAACAAATTGTTTCTTGTTAGTTAAGACTCAAATATGTGCTGGTAAGAAGAATTAAAATAATATCAGTATTGTGCCTATTGTTAACTACAAGATGAGCGTAAGTTTATGGGGCAGAATTTCTCTAGTTGTCTTAGCCTATGCGCCCTTTTGTCATAAAATACCTCATCTCCATTGCCTCTCCTGCCACACTGAAGAATCCTCACAGGCATCATGATCCCACAGTGAGTCTCCCCCCACCCCACCCCGGGTATTCTCATCAAATAAAAAGGTTTTGTCAAGCTTTACTTTCCCTAGTTTTTATTTGACAAATAGGGCTCTTTCTCCAAATTAAATATCATAAGTAAGATTTTTCAAACACAAATGCCCTTGGAGATTCTGAATCATTACCCCATGTCCCCCTCCTTCTGTCCTGCTCCCCAAACTTTCCTGGTTTTGAATTACAATCCTAGAGGAAAAGACACACAGCGGTTTAATTTGATTAATGTAGCACTCAGCAGAGCCCCACTCTCTCATTCTCCACAGAACGCCTTGCTTTTCTACCTCATTGAATAAATGGGTGCTATTATCTCATTCTTGCTTCGGGCTCTACCAATGAAATTGCTCTTAATAGGGTTGCCAACACCCTTTCATTTGGTTTAAGCAACTGGTATTCTCAGTCCTTTTTTAAAGTCAGGTTTATAAAAGTATAATTTATTATAGTAAAATTAACCCTTTTTAGGTGTATAGTGATATGAATTTTGAAAAAGGCATGCAGTCGTGTAACTCTCATCACATCAAGATATAGAAAAGATTCATCACTCCAGAAAAGTTCCTTGTGTCTTCGTGTAGTCAGTGTCTTTCCCACACGCCAGCCCCTGGCAACTCCTAATCTGTTTTCTGTCCCCACAATTTTGCCTTTCCCAGAATGTCCTATTAATGGAAACATGCAACATGTAGCCTTCTGTGTCTGGCTTCTTCCACTAGCATGGTGCATTTGAGATTCGCCCGTGTTTTTGGATGCATCAGTAGTTTTTACTTTCTATTGCCAAGTAGCATTTTATTGTATGATGTACCATAATTGATTTATCCATTCTCCAGCTGATGGATATGTGTGTTGTTCCAGGTTTTACTGATTATAAACAATGCCCCTAGAAATATTCATGTACAGGTTTTTGTGTGGACACATGTTTTCAATTCTCTTAGACAAATATCTAGGAGTAGGTTAGTGGGTTACATGAAATTTATGTTTCACTACATCTGAAACTGCCGAAGTGTCTTCCAAAGCGGCTGTGCCTTTCTGCAT
The DNA here is from genome assembly GCF_003676395.1 of Aethalodelphis obliquidens. Classification (NCBI taxonomy): domain Eukaryota; kingdom Metazoa; phylum Chordata; class Mammalia; order Artiodactyla; family Delphinidae; genus Aethalodelphis; species Aethalodelphis obliquidens. The sequence continues at coordinate 13,932,828 of NW_020837969.1, read as the reverse complement.
TCCCACCACAAGTGAATGAGAGTTCCTGTTCTAATATATCCTTGCTAGCATTTCACTTTATATATTTTTTATTTTAGCTTTTTTATTTTGGTAAATTATGTATAATATAAAAGGTACCATTTTAGCCATGTTAAGTATACAATTCAGTGACGTTTAGTAAACTCACAATGTTGTGCAACCATCACTACAATCTAGTTCCAAACATTTTCATCACTCCCAAAGGAAACCCCATACCACTAAGCAGTCACTTCCATTACTGAAACTCTCTTGACTTCCGTGATCCCACACCTTTTTGGAGCTTTTTCCTGCATCTCTTTTGTAGGAACTTCCTACTCCAGCTACCCTTATAGATTCCAAAGAGTCTGCCCCAACCAGATGCTCTGTTCTTCCTACATACACTCCCTGTGTTACCTCATACAGTCTTGGGGTATCCAATGTCCCCTATGTGCAGATGACTCCTAATTCCATATTCAATACCAGACCTTTCCCAGCAGGCTTATTTATCCAGCTTCATGCCAACTGCATTTCCCAGAGGCATGTCAGATTTAATATTTGTAATATTTACTCCATTCATCCAACCCTCTCCATATGCCTCAACAAGCTGTTTTCTCTAGTGGTAATTTTTTAAATACAAATCTGACTGTATTGCTCCTTTGCTTAAACCTTTTAAAGCCTTGTTCCAAACTCTTCACAAGGGCTTACAAGGCCCTACATGACCTGACTCCTACCTAATTCTCAGGCGTCATCTCCTCACACTTTCCTCCTTGCCATTATGCTCTAGCCACATGGGCCTCCATTCTCTTCCTTGAGCCAATCAAGTTTGCTGCTACTTATGCCAGAAATAAATCTTTGCATGACTAATGCTTTTTGGTCACTGAGGTCATTCAGGCTGAAATGTGACCTCCTTAGTGACGTTTTTCTCTATTCAGTCTAAGTTAGTCACTCTACTGCCTACACATTCTCTTTCCTACAGTCCTATTTTATTTTCTTCCTAACAGTTACTACCATCTGAAATGACATTGTCTAATTATTGGTTTCTGGTACTCTTTTTTTTCTGTCTCTAAAAGGTAAGCTCCATGAGGGCAGGCTCACTGATCATTTTGATAGTAGTGACTGTATCTCTAGTACGTATACCAATGCCTGGGCAGATAGTAAATGTTCAATACTGAAGGAATGAAGAAATGAATGATGGATAAATTCTATAATTCATTCATCCATCCACCTGGTTATGTCAGCCAGAAACCTGGGTATCATCCATCAGCGTTTGCTCAGTAAAACAGAAACCACTCCAGGTATTTTAAGCAGGAAAGAATTTAATACAGGGAATTAGGAAATTACAGAATCAATTAGAAGCACTAAAGAAGCAAAGGTCAGAGAAGTCACTGCTAGTCTTTAAGAAAACAAATTATAGGAATTTCAAAGAACTTCCACCAAAGATCTCAGCTGTCTACAACACCAAAGGGAGTGACCCTCAGAGCTACTCACAAAGCGTCATTCTGCCATCCACCAAAACACATGCTCCTGCTCACCACTGCTGGAATAATAATGCGTTTTCCTTCTCTATTGCCTTCTAAATCTTTCCTGAGTATGACTTGTGGGAACCTAGCATGAGACCCTGCTGGATAAAGAGTGACAAAAATGTCAGTGCTCTCGCACCTTCAATATAGGGGAAGAGTATAGAAGGAAAGAACGGTGTTGAAACACTAACAATCCAGTCCCCGGGCTCACCCACCTCCAATACATGAGCAAGTGCTAGAGATTTCACTGCTGCACTTCCCTCAAAGATCTCAAATGTCTTGCCTCCATTCAGACCCTCATTATCTTTTGCAACAGCCTAACTGGTGTTCCTTTCTTCGGCCTGTTTCTTAAAATAATCTGTCTAAAATATAACTCTGTATTATTCCCTAGCTCAAGTGTCTTCAATGCTTTGCATCACCTACAAGGTAAATTCAAGTTCCATAACAGCGGAAGGAAGGCCTGGCCTTTTGACATCCTTTATTCTTCTGCAACACTGCTTGGCCTTTCTTCATCTCATCCACTTTGTCCGGTATGCTTCCTGCCCTTCCACTTAATGCCCGATTATCCTTTAAGACACAGCTCAGGTGTCACCTTCCCCAGGAAGCCTTGCTTCACCCCCTCTCCCTTCGCTCTCCCTTCCCCCTCTGCTTACCCACACCCAGTCTGAGCTAGAAGCACCTTCTTGATGCTCCTATTCATGTGGTCAAGTCAGTTTATGAATCAGTCTTCCCTGCAAGAGTGCAATCATGTTCAAAGGATGGATTCTGCCACCTTGTCTTGGCATCAAGTGCCTGACAATTCAGAGCACACAGCAAACATTGATAAACGAATGAATGAATGAATACATGCATGCATAAGTACTACATGCATCTGGTCCCTTTAATTATTTTTAAAGACTGGGTATATGCAGAGAAAGAATTCCCAGAGAAATGCAACACAGTTGTACATAAAAAGTGATCAGGACTTCATACTTCTGAGACACCATCTCTGATTTCTCTTCCAAGAGTAACACATTTTCGTTCCTCCTGCCTACTTGTATTTGATGAAAAAAGAAGATTGGAATGGAACTAAAAGGGTTTTGTATGCTCAGATAACTTACAGACATGCTTAGAGGAAATTAATAGCAGGGGTGGCGGATCAGATATGCAAGATAGTAGCATTGTTATTTTTCTGAGTACAAGCAGTTGGCCACACAAGAGAGATGCTTATGAAAGAATCACACCAAAAGCCAGTCAGATTCCATCTAGCCTGAATGAGAGACTTATTTTTGGTCTACAAATAAGTAGGTGTTTAATACTTTGGCATTCTCTTTGACCCATTCATGTGAAGTTGCCTTTTCTTCTTAGAGCATTTCTGTAATATAGGAAGTTCTGACTTTTCTCTGTTTACCTAAACAATATGCTTAAAATGAACAGGCCCTGTTTATCCATAAAATACCCTGACTCTACCAGTAAGCTAGCAGCACAGAACCTCCTTATGGAGCTTCACAACTGGTGAGCCACACCTGCGCTCCGCTGCTGTCAGCAAGTATGTCTACACTTAGAGGGAAGCGCTGGTGTGAAACTCTGCTCAGCTGCTCTTCTCTACTCTTTCCACTTCTTCCATGGGAAATGACTCATGGTGAGCACCAGATTATATCCTACCTAATAAACACGCTTCACCGTGCTTCATTTCTCCACCCACTCACTGATGCTCAGTGATGCTCTCCATTCTCTTTGGTGCAAGTGCCCCCTGCCTTTATGACTCTGCCCCTCTGAAGGCCCTTCTTTGATCAAGCCAAATACCTAATGATCCTAGGTAGTAACTTAAGATTTCTTGTTTCACCTCTCCAGACTTAAAGCACACCACATTTTAATTCATACAAACTGCCTTTATTTTATGGTGCACTGGCTTTTAATTTGCTTCTTAGAGTTTTATAAGTGTGCCCTTCACGGTCCAAGACTCAGAAGACAATTCCATCAAAAAACAACTCTTAACAACACTATAAAGAAAGAAGAGCACATGAAGCACTGCCATGCGTGGGAGGAAGCTCCATTTTTCTCCTGGCCTCTCCCCCATGCCTCTTCCCTAGGGAACACCCAGTGCTCTAGAGCTTTTGCTTTGGAATAATGACTGCAGGACACATGGATGTGGTAAATATCAACAAAAAATAAAAAACAGTCTCTTGCCGCTCTCCCACCTGATACCTGGGGCCACTGCCAGAGTACCCAGAACTGCATTAAGCCCATGGATCTTGGGTAGCCTGATTTTCCCAGATCTTCTTCGGTCCTTGTCGAGAGACTCATTTGGAAATTCTCAGAAAGTTATTCATGTCTATGTGCCCTCTTTCTCTGCCTAGAGCTAGTGACAGAAATTGAATCTGAGGGTTGTATCGGCGTTATCCTGGGCATTTGTCTCTTGAATCTGTCTTCTGACTCAGTTCCCTTCTGAAAGTTAAAAAACATTTTTTTCACAACAGAGCATGGGCCCCACTGTTACCGGATCTCTCTAAAGACAGACTGCACAATATAAAAAAGAGAAATGTTCTCTCCTTCCTTGCAAAATACCACCATGTAGCATTGGGACCTTGAAGATTTTGTGCCTCAAAGCCAGGGCAAGAAAAGGATGCCCAGTTGATGCCCCATGGAAGACAGTGGGACCTGCTGGAAGGACAAATGTGTATCACGTAAATCACCACCACCAGATGCTCTGAGGTAGCTGAGCAGACCTGTTTGTGAGCATATATGAGATGCTAGGGATTCACAGACCCTCACGGTGAGCTATTAGTGATAAGAGGGTCTGTGTCAAGGTGAGGACAGAGAAGTCTGTACGGTTACTGTTACTAGGTCTTAATCAGTTTTTCTAGAACCCAGAGCCCGGCAGAGCTTATGTACTAAGCTAATACTCTATGGGGGAGGGATGGAGCTCTGCAATCCCAAGATGTAAGAGTGAGGGAAAACTGAAAGTGAGGCAGGGAAAGAAGAAAAGCAAAGATGAGGTGATACATTACTGAGCTGGCCAGAGTTTCTCAAGGAAATATGGGCTGTTGCTAGGTCATGTGGAGCGCACTACTACATCTTAGCTCTGCTGGCTCTTCGCTCTCTTTTCTCCCTTGGTCAGTGTTAATCCACCCACTCCCCCAGGTTCTCCCCTGGGGAAACCACTGTGTCAGTGAGTTGAGTTGGGCCAGACTTGGGCGGTGATGTGCTGTGACCCCAACTCCACTGGTTATGACGGCGGTTTTGCCTGGGGGAGCGGGAGGCAGTCTGCGGGTGAGGAAATGAGGTGGCAGAGGCCGCAGCTGTGCTTTTACAACCACAGGGGTGGCGCGAGTTGCGGCTGGACTACTGCAGCTGGGAGGCCAGGAAGACAGCTGAGGCTGATGGGACAGTAGGGGCCCACCAGACCCAGGGTGCATATATGGGTACTGTGCACTTCCTGGCATGGCAGAAATTAGCATCAAATGGGAAACATTACAAAGGAAGATGCAGAATTTCCGTAGGGATACAGACTCCTAGACTTGGATAAGTGGAGGAGCTGTCAGAGACCATCTCCACATTAAAACACTTCACATGGAAGCGGTTAGATGACTTGCCCATGCAGACTGCAAAAGAATCCAGAATCCTTCCTATTCTCGAAGCAATGCTGGTTTTTTTATTATTTAAAAAGCTACACCTTTTGGGGATAGTCTGAGTAATTTTTCTCTTAGATCTTTTTCATATTTATGGTTGCATATTTTAATACTTTTATGATGATTCACTACATAGAGATTTACAAGCTTTTCAAAAGCAATATCTCAAGACGTCTCCAAGAGTTATATTTATATGGAAAGATCTGACTGCAGGAATGTTACAATCATATTAGGGGTTATGCTCATAAGTCTAAAGAGGAATAATCTACCTCAACTTAATTAGAATGAAAGCCACTTCAGCAAAGCAATACACATATATCTTCTTTCAACCTAGTTACATTTGATTAAGGATTGTATGAGAATTTCCCTTATACTTGGCTTTTCTTCTGAGGTTTTTGAAATGCTTAAGGGGAAAATAAAGGTATTTGTTATAAGACCTTTGAAAACAATAGCCTCCCTGTTTATAAAACGTGGAAAACACTACAGCCCAAAATCAATTTCAGAAACATTTTCCGGGTTTAGATCCCCTGGCTCACCTTGGCTCAGGTGTAAATGGCATTGCAACCTCCAGTAAATACTTTGGCCTTCATCTGTGTTTGGGCCTGCATTTCTCTGGGCATAAAGAGTTGATGAATTCTTCTTTTATGTAAAAATTTAAAAATCCATGTAAATTTAACAATTTCTGCATATAAGCAAGATTAGAGTTATGTATTTTTTTCTTACATATGTGTGTGTGTATGTATATATGAATTCATCAACAATCCAGTATGCATAGGCTAGAGATATAATAGGAATATGTAAGATCTCTTTCTTAAAACATTTTGTGGGTAAGACAGACTCAATCAAATATCCACTACTAAGAAGTGGTAAGTGGTGGTTATTCCGAGTGTTCTGTGGACATAAGCACCATACAGTTTTAGAAGTAGGAGCTTAGCCATGTTTGTAAACTGAGTACACTAGAGTCAAAAGATCCCGGGTGACTGTCCTTACATCACACGCCCAGTTTTAGGCAAAAGTGCATCTTTTCAAAACTCTGACTACTCACATAATTCCTTCTTATCTCTGCACTTTCAGGCATTAAAATTCAAAATAAGGTTTTTTTCTATGGAGTTATTTGGATAAGAGAAGCTTGATCCTTGAGTGCTTCTGACATTATGGTGTCAGGCTCTGAGCTACATTCCCTGGGTTTGAATCAAGGCTCCGCCACTTACTAGTTGTGTGACCTTGGCAAGTTTTCTAACTTTCTGAGGCTTAGTGTCCTGGCCTATAAAATGGGGATAAATTTCACGCCTACCTCTTAGGTTCACTGTAAAGATTAAATGAGTGACTTCTATAAAGCACTTAGTGATGAGTACATAGTAAGCACTTAATAGATAATTGATTTTAAAATTATTATTATTGTTTAAGTTGCTTTTAATAAACTTATGAGATAATTTTATAATATATTTACCCTCAGAATCTCTATTTTTTCTCTGTATATTACCTGGCCTCTTTTATAAGCTGACTTTTTATCTACTCTGATCAGGAAAGACCCGGGCAGTGTAGCTGTTGTTTCAAAGCAGAAAATAAAGCTTGTGTAGAAGGAGATGTTGAGAACTGTAAAACGGGGAAACCTACAGGGCGTCATCGTTCAGTTAGTTTCATTGTGTCAATACGGATTTCAACACATTAATTTTCCAACTATTTTAGTAAATTGCTCTGGGATTATGCTTTTAATGCTTTTTAACTATGCTTTTTTTTTAGACATGGATTCATGATCAGAGTTCCAGGTAGGCAGCTATAGCTCTTCACCTGAATCTTTTTAGCAGCATCATGCTGGAGACCTGAGTCATTGTTTATTATATCCTTGCTTAGGTTTCCCAGAATTAAGCTTCACTATCATAGGAAGAGACATATGAATATGTCAAGAGACTTCATATTTTCCCTTGAGTCTACAATAGATTGTTTATGGAACTTCAAGGCAACAGGGCAGGCTGAGTCTCTTCAGAGATTCTTCGTCTTGTGAAGAAAACCAGTCTCCACCTTCAAGGGGGGCTTTCAAAAAATTGAAGTTGGAATCCCCTGCCATTATGTTGGTTTCTGGATGGAGGAGAACTGACCAAAGTGTTTTTCTATTACTTAATGCCCCTTAGCTGAATACTGCTGCAAACACACACACACACACACACACACACACACACACACACGCACACGCACACACACACCAAAATTTTAAATCTCTCCATTTTATCACTTTTTTGAGCAATGTCCATATAAATTTTTACTTATGTAAGCACATTCTAATGTTCTGTTGAGAAATTCTTTTTCTACTGTAGTCTAGATTCCTCAGGGGAAAATGTCAATGGATCACCTGAATATAAGATGATATGGTTTCATTCCTTTCCCTATAAGTCAATAAAATTTTAAGCTCCACTGGAATTGAAATATTCTTTTATTTTCCTTGAACATTTTTATAGTAACTTGCATGCTTTATTTCATTCCACTCTTTCCCATAAAACTCTTGAAAATTATTTTTGGAGATATTTTTGATGTTTCTTATAACTTCCATGGTTAGGCTATTTTATAACTTACAAACATTTTTACTTTGGGAATATGTTTGAAAACAGTAGTGCAGTTGCTAGCAAAAAATGATTACTTTTTTCTCATGTGCAAATCAAATTAAATGTATACTGATATTCCATAATATCTAAACTCAGTCATTTTTGGTGTTAACATTTTTAAGGCCCAACCTTGAAATTATTTTAGATAGAAATATTTATATTCACTATTTTGGTAACATGAAGAGTAATTCTCATTTTAGGATCTAGCAGCATGTATCTGGTAGAGGGGTATACACATTTAGTGTTGATCGAATCCTGCCTGATTTGAGAATAATATGTGGATATTTTTTTCTTCACCTCATGAATCTAAACTTTTCAAGAGCCAGGGGGCATATTTCGCTCCTAAACACATCATAGAAATGTACAGATGCTAAAAGCACACTCTAAAATATATGTGTTTATCTAATTAGGGTCTCATGTGTATACTTTTTATATTTTGTGTTTACTTATATTGTAGAAGCTGGTATACCCATTATTTTATCACCTGAATATCTATTAATTGACATTTCTAATGTTGTAATTTATATTCCTATTACCCATTGATTAATTCTAGAACTACCTGTTGAGTGTGTGTTACGTGCCAGGAACTGTGCTACTTGGTGCAGGCTTACATTCCTGGAACTTTTAGTCCAGTGAGGGAGTTAGACGTTATCTATGTGACACAAAAACATCAAGTGCCTTCTGAATCAAAATTTAAGAATAATTATTTCCATTAGAATTATACTATTGAATTTTATTACATTTAACTTTGTATTAATTGAAAGGAAAATTAGTTGAGAATTAGTGTTAAATATTAATTGAAAATTAAACATCAAAATTAAATATTAATTCAATTAAGCGCCCTGTGAAAATCCTTGTAAAAGCCTGTGAATAGGTGCTGTAATTCCCATACTATACATGAAAAAAACATGAAGATAATATTCCACAGTCATATAGTTGTTGACACTGATAATCCTTTTGTATCTCATATGTAGTAGTAATCTATTACTCAAAATTTTTCTTTCCCAAACCATTTTATTTTTAAAAGTGTGTTTAAGGCATATATTAATTATGTGGTTTAGTAGTGCTAATTGCTTAACTTCGTACATTCGAAAGGATTTAATTAGGCAAACTTAAAAGCACAGAAGCCACAGTATTACGAGAAGATAATCCCAGGAGCAGTGTACATGAAGCCATTTACTTAATTTCAATGACCAGTTTCTGGAATGTTTAAGCTTTGTTGAAAAATTCAGGAACAAAGGGGACAGTGACCTCCCCATGAAAAGAATTCTGTGAATAAGCTGATCAGTTACTTATCAGTCCTGCTATTGTAGCTGTGCCAACCAGACATGTTCGCATTACTTGGACATGATGTGCTGTGGTAGTTATACTCAGACAGGAGAGATAAAAATAAAATTATGACTTCACTCTCCATGGATGACTTCTTCTTTGTTCTTTGGAATTAGACGTTTTAAGACCATGTATGAGAAAAACGTAATTTAGAAAAATGTTCCAGCTTGTACAGTAATACTTTTAACACTCCGTAACAGCTAGAAAGGTGAGATCTTATAAATATCAAACCCACTAAACTCTGCGCTTATGAGAGGAAAAGAAGTTTTTCAAAGAAGCAAATTTCAGAAAATACTAAACCTCAACCATTACACTTGAATTCAGACTAATGATTATTGATGAGAATTTCATTTGGTTCAGCAATGAGTCCCAGCTTAGATTTTGAAAATGGGTTACGATAATTATAAGATTGACTATATTTATAGCCAGAGAACATCAATAACAGTAATAATAATATTTAACATTTATTGCACAGTTAGTATGTGCTAGACACTGTGCTGAGCCTTTCATAGGAATTATTTCATTTAATCTGTGGCCCTGCTAGTTAGACACTATTATTAGTTCCAATTTAGAGAGGAGGAAATGGAGGTCTTTCTAGCTTCACAGTTTTGTTTCCATTCAGCCCCAGGTAGACACACAGGGAATGCAGTTTTTAAGCGCCAATAACATGGCAGAGTACAGTGGAAAGAGCAGAACTTTGCGACTCAAGAGACCTGCCTTCTATTCTAGACTGTAAGCTCCCTGAGTACTTTGTCTTGGTTACCATTCTATGCCCAAAACCTCTCCTAATATGAGTGACATAATAAATACTTAATGAGCCTTTTTAGAATGACTGAATGAATGAATGAATGAATGGGTTGCTAACAGTGTATAATCTCGGCCAAGTTGTTTAACCCCTTTGGGCTCCACTCCTTTATTATTTCTTTCCTATTTTATATCTTCCTTGCTTCCAAAAATGATTTCAGGTGTCATAATAAAAGATGCAACTGCATAAGACCTTTAAAGTAAGGATAAAAGATCAAGAGTGATATACTTTAAGTAGGAAAAGCCAGACCCCAAGTCAAGGATAAGAATGACTGCTTCCTTTGAGCATGGAATTGAGACTGAAAGTTGCTACAGAAAAAGAGCACCTGCTTGCACCCACCCCACCTACCAAATCTCCTTCTGCCACATTTGGACAGAGCGTTCTGCTCCTGGAAGGATTCTTGGAGAAAAGAAGAGAAAGGCCCAAAATATCAGCTTTGCTGTCTAATTATTTTCAATCATTAAATCATTCCAATTCTAGATGATCATCTTAGGTCTGTTTTAGAGCATATAATCAAAAACCCAAACAGCAGAAGAACCTTGGGTAGGAAAACAGGCTTCTTTTTCTAGTGAAATCTGAGATACCCTGGATACTGGATGGAGGAATTAGAATAGCTCAAAAAATAAGGAAGAAGTCTAAAGAGCAGGTTTAATAGATCAGAAAGAACCAAGTCACAGCAAGTCATAAGTACAATCAACACAGAAGCACAAATTATTCCTGACCTTCGCTAGCAGAATGGTTACTGGAAGCAAGAGAAAACTTTGCTAGCAGAATGGTTAATGGAAGCAAGAGAAACCATGAAGGAAAGAATAGAAAAATGTTCTATCACCATCACACAAACCCAGTTTAACATGATCACTAACTGTTCTAGGGAGGTTGTTTGTTTTGGGTTTGGGCATAGCAGTCTGATAGGAAAAGAATCTGAACCAATGGTGAGAAAGGTAAATAATTAACCATGTTACTTCGACAAACAGCAGTAATCTGAGCTATTCAGGTTGTGCCTCAAAAAAAGAAGCATTAGTACCAGCAAGACTCCGTCCTGAGAAGTTTTCCTTTATCCTCTGGACCTCAGCTTCTTTACTTTTACTGCAGAAGCCACTCCCTTTCTTAAATTGGACAAGGCTGCACTTCAGAGATCAAAAGGAGGTCTTTCCAACACACTAAAGATGTGCCCCTATTTCTTCAGTGTTTATGATGATGTTTATTCAGCTGTTTCCTCCCATAACCGTTTTCTGTTTGCAGACTCAAAATCAGATATTGGGTAATTCAAAGAATAATTCAGCAAAAATGTGCTTTATCATCTCATAGTCCCTCACATGTGTGCTGGAGTTCCTGCCTCTATATGATTATCCTGCAGATTCATTAATTGGGAAACCTCCAATAGCTCAGCGTCTCATTCTTCAAACTATGATCTGACAGCATCTAGATGGCCAATGAGAATTTTCTCACTATTTTTCTTTCAATTTGCTACATCTAAGTTAATAATAGTAATCAGAGATAGAAATAACGAAAAAATGTGAAGTGAAAAGAATACAACTTGACTTGCAAAATTGCCAGTATAAATGTGTAATCAAGTGATATGCAATTACAATTGTGCCTCTTAAAATTATATCATACATGGACCTGGGACCCTTGGGAAAATTATAGTGAAAACTACCGAATTAAAAGATATAGACTGCAAAAGTGTTAGATATACTTCTCTTCCCTTTCTTAGTCCAATTCAGTAAAGTCATTTCAACTGAAAATTTAAATCAGAAAATCAAATGATTTATTTGATCTTCTTTAGAGATACATCTTTGGTACCACTCAAAAAGTTGGGTGGAGAAATAAGTAAGTATGAATTGTACAAAGCAGATGGATGGAATTAATAATCAATGAAAAAATATCTTGACATTCTTTATGAAATAATTTTTTCATGGATGTTTTATTCCAGTGTGTAAGTACGGGGTAGTTGTTAACATTTTATAAGACTATGTGACAGAAATTGGGAGCAAAACTTAAAGGAAAACTCACTCCCCTACCTTGTGGAAAGTGGGATGTTAAATCTGCTTCATATAGTCCTTCAAAGTCATCTCTTGGTTTGTCTGTCTGTGTGTCTGGTGGGAGTGAGGATGAGGATGGAATAGGGATTACTTTTTCTCATTCATTTTCTCTTTCTCTAAATATTCCATGTTGTTCTGTCCAATATTTTTATTAATTTGTTTGTGTCATCACCTTAATTGTACTGGAAAAAAATTCCAGAACAAAATTAGGATCCATCAAGATCTCCAAGAGTTAGAATGAGAGACAAAATTAAGTTTTACTGAGGTCTATGCAGAGTCCTACAAGACTAAGAGATAAATGGCTTTAAAACAGAGCTTTATTTAGCAACCACATCACAGTGTTCACATATGGAGCTTAGAGTAGTATTTTAATACTAGGTCACATGAATAGAGAGGCATGGTAGCAAGAATGAAGATTGTCTCATTCTTTGCATGGGTTAGAGAAAAGTTGGAGCAATCTTCACAGTTTAAGAGGAAAAAGAAGATATTCAAAAGATAGAGGCAAGATACAGGTTTTAAAATTATTACAAACTGGGAACAGGACTTCCCTGGTGGTCCAGTGGTTAAAGACTCCACGCTTCTAATGCAGGGGTCGTGGGTTCGATCCCTGGTTGGGGAGCTGAGATCCCACATGCCTCACAGCATGGCCAACAAAACAAAACAAAACAAAACAACAACAACAAAAAACTGGGAACAAATTTTGGGAACTAGGCACAATTAGTTCAAAAAGAATGTGTATGGAACACGTAGGGGATAGGTTAAATCTGTTCTGCTGTTCCATAACACAGCAACGGGACCATTGGTAAACAACTGGGAAAGCAGACTCCACTTACATATGAAGCCCTTGACAACAGAATAGACTGCTTGGGAATGTAGGGAGCTCTCATCACAGGAGTTGGTCCATCCAGGAAAGGCTGGGTAGTGTTTGCCAGGGTTCTAAGAAGAGGTCAAGCCCAAGGCAGCACTTCAATCAACTGACCAGCAAAAAGCCCTCTCCCACCCTGAGAATCTGTCATCCAATTAAAGAAATGAAAATTAAAGGGCAATTAATGTGGAGACAAGAGATATTTGATACGGAATTCATGTACTATGTTATGTGTCTGCTTCTTGGACCATGTAGTATCTGATCTTGCCACGATTGTGGGTGGGTCGAAGTTTCATGCCTTTCTAGGATGCTCTTGAGGTTCAGCTATAATGTGGTGCTTAACTGCTATCAGGGCAGCTTTATCTTTTCTTTCTTTGTTGTGCTATAGAAGAGAAATGAAAAGACTGGGCCCCCAAGGATTTCTTAAAGGCTATTTCAAGCCCCAAATGATGGCAATGATGATGATGATGATAATTTTAGAGGATGCTAAAATCCCTCCTATCTGCCCTTCAGGACCAAGTGCTCACCCACCCAGCCCCCAGGAGTATGTACTGCTGAAAGCTCACAACTGAGTCTCTTTCCAAGAATGGTTTCAGCCAGTTATGCCCCCTTCATGTAGGCAGCCTGCAGGATGGATGCGGGAGTATAAAGGCCCAGTCCCTGTGTCTTCACTTGGGACAAATTGGAAGTCTTACCTCAGCACCACAGCTTCTGTGTTCTCTATTGAAACTTCACGAGAGTTCACCTTCTCTCTTTGTTCAAGGTTCCCTCTCCCACTCCACTACAGGTATTATAACTAAGGGTAACTCCCCAGTAAACCTTCTTGAATAAATCCCCTCCTTATCATCTGTTTCTAGAGAACTAACCACAGCACTAATGATGATGATGACAATAATGATGGTGCTGATGGGGGTTGGGGGGCAGGTAGCCGTAGCAGTGGAGAAGGAAAACCAACTGCATTCCATTTGCATTGTCCTTTATACTAGCAAATAAAAAGATTCATTTGGGCTTCCCTGGTGGCGCAGTGGTTTAGAATCCGCCTGCCGATGCAGGGGACACGGGTTTGTGCCCCAGTCTGGGAAGATCCCACATGCTGCGGAGCGACTAGGCCCGTTAGCCGTGGCCACTGAGCCTGCGCGTCCGGAGCCTGTGCTCCGCAACGGGAGAGGCCACAACAGTGAGAGGCCCGTGTACCGCAAAAAAAAAAATTCATTTGATCTTCATAATAACGTGGGAGTGGGCAGGAACCCAAACCATTCCCAATATATAAATAAGGGAACTGAGAAACATAAAGTCTGTGATTTGCTCATGATCACATAATTAGGGATAAATTTTACAGTAAATCTTGCCTTCTGGTTCTTATTTTAAAGTTATTTCACCTAATTATAGTGCCTGACACTTCACAGAACTCAGAAAAATATCTGTTGGGATAAATTAGTGTGATTTCATTGGCCTTTTATCCTTCCTTTTCTCCCACTGACCCTGCAAATCAGGGAAAGATAGAATGTTATCTGATTTTGCAAGATAATCATAGTTTCAAATATTCTGAATTCTGTTTTCAATAAATCTGCTTATACTCACCAGCTGACAAGACCAACTTATTTTGTTCCAAAAATATGACTTGTATAAGCCTAATGCACAAGGCAAAGAAAAAGAAAATTTTCAAATGGATACTCAAGAAATATTTCCATGACATGCTGACTCACTGTGCTGTGGGCCTGGGGTGATGTATATCATAGACCAGTATAACTGGAATAACAGGTATTAATGGTCAATAAGGGCACAAACCTCAGCTTGATGAGTGTACCTTATGGGTCACTCTGACAAAAAATATTTCTACCAAGTCTTAAATGTAAAGAAAAGCATTAGAGAAAGTTCCCCTAGTTGTGCAGAGCATCTGAGCTCTAAGAAATGTTTATTATGCTATAAATGCATTGATGTGGCAAATGAATTTACAAGGATTTGAGTTCACATTTGACGAGTTGTCACTGATTTAAATATTGCTGACTAAAACGCTGCTCCCCCTACTTTGATTTTGTTTGAATCAAGTTCTTGTTTGGCTTGTTAAGCCATGGACTTTAAATGCTTTCAGGTTAACTTGTTTAATTAACTGCAGAAAGACTCCCTGTGGTGACCTAAGATACTTCACTTTTTAGGAGTTCTAGGTGAAGATCTTCTATAGCAGAGAGAAGAAATCTTGAGTAATCTAGGTCACTGCAACTGAGAGAAAATCAAAACCATTGTTCTTCTTTCTTCACAGTGGACTGAGACCCAGTGTATAGAACAGCTGGAAGCAGCAATTGTATCATTCATGTCAGGAGCAACTCTGTAGTTTGATACTGAAGTGATAACTGTTGCTAGTATAATAATTTAAATTCTAAAAATTCTTCCTCCCTTGCCACAGTCCTATGTGCAGTACCTCAAAGCAATGAAAAAATATAATACTTTACTCTATGATGCAGAAATTATAATGAGAATGATCAAGATGATTTATCCTGGATAAATGGCAGAAAAAAAATCCCTGAAAACATCACGATTTCTTTACAGTTGACTTCCAGTAATCTGACCCAAACAAAGCACAGGAGTCTCTACATTTACAGAAAGTTAATTTACAAAGTGTTTCAATAAGAAATTTAGTATGGTAGAAAGATCATGTAATTCTCTGACATCGGAAATTATGATTTTTTGAAGCCTAATCTCTCATCTCTCAAATGAAAATAATTCCTACTTGGCAGGTCTACTATGAAGAACAGACTTAATATTTATAAAACTTGTAGCATAGTGCCTGGCACATGGTAATCTGCTCAAAAAATTACATTGACACAGCGATGGGACTATTACACTATGCTTTGAAATTACAAATGATTTTCAACACAGTTAAAAAAAAAAAACCACCCAGAACAAAATGAACAACAACAAAAAAGATGTTCTCCATGTGCCTAATAATTCCCTGAGATTTTAGGCACTTTAGAAAGCTGCAATAACTGCTTTAGATGACTGCTGGTCTGAAGCTGCTATACTTGACCTATAACCAGACAATGGTGTAAAGCCTGGGAGAGTCTGAATTAAGAAGCAACGCCTGCCTTTGTAGATACAATGAAATCATACATGTTTTCTCAGAAATTGATGACTGAAGAGAACATGCAAGTCCACAGATGGATCTCAGAATCCACGCCTGGGCATCAGACTGCCCACCGCCCACACACGGGGGAGGACGCATTTTGAAGTGAGAACGTGGGTTTGGAGAATTTTGCTTTGGAAGATTCTCCTGGAAAAAGCAATCAATCTGGAGGAGATCTGGTAGGATCTCTTCAACATATCAGATATATCCCTTTGTGTTGTTCTGTTTCAACTTTATAATGGTAGATTCAGTCTATATCCAGTAGAAGAATCTTCTAGTCAGTTCAGCAGAGGAAAAAAAAAGCATCTAAATAAACATCTTGTTTGATATTTCCCATCAATTTCCTGGGAATTCACTCATTTATTAATTCGGTTCAGTAACATTGTCTATGCTTTAGTTCTTCACAGCCCCAACTCTGGATTGAGAGCAACAACTTTTTTCTCAAAAAAAATGATAATTATAACACCATAACTGTTATGGATTGAATTGTGTTCCCCAAACAGACATATTGAAGTCCTAAGCCCCAGAACCTGTGAATGTGACCTTATTTGAAAATAGGGCGTTTGCAGATGTAATCAAATTAAGGTGAGGTCATAAAGAATCGGGGTGGGCCCTACTCCAATGATGTGTCCTTATAAGAAAAAGAAATTTGGACACAGACACACAGAGGCAAGATGATTCTATAAAGATCAAGGTAGAAATTGGAATTATACTGCCACAAGCCAAGGAACACCAAGGATTTCTGGCGACCACTAGAGGCTAAAGAGAGGCCGGTAAGTCTCCTTCCTTGGAGACTTCAGGGAGAGCACGGCTCTGCTGACATCTTGACTTCAGACTTCCAGCCTCCAGAACCCTGAGACGATATAGTTCTGTTGTTGAAAGCTACCCAGTTTGTGGTACTTCGTTACAAAGCCCTAAGAAACGAATACAATAACCATAACCATTTCGGTGTGAAAAACAAGTCCCATGAAGGTTAAGCAAGTTACCCAAGATCACCTAACTAGTTAGAGCTACTCCTTATCTCACAGGAGGTATAGGCTGTAGACTGTTCATTTCAGGTCATTTCTCTTCAACAGCTGAACAAAATTTTGAGATCCAATACACTGAATTCTCTACTTGGCCTTTATATCAAACCATAGACAAAACAGTCTGACTCACTCGCTTAAAAATCTTGATTCCATAAATATATGACCTTGAAAAAAGACCAAATAAAAATAGCACCCAATGCCTACATTTATTCTGTTCTTCTCTGCTCTTACTATACTTTATGGCTAACATTTTTTTCCCCTCAGTCTCACGTGAATTGAAAAAATCATATAAAACAGATTCCCACCTTCTCATTGAAATTATCTTTATATTCATCAAAGCTTCCCCTGGAGAATATATTAGTAAAGCTCAAATCTTTCTTTGATGTTTTTCATGATCATTATTACTATTTTTAATAACTGTTTTATTATAGATAGTCAGTTTATCGAAGAGTATACAATCAAACACAAGTAAAGAAATTTTGTACATCATCCAATCACTCATTTTTAAATATGGTTAATGTTTAGTGTAAATCCTGACTGCCCTTCTTCCTTGACACTATGTCCCAGATTTTACTTACAAAAATGGAATTGTGTTACTGCACATTTTTATGGGCTTATTGCTGTTGCTGATTTTTAAAATATAACATGAGCATCTTTTGTGCTATAAATAGGAACATTTTTTGTTAAAAAGTCAAATAGGATCTTTACTCCAGGCCTTCTCAGAGCTTTCAAGATGTATGAGGTCACCATGAAACTAAGAAAGAGACATGGTTTGCAGGTTTTCCCACACATTTTTGGCCTGTGGTGCCCTTTTTGAATAGCCTTTCACAGAACACATTTTGGAAATATCATACTACATAATTACTTTTAAACACTGAACATCTCCCATGGTGTGGAGGAACCGTGATCTATTTAATCACTTCCCTATGACAGAAATCAAGTAATCATCCTCTTTAATGTACTCCCTGCCTACTTTGTAAAATTCCCGTCCTATTTCTGAAAGAAAATATCATCTTTCAATAATCCTAAGATGCACATTTCTGCCATTTAAACATCCCAGGAAACAATACGCTTATCAGCTAGGCAGAGGCAGTCATGCCACCCTCGCCATGTGCACGTACGTCGAAACTCACTGAGTGTCAGGGAGTCCTGAACACAGAAGATGCGCACCCACTTTAAGCAGTGCACCTGTGCCAGCAGCTCTCCTGATGGCATAGAGCAGTGCTTCTCAAACTTTGGGCGTCATAGAATTTCCTGGAAACACAGCAAAGAATACAGAAGCCCAGGCTTGCTGGAGCAAAGCATGGCCTGGGCCTCTATTTTTTACCACTTTTCTAAGTGGTTCTGAAACATGCCAAATTTTGAAAACTACTAAATAGATGATAATACTGTGTGTGCTGCAGGGAGGGAGAGAGGGCATCTAAATGCCATTCAGAGGAGTTTAACACTGAGCGTGAGGAATTTTAAGAACATCTTAACTACTTTGCCAACTTTTTCTTTCTTTCTTTTTTGTATGCCCAGAGTGACAGATGATGAAATTTAATCCACATATATTTAAAAGAGCTATTCCAACAAATAATAAAAATTCGAACATAAAACGGAACGTTACAATTTTACTGGCAAGTTTTTTTTCTCTTTAGAGGAACATAAAATACTGATATGTCTTATGATTTATGAGTCCTTCATTTTGCTGGCACGTCTCTGGCACCTAATATAACCTCAGATAAAGATGTTCAATAAATGTCTGATAATGATGAGTTATAAAAAGTAATCAAAACATACAGCCCTATGAGTTGCTCCATTAAAATATATTGCCTAGGGACTTCCCTGCTGGCGCAGTGGTTAAGAATCCGCCTGCCAATTCAAGCCCTGGTCCGGGAAGATCCCACATGCCGCAACTAAGCCCGTGCGCCACAACTACCGAGCTTGCGCTCTAGAGCCCATGAGCCACAACTGCTGAAGCCTGCGTGCCTAGAGCCCATGCTCTGCAACAAGAGAAGCCACCGCAACGAGAAGCCCGCGCACCGCAACGAAGAGCAGCCCCCGCTCGCTGCAACTAGAGAAAGCCCGCGTGCAGCAACAAAGACCCAATGCAGCCAAAAATAAATAAATAAATAAAAATAAAAAGCATTTACTAACATATTTTAAAAAAATGTATTGCCTATGTAAACGTGTCCCAGAGCTATCTTCCTAAAGTACAAATATGGTCACATCTTTGTTCTTTTTAAAGCCCTATGATGGCTTCCCATTTCCTGAAAGATAAAGTCCAAAGTCCTGTACATGTACAACAAAACATTTCACAAACTGTCTCACGTCTACCTTTTCCGCCTCATCTCCTCTCACGCCTGCCCCAGCCTGTGCTTTAGCTACACTTAATGTAGGTTGTACGAACTTTGAACTTGCTTTCCTGTCTCCGTCACACGTGCTGCTTCCTCAGCCTGGCAATCCTTTCCCTGAGCTCCCAGACTGGCAAAACCCTTGTAAACCTCTCGGTCCTCTTCAAGTAGAGCCCCTTCAAGAAGCTCCAGGACTAATCATATTTCTCTGGCTCCCTGGGTAGATTTGTACCGAAGAGCAAATCACGTTGTAATGTAACGACTTAGGTCACTTGTACTTTCCTGCACTCAGAACAAGAGCTGTAAGTTAGTAACCTGACACCGGATGAGGTTCTTGGCAGGTAGTACAGGTTAAAGGAATGTTTGTTGGATTGAATGGAGGGGCGGCCATGGAGGAAGATACAATTCACCCTCGACTTCCCCAGGCTGTTCATTCATTCATTTGTTCATTCATCGTGCCTGTTTCTGCATACCGGGTGCTATGCTAAGCAACTGAAATAAGGTGAAGACTAAACAGACATGATGCCTGCTCTCATGAAGTGTATAATCCAGCAGGAACTGGGCTGCCCCAGGGCCCTGTCTGTGAGTAGCATCACTTTCAAAGTCCAGCTGTAGAAGCCTTGAAGAAAAATGTGACTCTTTCCTGAGGGGGCCACCCCGAGCTGATTCATATTATCTCATTTGATCCTCATAAAAGTCCTGTGAGGCACTCAGGGGATACATTCATTTCACCCAATTTATGAAAGAAAATCCACCAAGGCCCCTCACACATCTTACACTTACACATGTTATCCCCTTGGTTTACAGACTTTTTTCTACGTCTTTCCCTCATTAAGGCCTCCATGTCTTCCAACATACAGTTTAGGTGTCAACTCTTAGAATTCTTTATCCCCTCTCGTGCCCATCGTAAAGTGGTTTGTGAAATGATATTTTGTGCCAATTTAAACCCACAAGGACTGTTTACAAAGTTAATCTTCTTCCTTTGATACGGAAAACGTCCAAAAGGAGAACATTCTACCCAACTATCAGTTCAAGAAAACTATCCAGCAATTAGGACCTAAGTCTTACTTTTGATAGCATAGGAAATGCATTCTGCTTTGGATAGATTTGGTAAAATAATTACCATTCTGGGGTACAGTTCTACCCTGATAAAATGGAGCTCCCATCCAGTTTTCTGCAAGGGCACACAGGTCGTTCATTTTTTTCTAGCTGTGTATGCTGTCACTGTGTCACTGGGAGGCTTTTTAACTGCATCTACTAAGTCCAGTACATTTTGTGCCTTTGGTTTTTTGTTTGTTTGTTTTCGACATTTTTCTCATTTGGTATCAGACACTTGGATTCTAAAACATGTACCAAATCATGTATTACACAGACCTCATTATTTGCTCATTTCGATGAATAAATCTCACTGAACGGTTGCATCAGAAGTACTTCTAAAGGGCAAAGGTGACCCGCTCTAATTTTCATTCCTCTGAGATTTGGCTGCTGAGGGCTTTGGCAGCTGCCTCTTCAGAGTTTCCAGAGGCGGCCAAGTTTCACCTTGTGCATCATAATTTGTTTCAGTGGCTCAGGTGAAACCAACAGCGTTTGTTTTAAAGTGCTTCTCTCCAGGCGTTGTTTGCTGAGGCTGATGTGTTCCCTTACTAATTCAATAATGCGGTGACGGCAGAGCCCAATGGCTTTCTGTGGAGTCAGGCACTACGCCACGTCGCCACAAGGTACCTGGGAGCCACTGTTTCCATAGGAAACAATAGTGAGTGGAAAAGGTCCCTTGAGATACACTTCGTTAATTTGGTCAGAGTGCCTCTCAGAGAACAAACCACGGCCCCTTGTAGGACAGTAAAAGCCATCAGCCTCCTCTTTCTAGGTAGCTTTTTTAGCTTATCATTATGAAGTATAAACAATCAAATTCCTTGGAAGCAAGTGCAGCTTTTTCTATATGGCTCGAAGAATCTCTCACCCTGTGGGCTTAATAAAAGCCAAGTGTGCTTTTCTCTGGGGGGCAGGGGGGGCAAGCAAGATGCATTTGTGTGTGTGTGTGTGTGTGTGTGTGTGTTTGTGGGGGGGGGTTACCAGGGCTGGGGGACTGGGGGGTGTGGAAGGTTCATTGTCGGTTAGCTTTTTCTTTTGTTATTGGCTAACACTAAGATTTTTTCCGCCACCTGGTACTGACACATATTAATGGACATTTTCAGATAAAGTCATTCTGGAAAGCTCCTGGTGTTATAGGCATCTGCAAGCCCAGAGCTTGATAAAACTGAAATGTTTAAAACAATGTTGTTATTATTAGCCAGCAAGACCAAGTTCTCTGGATTTAAGTCTGGCCAAATCTTCTTTCTGTACCTTCTGTTACAGTTTCCTCTTCCTCTTAATCTAGAGGGGATACAGAATTTCTAGTGGGTTCTGGTAACTACGAATGGAATTTACTTCTGTGGTGCACATACGGTATTTTTGTGTTAATAGATTTCACTTCACATTCGGCTTTTAAAAACAGTTTTATGTAGCAGACATTTATATTCTTATCCCTTGCCCTCTGGCAAGATTTTGTTCTTCAGTAATCATTTTCTCATTTGTAATTCATTCAATAAGTGGATTTCCATAAAGCCTTCACTCTGCTGGGTTTGTTTTGGTTTCAGGTATCTCTCATTTATGAAGGTCATTCTGGATCCTAATCAAGGTCAGACTTCCTCAGAGGATATGAAGGCATTTGATTAATAGCCTGTGACTAAGTTGGCTTCCCAGCATATGTTTCTTGGAAGATGGAATCTTAGAAATAAATCCCATTTGCTTCACAGAGGTCCTCCAAGCCTCTTTCTAATCCCATCCAAGGTAGCTGTCACACTTCCCATCTTGGTCCCATTTAAAAGCACATTTTTCATGTTATTGCTAACATATCTAATTATGCAAGATTTAGAAAGATCTTTTGGCATATTCTATGTGTTGCTAGGAATTAGAAAATTCAGTCTAAGCTTTATAACAGTCTGTGCTACCCCATTAAACAAACCATGCTCAAGTTCTGTTCCTTAAGTTGTATAAACAGCTTCTCTGCTCTATCAGGGACAGGATCGCTTAGAAGACTGTCACCCAGCTGTGGAGTCTGCAGGGATAGGTGTGACTGGAGAATATATTGCTTCAGTCAACAGTGATCCTGCTGAATTTTTATAGCAGTGAAGCCGGATTAAGAAGGATTTCAATATGGGAACCAAGGGATAAGTGGCTTGTATCAGTATAAGCAGTAAATGTAGGGAAATATCAAACTTCTTTCAAGAAAGTGCAAAATGGGACTTCCCTGGTGGCGCAGTGGTTAAGAATCCTCCTGCCCAGGGGACACGGGTTCGAGCCCTGGTCCGGGAAGATCCCACATGCCGCGGAGCACCTAAGCCCATGTGCCACAACTAGTGAGCCTGCACTCTAGAGCCCGTGAGCCACAACTACTGAGCCCACATGCCACAACTACTGAAGCCTGGTGCCTAGAGCCCGTGCTCCGCAACAAGAGAAGCCACCGCAATGAGAAGCCCATGTGCGGCAACGAAGAGTAGCCCCTGCTTGCCACAACTAGAGAAAGGCTGAGCACAACAACAAAGACCCAACGCAGCCAATAAATAAATAAATAAGACAGTGCAAAATGTTTCTAATACTCTCTATGGCCTCTTCATAATATCAATCATCATTGTCATCTTAGTCTATAACTTATCAACTTTACTTTTAACTTTGATAAACGTTCTCATCAAGTAATCTTATCTTAAACCTGTGTTTGTTTTGAACACTATTTTATTCTCATTTTATTTCATTTTTCAAACTTTTTAAAAAATTTATTTATTTATTTTCGGCTGCGTTGGGTCTTCGTTGCTGCGCGTGAGCTTTCTTTAGTTGCAGCAAGCGGGGGCTACTCTTTGCTGCGGTGCGCGGGCTTCTCATTGCGGTGGCTTCTCTTGTTCCGGAGCACAGGCTCTAGGCACACGGGCTTCAGTAGTTGTGGCTTGCGGGTTCTAGAGTGCAGGCTCAGTAGTTGTGGCGCACAGGCTTAGTTACTCCGCTACATGTGGGATCTTCCCGGGCCAGGGCTCGAACCCATGTCCCCTGCGTTGGCAGGAGGATTCTTAACCACTGTGCCACCAGGGAAGCCCCATTTTTCAAACTTTTTATCTTGAAAACAAAGATCTTCAAACTTACAGAAAGATGGAAAGAATAATAAACTAAGTTGGCAATATCCTTCACCTAAGATTTACCAGGTGTTAGTATTTTGCCACATTTGTGTTAGCCCTCGATAGATAGAGAGATAGGTAGGTAGGTAGAATGACAGATATAGATGTACACAGGTTATAGGTATAAATCTATCTTCTATCTCTTGTTATAAGAGCCAAATTATACCGCAAACACACACACATAAGACATTATTACACATTATTATTCTTTCTTCTGAACCATCTGAAAGTAAGTTGCAGAGCCCCTGGCCCTTTACCCTAAATACTTCAATTTATGTTTCCTAAGAACAAAGACATACATTTTTCAAACCATAATATAGTATGAAATGGAAACATCACTGTTATATACCATACAGTCCATATTCACACGCATCTACTGCCTCCATGGCAGGCTTGATGGCATCTTTTTTTCAGATCTAGTGCCCAAGCCAGGGTCACACACTGTTTTCAGTTTCTCTCTTGAGTCTCCTTTTATCTACATCTGTTCCTCAGCCTTTCTTTTTCTTTCATGATACTTGCTATTCTTAAAATAAAAGTAATCTTAATTTGGAAAGGCACTTTTGCTGACAACATTTTAGGGGGATGTGATTTATATGACTTTAGATTTTGTCTTAGAAAATCATTCTTATATCACGGTTGTGGTAGTATACACTTCCATACCGAAAAAAAATTCTGAACAGGGATTTTTACCCACATTCTGCGTAATAAAAACCAAAACAATTAGCAGTGAATTACTGGTTCCCCTTTATATATCAATGGGTAACTTACTAACTTTTAATTATATAGCAAATTTAATTGTAATGTTTAAATATATAAAACATTTGAAAATACCTTCCATGGGCATTTTGTTTAAAATTCTACATTAAGACAACAAACCTCAATAGAGAAAACAGGCAAGAGGTATGAACAGGAAATTTATAGAAGAGGTAACGCAAAAGACCATTGAACATGAAGAGATGTTCAATTTCATCAGTAATTAAAGAAATGCAAATTAAGATGATAACGAGCTGCTACTTTGCACCTACTATAGTGGCAAATATTTGAAAACTATATAATGCCAAGTGTCCCTACCATAGCTGATGGGATCAAGGACTGGAACCTGACTTAGGGCAGTCCAGGTATACAGCTGCTGGCAACTTATGAGGTATCTCCTCTGGCTCAGAAAGATGAGGTGGGACGATCATATTTGTTTCTTGGGAATCCGTATTTAGCAATGAACAAGTTAGAAGGGAGAAAAAAAGTCTGCTCTACATGCGGTAGAGCAGAACCAGAGGGCCAGAGCAACAGTGATGGGTCATGGCAGCCAGAGTTACATATGAGAGGAGAGGCTTGGGGTAGGTGATGAAGCCACAGCAGGCACAGAACACTCATCCATCCCTCCCCAATCCCCACCCCCTGCCACACAGGGTGATTTATAATGATGAACAGAGGTCCCCTGAGGGACACCATGGGAGCAAAAAGATTTGTCTCAGTTCCTACCAGCTTCCCAGTTTCTAATCCTGAGCAGCTTTGGGCGGTTTCTAGTTCTCTTCTTCGGTGGTTTATAGTTGATGGTGCCCTGGGGCAAGAAGCCACGAGATAAAAGAAGACCTTCAAAATTCCAAAGGAAAATGACTCCAAAGATTCTTAAACCTAGCCAAACAGTCACGTACAAGGGTAGAATAAAGACATTTTCAAACATACAATGAAAAGAAAAGCTACCCTAAGACACCAGATGAACTTAGGATGTTTCTTCATAACTTTTTAAAAATGCCAACATTTAATCAAAATCACTTAAATTCTTCTGAAGTTATAGTAAGTCAATAATGCATGGTATTGAAAAGAAGAATTAAAACCCAGACCTCACACTATCCAGTCATTCAGCACCTGTTCAGACAGTGTTTTAGGTTCTCCTTCAAAATGTACTGAAAACTTAGAATATTCCAAGTATGACAAATAAGACATGGACCAGGCTGGCTTTCGGGGAGCAGACAGAGCAGTGGAGAAGTCAGACAAGAAAGGAAGACTGCTAATAACCTACGGTGCATGACAAGTGTGTAATAGTAGAGGTAGATTCCAGGTACACTGGAGGCACCCAGGAGCCCCCTACAAACTCTGCCCGTGGCTGTCTTTAGCGAGGTGGTCTGTTTGAGCAACGTGTTGAAAGATAAAGTCAGAGGCAGATTGGGATGGAGGCAAAAGGTGCTGGGGGCGGGGATGGGATCTGGCGGAGAAGCTTTTAGGAAGCAGGAACATCTGCAAGGCAAGGAAGCCAGAAATGGGATGTCATTCAAAATTGTTGAAACCTGGGGAATGAAGAGTAGAATATGAGGCTGACATTGAAGGCAGGGACAAGTTCAAGAATAGCAAACTCAAAATAACTTAAGGGAAAAAGTACCTTAAGTCAGAGCAGGCTGCAAACAATGTGGAGTGGGAAAGGCCCACCCACGTTTCTTCAGCAGATACGCTAACCTGAGCAGGCTCAAACCCTCCACCTGTGAATCTGTTTGGAGACAGAAGGAAAATGGGATCCCCACATCTGCATGCACAGGATTCTTATGCATAGTAAAGTTAGGGAATTACTACTGGAGCAGGAGTCCTAACACGGGCTGGGAAATGCAACACTCACAAAACAGGAAATCGACGACTAGCAGCAGATGAAGGAAGTATCTATGTTTACAAGTGCAAAGTATTAATACAACTATTTCAGTCACATTGCTAGAAACAAAAATAACCGGATGGCGTCTTGAAAATATATCACACAGAATATGACTGGTGACAGTATTAAAGGGTGGGGATTTTGCAGAAAGTATAAATGGTTAATGGTATGTATTATGAGAAATTCCCTGAAGAGGTGAAATTTTGAGGAAGGGTGGGATGTGATCCATCTAACTGAGGAAGCACAACTATTCCTGCTTGAAAGGTGAGATTTAAAGCAAAGCTTTTTTTTTTTTTTTTTCCTTTTTTGCGGTACGCGGGCCTCTCACCGTTGTGGCCTCTCCCGTTGCGGAGCACAGGCTCCGGACGCGCAGGCCCAGCGGCTATGGCTCACCGGCCCAGCCGCTCCGCGGCATGTGGGATCTTCCCGGACCGGGGCACGAACCCGTGTCCCCTGCATTGGCAGGCGGACTCCCAACCACTGCGCCACCAGGGAAGCCCAAGCAAAGCAGTTTTAATTTGGTTTGGATTTCCTGAAGTATTTTAATATTACAAATAAATTATAATTGAGTTAATCATTTTCTGCAGTAGGAAACAATAGGAATTTTTAGAATTTTATTTTAAATTCTGTAGTACATAAAAAGTGTATTAAAATAATTAAATACATGGATCCACAGGTAACATCTTTGGTTATTTTGGCCACATATAATGAGCCAATGAGCCATAATGAGCCATGTTTCAGCTAAGTGGCTACAAGATTATCACTGAAAAACAGAAAGTATAATTGTCCACATTTGCCAGTCTCCTTTACGCTGTGACGCGAAGGTGGAAGCTGTTTTAACAATGGTTCCAATTACTGTCTCTACAGTGATTTGCATGTTATTAACCTGGATAGACCCGCATCTATCTATTGAGAAGGGCTTCGCTTTCTCAATTTCACATGAAGCACTGGCTCATATAACAAAAGTTCCTCCTGAAAGCTGAAAACTCAGAGCACTTGCACTATCGGTGAAATACTGAGAACGATAACAGAAGCTATCCTCCTCCCAAAATGATGAGTTTCATGAAAAGAAATTAACAAGCTGTGTCGTGCACTGCACGTGATCAGCCATGCTTGCTAAGTCTGTCTGTTGGTTGTTGCTATGACTACGAAAAGCCAGTGGAACCCAATGAGCTGTCTGCAGCAGTGCTGGGAGGACCAGCCATTTTACTTATGGAAAACAGTGTGGCATATTCCTCTGAGCTTTACCCTGGAAGAAGCATTTTTTAAAAAAATCTATTGAGGGAAGAGAGAAGTAGTGGGCATGTTAGTATACAATTAGTACAGCCAAGCATGCCTGCCAGCTGCCATTTGGACGAGCTGTCGACTGCCTTTCCTAGTAGCTGATTTGAGAACGTGGAATGCAGAGAGATAATGCTGCATATCTGCTATCAGACAGCAGAAAAGGTTTTTGTCTTGGGAAGGCTCGCCTTCCCTGCAATGTTATCTCAGCAGCTCTCTAGCTGCTTACCCTGAAAACTAGTGACCCCAAAGGAGGTGTTTTCGTCTGCAAACACAGGTCCTGTGCGTGGCTGTAGCATATGAGTGGCAAGTCTGAAAAAGCAGGTGTGTGCTCGGATGGGCACTGGACTGTAACGCAGGCGGACGCTCTCGGGTTTACCTGCTTCCTGTTAACAGATTGTTGGCTCAGAGAGCATCTGTCTGCATGCTGAAGCTGAGGCTGAGAAGGAGGTCCCTGTGTAGCCACTTGACTGACAGAGGTAAGCTTTTTTGTCCTTTTTCAAGCACAGCATAACAATAACTCCGAGCAAAACTTAACCTAAACATTTACAATCATTGTGTTCTTTGGATTTACCAAGGAAATACATACACACAAACACAAACACACACACATACATACATACACATACACAAAATAGTGTCAGAGACTTAGAATTGTTTCGGTAAGTTCAGGTTCTAGAAATTGTAATGATTTTTTAAAAAATTACTAATATGCCTTGGGGTTTAAAATAAATATTTGCTGTTTTAACAAACCACGATGGCCTGTCGTTCTGGACAGCCTTCATAACCAGCAACAATCTTTCTCCCTTAGAAACAATGGATTCTTTTACGACCTGCACTTTGACATACATTCAGAGAATTACGTGGAAAATCAGCAGCTCGAAAATTGTGAAGCATTTATTTTTAAGCCTCCGAAATGATGTATTTAACTCTTAACACACCTCTATATACGTGTAAATTAGGGAATTCCGTACCCTATGTAGGTCGTAAGAGCCAGTGGCTTGTGCCCTTGCATATTCTGAGCACAGAGTCCTGGTGTGCTGTTTGATTTAGTTGCGGGTAGTTGTAAAGCAAATAGTGTAGGTACTGGAAGCTGCTCACGCGTCCTTTCCAAGTATCATGCATGCCACGCTAGCCCAGAGCACAACACCCTCATTGTGTTCCCTGGCTTGGAATCCAGGCAAAGAAAGGAAGTGAATCGCTGCATTGAGTTCAAGCATAGCTATAGTATGTGTCGGTAAAACTTCTTTTATTGCACAACTTTTCTCACAAGCAGATAGGTTTCAGAGATAGAGAGTGAAACCAAAAACACGACCCTCCTCCAACAAATGTACTAATATTTGCAATGGATGTTTGCTGTCCATCACTACGTGATAATAGCACAGACTTTGAACTGCAGTAGGAATTGCTCCTTACTGAGTATTTCTTTGATTTATAGTCTCTTAGGAACAAAGCTGTTACTGTGGATTGAAATTGGTCAGTCAAATCGAAATTCCTGGTAAAGAAATGACCGAATAATGATTAAATTGTTTCAGTAACATTTCAGTTTTACGTAAATCAGTTCTATTGTTGGTCTACCAGAAACGTCAGATCATTTAGAATTCTATGGAAAATATTTAGGGAAAAATATTTTGTTGAAAACTTTGAATAAAAACCTCTATGTGCTAAAGATGAAATCTACCGTGAAATATAAAATAAATAGGATCTGAGATCTACTTCTAAGAAATATATTTTTATTTTCTATCCTTTTACCCAATATGTGGATGACATAGGAGTCACCTTTTAAGTATAATAATTTTCATTGCTACATATGAGCACACAGCACCTGTTTCACAAATACAGCAATGTCATTATGCCCTCAGATAAGACAGTTATAAAGCATAGGGAGAATATTTTTCAAAACTTCTCTTCTAAATGTCACCAATATTCAAGGTATAAAAATATTCAAAAAATTCAAGGTACAAGCAATCTCAGTCCAGAAAATCATCTCCAAACATTTAATAATAAGAGTTCTAACTAGGAATATTGTCTATTTGTGTGTGTGAGACATTGGGTAGGATAAAATGGTGAAACGATAGCATTGTACTTCACTTACGTTTAACTTTCAAAGGAAAGTTTAACTAATAGACCTAGTGTTAGGTCAAATTTTATAAATAAAGATATCAGCCAAGGAAGTGATTCTGCTATAGCAGGAGGAAAGGTGGAAAAAGTCTCTCTTCAATTTAATTCCTGTCAGAGCTTTACACGGCAAAAGGAATTTCTAGAATTAACACAGTGAAAAGTCCTGCAGCAAGAAAATGATTTTGCCTCAGTTTTTCTTGGGGGAGATTTTAGAAGAACCAGGTGTGGAAATACCTAAGGCTGTACCCTGTTGCCTTTGTGGTGGCAACATATGTGACAGGAGTCAGCCCCACTGGGAAGAGTGACACACAAACTTTATACCTGTACTTTTTTTCCCTCCATTAGTAACCTTTTAAGGTGATATGCTATGAAAGATTAGCATTGTAAGTGCACTTCTGCACCACACATCTACGTAGTTATTAACGCAACAATTTTGAGAACTAGACGCAGAGCTATAATCCCTATCCTTCAACACTCTGCACCTTGGCTTTTATCTATTTAGGTACTCTTAATTTCTGCCACTTCCCAACTCAGCTGCTGGCAATAGCAAATACTTTGTAATTTCCCAAACGCACTATACCAAACTTTTGCAAAGCCAGTCTCCTCTGTATAGACTTTTTCTTCAAATCTCCCCCGCAGCGGCAGCCACCTGCCATGCATCCTTCAAAATCCAACTAGAATGTCTCCCCAGACACTTCCTCGCCTTCTGCTTCGGCTACATCTGAATCTTATGTCTGTAGTTCTGGCTATTGCACCGTAGCGCATTTGTCTCTGCTCATGGGCTTCCAGAGTTTTACTGACCTCTGACTGTACTTTGTCCAGTGTCTAGAACTTGGCATTCAGACATTGTACTGGTAAGCTCGGACTTGACTGTTTTCCTATTAGTTACCGTAAATATAGGCTTGATCTTGAAAAAGAAGTCCTATTATCTATTATACTGCATTTGATCAGAGAAACTCAAAACATTTACAAACAGTGATGAGGCTTTAATTTCCTTGATATGAAATTATAGTTTCAAGATCACAATTGGATAAAAGCTATAAATGTCCTATAATATATCAGAATTTTCTCAAAGAAAAATTTACAGCATATAAGTTTTAAACAAAACCAGCTTAGAAGCTTTAATATCTAGAGGATATTGTTTTTCTATTTATAGCTATTATAAAATTTGCAGGGGAAAATAAGTACAGTAAGTATCCCTATTAGAAGTATGCTCTAAAATCAGGTCATTTAAAATTAATGTTGAACTGATGTTGATTAGCAGTTGATTATAAAAAAGTTACTTACGGAATTGTTTTCCGTAAGCCAGAGGAAAGTAGAGGTCATGAATTGGGAAGAGACCAAAGGATTAAAATAAAGTCTACAATAGGAGAATTTCTTTTGATTTTCCTTATAAACCTGAAAGGTTATTGGTAATAACTGGCTACATTATACTTCCCCATAACTTGAGTTTCTGGGTGACGGATAGAATAGTATGTTAGTATCATTCTTGATACAGATATGCTTTTGGTTGTAGAGACTTCCCACTCTTTTTTCTATATTAGATGGCACGATTATTATTTTTTTAAAGCCTAAATTTTTATACCCTTTTTATGGAAAATTTATCACAATGTTGTAATAAAAAGTAAGAATGTATCAAAAATTACATTAAGAATTAATAACTATATAATCCCTCATCTCTAAGATATCCATCTAAAAAGCAAAAGTTGGACTTAATATAGTATGAATTCTTGTACATAAAGTAGCAAAGATTAGGAAATTTTAAATATCCAGATGTTAAGAATTAGAAAGCAAAATATTTGGTAAACCACTTAAATTCATATTTCTGGACACTTTTACACGATATTCCAGCATTGAATTTTATAATCAAAGTAAGATATATAGCAACTCTTAAGTGTCACGCTGTCCTTTAGTTTATTTTGACTATCTTCCAGCTGATTTTAATGTGTAACATGCTAATTTAATAATAGCTAAAGTTGAAATTGGTTCTATGCATCTTAAAGACTAATCGTGTTTAATCAATTATTTTAAATTGTACACAGTAATTAGATTTCAGGAAACATGATTCTATAGTATTTCTGCATCATTTTTAAGATTTTCTATTTTAAGTAATTTATAATATTTTGAAGGCCTAAACTATATATAACTATGTTGACATTCAAATGAAATGAGTGAGCTCTTGTGGCATTTTATAATGAAGTATACTAGTACATAATTGTATTAGATAATTTTTTCAAAGTTCCTCAAATAATTTAATCATAGATGCCTATTAAATTCTAAATTATCACTGCAAAGAATTATATGGAGATTTTCAAGATCTCTTTACCACATTTCTGAAAAAGTTAAGACATACACATTTAGCTATGAGGGAACACTTCTATAACTATTGAGTTCTAAATATTAATGGATAAGAAACCTCATTCCAGCTTAAGCTCACTTAAGATGATCTTATTTGAATAAATGACAGAGAACCAGCAAAGAGAAGGTTTTATTTTGAGTTTCAGCAACGTGATATATCCACGTAGATCTATATTACACTTTACCCCAGTCTTCAAAACAGAAGTTTTGCCAACCAGGAATTTTAGCCAAAAAGACAGTAGTTTCCTCTTCCCCTTACAGGTCTGGTATGCATAGATCCAGCATTAATTCTGCACCTTTGAAACGCATTATTTGAACAAAAATCCAGAAAACTTTCTCTTTTCCTACCTCTAACCAAAGATCTCACTTTCAAAGAAAATTTTCCTACCTCAAAAAAAAAAAAAAAAATCTAGCCATATTCCCATTATATTTCCTAAATTTTTTCTCTCCATGTTAGAATTTAAGGAAATTTTATTTTTCATAAGAATGTTATTTGAACATTTTAGTGATATTTTGGTTCTTTAATTTGCACTGTTGCCTACTTTTTAAATTTTTGTATAACCTAGACATTCAATTCCTCTAACTTTCCTTTGAGATGTTTCCTCAACAGTTGGTGTAAATTGCATGTCAAAAATATTTTCTTATAATGAATTGTATCTTCTGCTGTAGGTAGGAAAGTTAGTCCAATCAATGTGGAAATACTTCTCCTTTTTAGATTCCTAAACCAACTGTAGCAAAAATAGGCTTCTAACCAAGAGCACTTGTTACAAAAATCCTTAAGAGTCTAAGCAGGGAATGGCATGAAGAATGGGAAACTTTTAAAATGTAGACACACAAAAAATATGCAAATGAGACATTCTAAGGAATAATTGGCCACACTGGAGAAAATGTATTAGTATAAATGTTCATTCTGTCCTCCTCTAAAAAGTCCCTGTCCCTACTTCTAGTCAGGGGTAGTTAACTTCTTCAGAGACATTTAGTCCTCCATGAAGGTGACCATTGGTAGAGACAGCAGCCTCATTGATGGAAAGAAACATGCTTAAGCTTTTGACTGTGAGGGCCTTATCCTCCACCTGTGGACACATCAGCTACTTCTGCCTCTTTGGATCCTATTAATATAAGATCTTAATGTTTTATAAGGTTTTCCTTCACTTTACGCTATTAACCAAAAAAGTTTAAGAAAGCAACACTTGGTTGTTTAAAAGTGAGCTATTTCGTAGATTGTCAGGATGCCTTCACATCTAATGATTTCAATTCTCTGAACTAAAGTTCACAAAGGAAAAGATATTAGATAACAGTTTCAGCTGTTCTGGTGCTAACTGTGTCATCTGGTGAACTGTTTGAGCACTTTCTGAAGCATGTACATTTAATCTGTCCGATATATAATTGCAGTACAGTAAATCTTATTATATCCTGTGGGGATAAATAACTTTTAATATCTAGATTTGATATTAAATATCAATATCTAGATTTGGAGACGTATATAGCATAGCATTACTAGTAGTGAAGATAAAAATTTTATAACCACTGAGTTCTCCTGGAACAGTGTGAATAGACTTGTGTTGTCTGATATACCTTGAGCACTGGCTTGAACCAGTTTAAGTAAAGGGAGATCCTGAGAGTAGCAAGTACGGGAAAAGGTACAGATTGCTTGGGCAGAATTAAAGTTACAGGGAAAACTCAGCTTGCTTTACAATAGCAGCTGAAACCTTGTAGGTACATGGCAAACAAGTCACTCTATTAAATATTCAGTCAGTATTTGTGGAATGAATGAATGGCTCACAGTTTTCCCCTTGATGTTGTGTTAATGGCAACACATTGATTACAAGATGTTGCTTGAATTTAAAGATCAAATGGTAATTGACAAGATTTTCTGATTTTTGTTTTTTGGAAGTCATGAAACTGAGGAGAAGGAAAAAAGGATGAAGATTTTAGAAAACACTATTATTTTTAAAAATAAAATACAGTCTTCCTGGTGAGAAGCACTATATTTCTAACAATGATATAAAGAGAAATATAACCAGAAACTTAGATAAAACTCAAAGGACACACATCATTTAGTGAATAATTCAGACACCAAAAGATTTTGGTTTCTACTCTTAACTTTCTTAAAGTCTCAGGTTATCATCACATTCATCAAACAATATGATCAACACTAAAGAGTAATTTTTTCCTTTTTAGATAAGTGTAAGAGAGAAAAGTTAAAACCTAGAGTTACAAAATTTAAGAGGTTTACTTTAAGGCTTTAGAATACAGTTAAACAGAGAATTCAGTGTAGAAAAAGGTAGCCATCTGGGAGATCTTTTCAAATTAAAAACTGTAAGAATTGGGAGACCTTCCAAGGCCAATCAAAATATCTGTTTTGATTAAACTCAAGAAAACAATGAAAACCTGAATAACAAGATTTCAATAAACTACAGAAAAAAATAATTTGATTTTTTCAATCCAAAAGATATTAATAAGAAAAAATTATATACTTTACTCTGTACTAGCTACTATCTGAAGAGCCTTACAGATATTAATATTTTGCTGTTGTTATGTCCCCATACAAAGATATTACATAATTGTGGACTGTATTTCCCATCCTGTATATCTCATACCTGTGACTCATTTATTTTGCAAGTTTGTACCTCTTAATTTCCATCACTTGTTTTTTTCCTCCCCTCAGCTCCTCCCCTCTGGCAACCACCTATTGTTTCTCTGTATCTATGACTCTGTTTTTGTTTTGTGATGTTTACTCTTTTTTTTGGTTTTGTAGATTCTACATGTAAGTGAAATCATACAGTATTAGTCTTTCTCTGTCTGATTTATTTCACTTATCATAATACCCTCTAGGTCCATTCATATGTGTCACAAACATCAAGATTTCATTCCTTTTTTTGTGACTGAGTAATATTCCATTACAGACACACACACACACACACACACACACACACACACACACACACATCTTCTTTATCCATTCATCTTTTGATGGGCTTCTGTATCTGGCTACTCTGCATGAAGTTTACTCTGTCCTAGCTACTATCCCAAGAGCTTTACATATATTAAAGCTTCCTTTCAGTGAAGGATCTGGGAATTTACAAAGCTTTTAAAGGTATTTGAACTGGAATTTTCCAGAATGTGATTTTAAATTAGTTCCCAAAGAGGGACTGAATGAATAGCACATTTAGTTGCTCTTTCTTAGATGCTCTCGTATCACTTTGTAAATTATATTCTTTTTTTTAATCTCATTTTAGTGAAGTTTTTTCTATATGTATCTAATCTTTCCATATGAAAGTGAACTCCATGAGGGAGCAATAGTGTTTTATTTCTATTTTTACCTGCATCATCTTGTCATGGGAATGGCCAACAGTAGATGAGTCTGGGTGATTAACCCGAGTAGGCTGCTGAATCAAATGTTAATAAATAAAATTGACACCAAGGAAAAGAAATGGAGTCAAGGTAATAAAAACTGTATGTAATTCCATGTAACCATCATGAGAAAATTAAGTCAGTCCACAAATCCTTAAACATTTGTTGTTTTGTTTTGTTATAGTTTTACTCTGTTTTTGGTTAGTATGCTTTGATAAAACACGAAGCTAAATGTCAGAGCAATCCTTTTTCAGACATCAGACTTCCTCAACAGAGGAAATCATGACACAACCAAAAATGATCCAGCTCATTTAAGCCACTACAGACTTTTCCCCCAGAATTTAGTCTCCTGAACAAGTTAACTATATGTTCGTTATCTCTGACAATCAAGGAAACAATAAAAATGTGGGAAAGCACAGTTACCTCCTTTACCAGAAAAACTTTTACTCATTTGTTGAAAATATATCTGTTTTGGGAAAAGGGTTTTCTTAGATCAATAATTCAGATGACTGATAATATATCCTGAATTCTTTGACAATGAATTTACTTAGAAACATGATTTTTTATATGATTTGTGGTCTAAAAGCTGATTATATCACTGACTTCCTTCCCATCATAAATTTAATTTTAGAAGACTAACATAACCAGTTTATATAATTAATATGACTTCTTGAGTTAAAAAAAAAACCTTCTTTCGGAAGTGCACAAAGTGCTTTTAATACGTGTTAAATTAATTTTTAGATTTATTGGCAGCAGAGAGGAGAGTCATCACTCTAGTAAGTAAAAGTAAATGACAAAGCCATAAATAATCTTATTTTAGAAGTAAAAGTAAATGAGAAAGCCATAAATAATCTCATTTTATTAGTAAAAGTAAATGACACAGCCATAACTTAATTTGAAAATCACCTTCCTTTTGACCCAAAGTCCCAAATGTCCTCTCAGGGCCTCGTATGGACAGTTCTCTGGTAAAATAATTTCACTTGCTCTATATATTATTATGTGGTGTATTAACACATCATGATCATTTGGAACCCTAAACTTTTACTTCCTTTGGAATGAATTGGGAAAACATACCCCCGAAACTCTGGTTCACTCTTTTTGGCACTGATCTTTGCAGCTGTCAAGAACTAAAAGATTATGATGATAAAATTGAGTTTCCTGGGGAATGTTCCATTTATGAACTGCCTCGTCTCCAGACTCCTCTGTCATTTCACTGCATCTGCTTCTAACCTGGCCTAGAAGAAGTGCTGGCTTCCATGGTCCAGATAAAGCCTGTGGGGTGGAGAGGACAGGAGCTTAACAGGAGGACCCCAATCCTCCAAGAATGACCCCTCCAACAGGGTCATGCAACTAAAAGAGTTTTAAGTTCAGCAGAAACTAGGAAAAGTCACATGTTCTGATTTCTAACCAAAAGTAAAGCATTTTTTGAAAAATCTGTACACTATGTAATGCATCTCAGAGTGAGAGTATTTTATCTGGCCAACAAAACAGAATGGCCTGTTGTTGACTGACATTGAGAAATGTCACTTCCCAAAAGGTCAGATTACTAACTGGTCAGTGCGTTCTTTAAGGAAATAAAATCAGAATTGCATCTGACAAGTATAATGCCAGGGACAAATGATTTAAAAACTATCCTCAAACTATATTTGCCCAACAAACACATCAGAACCACAAGTTCATAACTGCTAAGTGGACTAGAATATCTAGAGTCACCTGTCCCTGCAGTTGGGCTTGACCATACACTGACAAGATTCTCTAACTCTGTTTTTTTCCAGACTTTTGAAGATTGTTGTCTCAGTTGTTGGTATGTTAATATAAGTTAGCTGGCTTCTGATTTTATCAATGATACTGAAAAGAAGCTTTGATAGGGAAAACGGAGAATGAGAGAGATCCTAAGTTCTGGGAACAATGTAAAGAGAGACCAGACCCAAATACAGATATCAAAGTTGTAGTTGTATATTTTTAAATAATTTTTGAATTTTCATATCATTCATTTTTTTTCATGTACATCACACTCACCAAGGACCTACTATGTGTTTTAGCATGGATAAAAAGATGAAAAAAAAAAGAAAATGAAACAGAAAGCCATTAAGAAAGTTTACAATTTAGTAAAAGAGATGACAGAAACAGTAATTATTATAATTTCTTCAAAAGACATGCCCCAAAGTAACTGTCATGTGATGTAGATAAAGAAGTTCTTTAACTGTTTTAAGAGATAAAGTTCTAGGAGATGGTAATAACTAGCTCAGGAAAGGGAGGTGTTTTAGAGGATCAGGGAAGATGACTTAAAGAAAATGATATTTGAATTAGGTCGTGAACGGGGTGGGATTTTGATAATAGCTTGCGAAAGCAAGGTTTGTAGCCATCCTGAATTGTTTTACTCCACTAACTAATTTATTTAGCATCCCCTCACTGCTTTCACATGTCATGTAATCTGCACAGGCATCCTGTGAGGTAGGTACTATCATCACCATTTTACATGAAAAAAGAAGAAATGGAGCTTCTTCATTTCTTCCTTTCACCAATACGATAGGTGAAAGGCCTATCGTATTTTACTCATATAGGTCAGTTGTTGACTTTGAGAAGCATTTCATTCCAGGGCAGGGATAAAGGCGCATCCAAAGATTAAGAAGTGAGAATGTTTTTAAGGACGTGGAAGCAACAGGTACAACTAGAAAATAAATGGAGAAGACTCCAGATACGACAGTAGGAAGAAAAATAAAAGAGGGAGGGAGACAAATGAAGAAATTTGTTTGTTTTGGCAAAGAGCTTAGCCTGTTTGCAGCCATGGAGAAAGCGCCAGCAGGAGAGAAGGAAGGTGCTAGAGGAAGTAGGGCTTCTCCAGGAGCAAGACCTCAGAGAGGGGGCAGCAAAGAGAGAGAAGACTCAAGGACAAGGAATAGTCCAGCCTCCAAGGGAGCCGGAGAGGCTGGGACCTAGGTAGCATGAGCGGGAATTGAGAAATGAGATCAACTCCTGACAGCTAGAAGGGAAATCTCAAAGGACAGTCTTATTACACTGCAGTATGGGTAACGTCCAGTGTGTACGTGAGATGGAGTGGCAGCCTTGTCTTGTTCACAGTGGCGAATGAACAAGGAGGCACAAAAGGTGAAATAAAAGCCAGTGGAGGGCTTCCCTGGTGGCGCAGTGGTTGAGAGTCCACCTGCCGATGCAGGGGACGCGGGTTCGTGCCCTGGTCCGGGAGGATCCCACATGCCGCGGAGCCACTAGGCCCGTGAGCCATGGCCGCTGAGCCTGCGCGTCCGGGGCCTGTGCTCCGCAACGGGAG
Source organism: Aethalodelphis obliquidens (assembly GCF_003676395.1). Lineage (NCBI taxonomy): Eukaryota > Metazoa > Chordata > Mammalia > Artiodactyla > Delphinidae > Aethalodelphis > Aethalodelphis obliquidens. The sequence goes on along the minus strand of NW_020837969.1, from coordinate 13,894,328 downwards.
AGGCCACAACAGTGAGAGGCCCGCGTACCGCAAAAAAAAAAAAAAAAAAAAAGATAAATTATCTCCAAGAGTTTTTGAGGCTTAACTGGGTTATGCATGTTAAGTGTGTAGAAGGGGGCCCAGCATGTAGAAAATGCTCAAGAAGTGTTAGAAAGTATTATTAGCAATCTTTTTTTTTTTTTAACATCTTTATTGGGGTATAATTGCTTTACAATGGTGTGTTAGTTTCTGCTTTATAACAAAGTGAATCAGTCATACATAAACATATGTTCCCATATGTCTTCCCTCTTGCATCTCCCTCCCTCCCATCCTCCCTATCCCACCCCTCTAGGTGGTCACAAAGCACCGAGCCAATATCCCTGTGCCATGCGGCTGCTTCCCACTAGCTATCTACCTTACTACGTTTGTTAGTGTGTATATGCCCATGCCTCTCTCTCGCCCTGTCACAGCTCACCCTTCCCCCTCCCCATAACCTCAAGTCCGTTCTCTAGGTAGCAATCATTTTTAAAATAAATTTATTTATTTAGTTTTGGCTGAGTTGGGTCTTTGCTGCTGCGCGCAGGTTTTCTCTAGTTGCGGCGAGCGGGGGTTACTCTTCGTTGTGGTGCGTGGGCTTCTCATTGCAGTGGCTTCTCTTGTTGTGGAGCACGGGCTCTAGGTGCGCAGGCTTCAGTAGTTGTCACACGCAGGCTCAGTAGTTGTGGCTCGCGGGCTCTAGAGCACAGGCTCAGTAGTTGCGGCGCACGGGCTTAGTTGCTCCATGGCGTGTGGGATCTTCCCGGACCAGGGCTCGAACCCGTGTCCCCTGCATTGGCAGGCAGATTCTTAACCACTGCACCACCAGGGAAGTCTGCAATCTTTTTTTTTTTTTTTTTTTTTTTTTTTTTTTTGCGGTATGCGGGCCTCTCACTGTTGTGGCCTCTCCCGTTGCGGAGCACAGGCTCCAGATGCGCAGGCTCAGGGGCCATGGCTCACGAGCCCAGCCACTCCGTGGGCTGTGGGATCTTCCCGGACTGGGGCTCGAACCCGTGTCCCCTGCATCGGCAGGCAGACTCTCAACCACTGCGCCATCAGGGAAGCCCTGCAATCATTTTTATATAAATGAGTTAAGTAGAGAGGCATGTGCTGTGATTCTCCAGGCTGTGCAAGTTCAGTGGTGACTAGCCAGAGTCTTAGCTCTTGAGAGCTGTTCATAGTCTTCAGGGTTGAGGGAGGGGAAGCTAATGATGACCAAATAGCATCACAAATACCCGTACAGTGGTGAGCAAGCACACAGAATAGGGTGTGAATGATCTTCCTGGATGATCTCAGAAGTGTGCAAGGTTCTGGATGGAGAGAACACCATGTACAAAAGAATGGGCATGAGAGAATGCTGGAGGTGGGTTAGTGGGTCTGGAATGAGGGAACCATAGGGAGAACCGAGCCTAGCGTGGGGTGGGGCAAGCACATGGGCTTTGCAGTCACACGGACTTGGATTTCTTTTCCAGCCCTGTGACTGCTGAGTATGTGGGGACAGGACCCCCAGCCTCTCTAGATCCCTATTTTACTACCTTCAGAGCAGAGATAATAGCGCTCACCTCTGAGGATTAACATTGGGATTAAGTGGGATTATTGTAAATGACTGGCATATCACCTAACACATCAAAAACACCGGAGGAATGGTAGCCACACCACCAGCCTCAGGATCAGCCTTATGATAAAGTTTGGATTAAATCTTTAGATAAGAGAACCATTGGAGTTCCTTTTTTTTTTTTCCTTAACATTTTACTGGAGTGTAATTGCTTTACAAGGGTGTGTTAGTTTCTACTGTATAACAAAGTGAATCAGCTATACATATACATATATCTCCATATCTCCTCCCTCTTGCATCTCCCTCCCACCCTCCCTATCCCACCCCTCTAGGTGGTCACAAAGCACCGAGCTGAGCTCCCTGTGCTATGTGGCTGCTTCCCACTAGCTATCTGTTTTACATTTGGTAGTGTATATATGTCCATGCCACTCTCTCACTTCGTCCCAGCTCACCCTTGGAGTTTAAATGGGAAAAAGTAATGCTTATGTTTGTGTGTAAAAAAGATACACCTGGTAAGAGTCTATCAAATTAAATGAAAAGAGCAAGAAGTGGTTATAGAGAGTTTCAACATCTGAGGCAAGAGAACAACAGGCATGAAATGAAAGTGATGGGTCAGGGAGAAAAGTGAGGGTTTTATAGTCAAGATTACTATATAACAATCAACTCTTCTAAGTGTTTCGAACGCATCTCAAACAGTGACTGCTCAACAGTCTTAAAAATAGGTGATTCTAATTCACTGCGGTATTGCATTCATAGAGATGGAGGACACGCACAGGATCTACTTTGCTTGTGCAGGAGCTCCCGAGGCATCACTGAGGAAGAGTTTGGGGTATAAAGAATACGTGGGGGCTTCCCTGGTGGCGCAGTGGTTGGGAGTCTGCCTGTCGATGCAGGGGACACGGGCTCGTGTCCCAGTCCGGGAGGATCCCACCTGCCACGGAGCGGCTGGGCCCATGAGCCGTGGCCGCTGAGCCTGCGCTCCGCAACGGGAGAGGCCACAACAGTGAGAGGCCCGTGTACAGCAAAAAAAAAAAAAAAAGAAAAGAAAAGAATATGTGGGTTCTTGCTTTGAAACGTGCTGAGCCCCCGTGATCGAGGAACAGCATGTGCTAAAGCACAGAAGCAGGAAGGACATGTTCTAAGGACTGAAAGTCAAGTCGTTGGGTGTGGTTGGAATGCAGGGTGCTTGACATGGAGAGAGAGAAAGTAAAACGGACAAGCAGGCCAGAGCGAGATTGCGGCATCATTGCTTCACGGTCAGGCCGATGAGCAGGCACTGAAAGAGTTCAGGCAGGAAGGTGAAATCATAAGATTGCCATTTTAGAACCTCTCCTCTGGTATAGAGTACAACTGAGAAGGGGGGTGAGACTAACTGCAAGGGTTTCACAGAGGAGGATGGTGTAAACTACAGGAAGAACACTGCCCCTGACCTTGTTCTTTTATCTCTGAAGGATGTGAGATATGAGACTGGAGTCTCGGAAATTTCAGGAGACTTTGATTATCTGTGTTGAAATTTCATACAAAAGGGAATGCCATACAATACGCAGAGCCCAGTGCAAGGTGAAAATGCTAGACCCCTTATTCAAAAATCATTGATAGTTTCAAGATGATGAACAGAGTATTAAACCCAGCACCTGGCCTTTCTAAGCACTGGGTCAGATGTAAATGCTCAGGTCACAGGCCCATAAAGCCAACCCTGCACACAACTTGCATTTTTATTCATCGTAAGTGAACACTCTTGCCTTTTGTGCACTAACCGCAATGGACTTAATAAGATGATTAATGAGTCTGAGCTACTGTGGGGTATCTCTACTGGTATCTACTATCTCTTCCTGGCTGGAGGAAACGCAGCTTCTCCCCAGGCTGGGGCCCTTGGGAGGCATGAGTCCTGCCATACCCTTCCTATACCCCACACGGGCAGGACCTCGGTCATCAGAATACCATCACCCGGATCCCTGCATCATGTCGAGGGGGCCTGTGAAGTCCCCAGTGTGGGAGGGATCTGGCAGCTCCTCATTTTCCTCTACCTTCTAGAAAACCCTCTTTCCCCACCCCTTCCCATGGTAAGAGTGCATTCCAACATGCAAGCAGAAGATCGAGCCTCCTCAGAGGATGGGGGAAGGGGCACGGGGTCAAGGAGGCATAATCTGGAATTCCCTCTGATAAGCCCAATAGCCAGAGAGTTTGAAGTAGGCTGATGTGTCTGCAGTTCTAGGTCCAGGCCAATGCTTGAAGACACGTTTGGATTTTTGTATCTATGGCCTTCTGTGAATGGAACTCCCCCGACCTTAAAAATGTCAATATAATGATCAATTTCAGACTTTCCCTGTAGTGTGTTACATATGAAAGTAGAGATCTGCCTCATTGAATAGCACCAGGCACCAAGACGACCCCAGACACTCAAGAATGTGAGTGCACCTCCCCCGCGGTCCCCCTGACTCCAGCCCAGCCTTGTCCTTCCTTCTCCTCCATGTGTCTCTCCATTCTCCTTTCCTTGTCAGTGTTGTTTCTTTATGTGGTTATTATAAAAATCCAAATTATAGTTTGAAGTGCCATTTGCTGTATTTAGTAAACAATTTTATGTTACTTATTCTTGGTTGCTAATTTTTAAAGGTCAGTAAATAACAGTATGAATTAAGTAGTTTTTATGTTTTGATAGCCCATAACTGCTTTTCCTTTTGTATGAGCCTTGTCAAAGACAAGTTTTCTCCAATTCTGCATGAAAGTCCCTCGGATTTTTCAGGAAAGGAGGGAGCAGGCAGGGAGAAGCCTGCGGGGAGCTGTAGGGTAAGGTCCAGTCGTGGGCCTGCCCTTTACGAGGATGTGCTGGCATGTGACTTAACATCTTTCAACCACAGGTTTGGAACCAGAAGAATGAGGCTCTTATGCCTAGATCACAGGCCCATTAGTTCTAGTACATGAAATAATTCATGCAAAGTACCCACAGCAGTGCCTAGCACATAACTGGCTCTCAATAAATGACAACTATGCTGTCAATAAAATTCTCCTGGGATGAAAGAGTGATGGGGATCTAACAGAGATCTTGACATAATAAAGTTCGACTGGGCCCAGACCAAAAATTACATAACACAACAATGAATTTCCACAATAGATAATTTAAAACTTCTAAATATAAAACCCACCAGACTTGCAATGATCACATATTTCTTAAACCTGAAATTTAATTTAAAACTCAAAGAAACTTCTAGAAGAGTCTAACAACACACTACTGTATCTTCTGGTCTTGCCTGAATTGTATCACACTAAGGCAAACTATGCAGAGTATTAACTGCGAACACAATACTAGGATAGAACGAGGGAGATCACCATTTCTAAAGATCCTAATTCCAAGGAAGAGCCATCCTGCCATTAACTAAGCTAACAGAGAAGAATTTTAATTAATCCTACAATCCTAAAGTACTTGCTTCAGAATGTATTATACGGTCGTTTGCCAATAGATTTACCTGCTTAATTTTGTTTTTCTTGAGCTGATCTAAAATTAATCTTCATGTCATATGGTGTTGAGCTTCGTGATCTGCAAGGTTAGTTAGGAATGTAAAATAACCGTAAGTATTCTTATAAATAATAACATTAGCTACCATTCCCTGAATGCATACTGTGTCAGGCAGCTTGCCAAATTCCTTAAATACCTCACATTGACTGTACACAAAAACACTCTGATGAGGGTATTATTCTCATTTTACGGAAGAGGAAACTGGCTCTGAGAAGTTAAACATCTTGTACTGGGTCACACTTGTGGGGAAGGTAGAAATCAAACTTGGGTCGGCCAGATTCCAAGCCCTGTGCTCTAACATTTTTCTCCTTCTTTGTGGGAACTACTGATTAGCAACACCACCCCCCTAAACGTTATAACTCGCCTGTTATCCTTCTCTATGTTTTTCTTTGTGGACGCTATGGAAACATTTCTTTACAAGACTACACCAAGTGTCTTTATTCCCAAAGAGCAGAAACAACGCAACAATAGAGGTATGGAGGAAAAAAAAATCTATGAGGCCAATAATGATTATTTCTTTGTGGTGAGATTGCAGATGGTTTTTCTTTTCTTCTTATGCTTGTCCATATTTTCTAAATCAACTTCAAGTTTTGAAACTTTCAAAATAAGGAGATGCATATAGGTGAGGACCAAAGGAAATTCGTGGGGCACCAATTCTGATGTTCTAAACAGAATTAGATGTTTAGACATCTAATTCTGATGCTACAATGCTAAGCAATAGGAAAGAAAAACAAAACGAAACAAATCTCTGGATATAAATATTTTATCAATTCCCTTTTATTGTCATAATTCGCCTCCACTTTAATTTGGGAGGTTATTTGGAATATGTCCCACTGGAAAATTGATCACTGCCATCTTGGTTTTCTGTGCTCAGTGTCAGTGGGCCTGTTTACTGCCAGTGATGGTTCTACCTCTGGATTAAGAATAATTAGCTCTACTTTGGAACCAAATACAGTGCAACTGGAGTTCAAAAAGAATTAAGAACAATTCCCTTTGTCACATACATGTGGCTACGTACACACGGAACAATTTCCCTTTGTTAACCATGGCACCGTGATCTAAAGAAGAAGGTGGCCACTTTGAGAGCAGGTACTTTGAGGGAAAAACAATCTTGTCTTCTTCACATTTTTAAGATAGTACCTAGTATGATAGATAGCGTGTAAGAGTCCTAACCTGTGTGACAAATTACATTTCACAGGTAAGTCCTAACACACTAGGTGAAATAGATTATCCAGAGCATTTAAAATAAGAAAAATAAGGGGAAAAAACAATTCAAAAGATCATATCCAAAACATTTATTGTTCAATATACATTACATGACCTGCCTCGCCTGACTTGGTTCTCCCATTATTCCGTCATTCATTTTTCATTGGCATTAAGTAAGCTTTTTCTATGAATTAGGCACTGTACTCTATGAAGAAAACAGAAGGTCTTGCCCTTGTGGAGCTTATAGGCTTGAGGTCTATTTATACTTTGTATATGAGGCTGAATGGCTCAATTCATGAATGTATGAGCCTGTACAAACAAAACATATGATGATATGAAATGTGGAAAAGTTTTTTCTTAAATACTTACTGTATTCATAAATATATTTCCCAATTTTTTCTAATATAGGTGGCGAATTTATGCATACCATTGGGTGATAATTAAATGGGGCATTAGCAAACTATATTCATTCTAATTTAAATAGATATCATTTTTTAAAGTTGCATTGAAAATAAGCATACTTTTCAGAATTAGTACTTAGAAAAATCTTTAAAGTTGTTTATGAAAAATGCCATTTTAATAAACATCACTAAAAGCAGCACATTGCTGTGCTTTTAAATCACATTGACACCGTTTATTGCTTTTCCCCATACTCGTGGTTTTCAACTCAATGTTCAAACTTTTTCAGAGGATAGACATTATGGAATATTTATAACCAGGCACCAAAATCAGCTCTTCTTTCCATTTGTGTGATGTGAAAGAGGAAAGCAATTTCAATGAAACAGAATCAATGCTGAGTTACAAAAGTCGTTCATTTCAGGAAAATGTGATCAGGGAATCTTGAGTTCTGCCCTAAATTAATAAAGTCAGTTGTTAAGTGATAAAAGCATTTTAGAGTATTTATCTGTGACATGAGAAATGCTTTCTACCCGCGCAAGGGACTATTGTAAGAATAAGGAAGTTAACATTCTTGACCTTAAAATGTTAAAGTTTCTCAGTATAGAGGTTCCTTAAAAAACTAAAAATAGAGCTACCATATGATCCAGCAATCCCACTCCTGGACATATATCCAGAAAAGACAAAATCTCTCATTGTAAAAGATACATGTACCCTGATGTTCACAGCAGCACTAATTACAATAGCCAAGACATAGAAGCAACCTGAGTGTCCATCAACAGATGAACGGATAAAGAAGATGTAGTACATATATACACAGTGGATTACTACTCAGCCATAAAAGAGTGAAATATTGCCATTTGCAGCAACATGGATGGACCTAGAGATTATCATCCTGAGTGAAGTAAGACAGAGAAAGACAGATATTATATGATATCACTTATATGTGGAATCTAAAAAATAATACAAATGAATTTATTTACAAAACAGAAACAGACTCACAGACATAGAAAACAAACTTATGGTTACCAAAGGGGAAAGAGAGGAGGGAGGGATAAATCAGGAGGGTGGGATCAACAGATACACACTACCATGTATAAAATAGACAGACAACAAGGATTTCCTGTATAGCACAGGAACTATATTCAATATCTTGTAATAACCTATGATAGAAAAGAATCTGTATATATATATATATTTATATATAAAAAAACAGAATCACTTTGCTGTATACCTGAAACTAACACAATACTGTCATCAACTATACTTCAATTTTAAAAAATGTTGAAGTTTCTTTTACATGAAGAGCCACCTGTCAGTGTGACTGGCTATGCAGATAAATGGAGTGAAATATGAGTCCATAGATATCTTGGCTCTTTTGAGGTGGAGATCATTCCAATTTTAGAGCTCTGCAGCTACTCAGGTATCTTGTTATAATTTCCGAAGTTTATAGTCCTTATCCATTTTGGGGAAGCCATTAGTACATATCCAACAGATGAAATGACAAAGATACATTTATTTTACTTGTAAAGCCAGTGATTATCATGTAAGCGAGAATCAGGAATGTTTTAGTATAAATGTGTCTTTGTGTATGAGTGTGGGCACTAATCAGTACGTGTTAATAGACTGATTTACTCACTTCATTGTTCTTGTGTTTTATATCTTAGCCCAATGCTAGTTCCTCTCAGAACAAAGTTAACAAAACCACTGAAGCAGCGACTGGAGATAAGTAGTAGGAAATAAGACCTCGAACTTCCTGCCTCCTGAAGTGTGTGAAACTAGAGCACGTTTCATCAGCCTAGAAATTAGCAAGGACCGTTCATAAACCTTTTAATCACTGTACGGATATTGCTTATCATGGAAACAGAAATGGCAAACGCAGCCCTTGAGGCACTGCTCACTTTGATTTGGAAACAGTGTAAGAATTTATATGAATTTATATGTATATGAAGAAACTTGAAACTCAAAACTTCTAAATATACTAAGACAGTGAGAGGATGGTTGAGAAGCAAGAATAGCAGCAAAGTTACATAAACATTCCTCACCTTGTATGTTTTCAAGATTCTTTAGTATTTAGAAAGGAGATTTATGAAATATTGCATTAAAAATCAAGACGATTTCAATGTTATGTCTGTCTTGAATGATTCTGTTGTAAGAAACTAATATATTCTGAAGGCACCACACAAATTTATCCTTCTATAAATAGATCTATTTATATAACTATATAATATATAAATTATAAATGTAATTTATCACTGACTTGATAAATTATATTTTGACAAATAGTCACATTATTATGACTGTATTTTGAATAATTTCTGTATGAAACATGAAGGCTCGGATAACTCTGTATTCAATTAAAATCCAGACAAGATGAGCTACTATGAATGAGAATGAGTTCTCCATGGAGATGGTTAGTAGAAGGTGGGCAGTACCATTTCCTACGAACAGTGAAAGTACCTAATAATCATCTCAGGGCAGCACAAAAGCGAGCTTTAAAAATGAACCTTAACTATTGTAAATAGTGCTGCAATGAACATTGGGGTGCATGTCACAGATGTAGAAAACAAACTTATGGTTACCAGAGGATAAGGAGGGGAGGGATAAATTGGGAGATTGGGATTGACATATACACACTACTATGTATAAAATAGATAACTAATAAGAACCTGCTGTATAGCACAGGGGACTCTACTCAATACTCTGTAATGGCCTATATGGGAAAAGAATCTAGATAAAAGAGTGGATATATGTGTATGTACAACTGATTCACTTTGCTATATACCTGAAACGAACACAACATTTACATCAACTATACTCCAATAAAAAAATTTTTTTAAAAGACCTTAAACTGAATTTTAAGGATTCACGGGGGAAAAAAAGAGCAATATTACGTTAACTGGAAGAATAAAATCATCACAACAAAGATGACTTAACCTGGTCTAAATCCGTACATCAACCCTAACCCCAAAGAATAATTGGAGCCCACAGCCAGGGGGTGCTCTGACACTCGGGAATCAGGTATTCACCAGCAAGTGTTCTTCAGTTTGTAGGCTATGGCGCTTGTCACTACTTGAAATTTCCAGCGCCTTTGTGGTTACCCAAATAGAACGTGGTGCAGAAGTCCAGTCTGGAGTCTCAAAGGTGTGTTCAAATGTGCACAAGTCTTTAATTTATTTTTATTTTTTGAATTCTATTTATTTTTTTTATACAGCAGGTTCTTATTAGTCATCCATTTTATACACATCAGTGTATACGTGTCACGCGCAAGTCTTTTGAAAAGAGGCCAAGTGGATAGATCTTAATCAGGAACAAGAAAACAGAGTTCACGTTACAGAATGGTAGAGCCACTGCAATTTATAGCTCAGGTTTGGTTTGGCCACAGGTGATGGGCACTGTTTGTTAAGGCCTTTCCAATTCCTTCTTCTCTTACCCAACGTTATATATGCAAATCTAAAGGCAACCTGAATTTAGCCCTCTTTATCTGTCTTTGCAGGTAGGATTCATTACAGAGTATAATTGCAAAACTGGGCAAATAAGTGTACCCTAATGTAATGCTATAAAATGAACTCAGAGTTCCATTTTTTAGAAGAGTTTTACTAAGCAAGCCCTGCATTAATAAAAATAATTTCTTACTGAGAATTATCTCTTTTGAGTCATTTTTCTAATTATCTTAAATGGTATTATTCTCCTTTGATAATTTATTGATTCCAAGATCACTTTATTCTACTTGCGTGTCTGACTACACCTCAATTAAAATATACCTAATACTGAACTTGGAAACTCCAAATTTTTCTTCTTTTCTCTTTAGGATATAGTCTATTAATGTCTTTCCACCACTGAATCCCTTCTTACTAGAATTATTGCAAACCTCATCTTCTCTACTGTTGATGTCTATTTCTTTTTATCTCTAAAAACCTCTTTTGGTTGCAGTTGAAGCCATCACCTGATACTTTAATGAGTCTGCTATTGTGGGTAGCATTCACCTCTAATTTAGTTCATTGGGGGTTGAACACAAGTTTCTATCAAAGCTGCTCCCAGGCAAAAGAAAGTAGCAGTCGGTGATGGAGTAGGCCTGGCGCTCGTGGTACAGACTGACAGGACCCAGTGGGAATTCTCATCCCAACTTAGATCTAGAATCTGCTGCTGATGCTGTTTTATGCCCTTTCAGCCCCACTGGGATAGAGTGTCTCAGACCCTGATCCTAGTGATTTTCTGTAAAGTGATCCTCTGAATCCCAATTTTCAAAATATAAAGGGGATGATTAAGTAGGTTTTATAGTGTTCTTTCCAGTTATGATTCAAGGTTAAATGAAAGATAAGAAATATGGGAAGCCAAAACTGGTGCCCCAAATCTGCTGACTATACCGTTTCCGAGGATATGTGTGTTGTAGCAGAGACCTAGGATAAGGCCAATACATAGAGCCCACCTCTCCAGGATCAGTGTGACTGGATGTAGGCATCGAGCTTCTAAGTCCCCACGGTGGAGACACTCAGTGTAGGGAAGAGAAAATGTGGGAGGGGGCAGGGGGAATCAAAGAGAAATCAGAAGATCTGAGTTATACATAAAAACTCCTATGACTCAAAGAAGAAATCAGACAACAACTCACAGAAATCATGGACTAAGGTCATTACCATCTTTCTACAAAGGAAGAAAATATAGGTGATATATAGAAATAGCCTTATTTAAAGATGCTGTTTACAATCCCCTCAGGTAATGATCACTGTGACAACACTTCTCTGTTCCTTAGAGCTTATCTTTCCCTTCCATATGTGTGAGGAAAAGGTTGTCTTTTATTTACTTTTTACTTAAATCTCTTCCCCAGAACAGAAGTTCGATTGGTCAATGCCTGTCTCTCTCAGCTCTTTCACTTAAACAAGTCAAGCCGTCTGTGTATTATTGTGGTTGTTTCAGTTTCTCAGGCAGGGTATCCCTGCCTGGTTTCATTAGATAGTCACTCAGTACATTCTAGGGACTGGACACTGTGCTGGGAACAGACGATACTTGTGTTTTTAAAGGGAAGCCTGTTCTCAAGGAGCCTACAGTCTAGTAGGAAAATGACAGCAAGCAACAACAATACATCAAACATCCTTCCACAACAGGTGCTTAACTAACTGGTCTTCACACAGTCTCATTTCATCCTCTCAAAAGGCTCCCCAAAAGGTAGGGGATATTGTCTGCAGTTTACAGATAAGAAAATCAAGGCTCAGACAGATTGAGTAACTTGCTAAAAGTGACAGGGCTTGTCACTAGGCGAACTAAGCCTGATTCCAAACCTTGATTCTTTCTTCTTGCTATGTAATTATTGCTATAATAGAGGCACTTATACTTCAGTTATCACTCATCAGAATTGTAGTCAATGGATATAAGTTAGTATATGTTTGTTTTTAGCGAAGATGGATAGAATTATAACTCTGTTCCTCCCACCTACTAAGGGAATGATAGACGCTTACAGGGGCTTACAAAGTCAATTCTTTTTTGCTTCTTCTGGGTTATTCCTTTTAATGCTAATATCTTTTCCTCTTCTACCTTCTACTCACCGAATAAGATGATGATAAAATGCTGTTGCTTTAAAGAGGAAAATATCAACCATAGAGAAAGTCATTAGCAAAGTCATTAGCAAAGATGGGAGTTTTCTTAATCCAGCTGTTTGACAATTCCATGAATGCTTATTTAAAATTAAAAATTTTTTAAACCCCATAAACGTCTGAACGTGAGCTATCTGAAATAAATTTAAGGAAATTAAATTCAGTATCTCAGTGTGTCCTATCCATTTCATTTTCCCCATCAGCAAAGTGAAAGTACACGTGTTTGCAAAGATCAATTAATACTTTTGCAAATAATTTTTTTCTACCTGATTTTAAAAAATAACTGATGGTTACTGTGTGCCAGGTGTGATTTTCCATGCAGTATCTTCTTCAGTCCCCTTAATAATGCTCTATGGTAACTAATGATATCCCCACTTTTCAGCTGAGGGAAGTGAGACTCAGAGATCATGCCCAAACCAAGCAGTGAATAAGGGGCACAACCAGAAAATTAACTAAGGACTATTTATCCTCAAAGCCCATGCTTTCAACTACCTGTCATGCACCATCGAGAAAATGATGATAACAACAGGAACAACCAACACTTATGCCTGTTGTGTATGAGGCATTGTCTTAAGAGCTGTGCGTATATTAACTCCTTCAATCTTCATACCAATCAGATGAGTCAAGTACTGCAATAGCTCTTATTTTCTTAATGCAAGAACTGGAGCTCAAGGAGATTCGAGTAACCATGCTATGGGAAGCAGTGGAGTCAGACTCGATGGTGGCAGACAGCCTCCAGAACCTTCCTCTCAGCCATCGTGTTCTTCACAGATATGGATAGAAAGAGAAAATATTTATACGTGACTGCTTGTTATAAAATGGAATGTATTGCAATTTATATTCATTTCCTCAATTTATGGTACATAACCAGAAGCCATGAGACAAGAACGCTTAAAATAATTTCCACATTGTGTGTGTATCTTCAGTTTTATTTAAAAACTGGAAAATTATTGGCTTCCTAATCCAACATGCTTTTGCCTCAATTACGACGGAGAGCATTTACCATTTTAAGAAATCATAAGTAGAAATCTTTAAGGTCATTTAATACTCAAACTCAAGACATCCCTAGCCTTGAATATTTTCTCAAAATCACTTTTTCTGTAACAAGGACAAACTCCATCATTCAATTTAGATTTTGAAAGCTCGGTAAACTACATTGAAGTGACCCTGTTTAAAGTTTTCCAAACAATGCTCTGGCAATGTCCACTGAGAACAGGATAAACAATGGGTTCCTGTTTTGTATTTCCTGTATATTATTATGATATTCTTATTTCTCTTGATATCACTGATCATTAAATGTTAGTTTTAGAAAAAAGAGCTTGACTATATTTATTTAAAGCCAAAAAGATTCAAATGCTGCAGGTCCAAGGGCTTCAAACATATCAGCTCTGTTTTTCACTGCAATTTTCAATCCATTAGGAAATGATAAGGGGCCTGAAACTGAACGCAGCAACTCTTGTGAGGGCTGATCGTTGATACCCAGAAGTACTTTCAGAACTTCCGAAACTATTTTGTACATGATATCTTTTTTAAAAAATATTTATTTATTTATTTGGCTGTGCTAGGTCTTAGTTGCCACGTGTGGGATCTTTTAGTTGCGGCATGTGGGATCTATTTCCCCGACCAGGGATTGAACCCCGGCCCCTGCACTGGGAGTGTGGAGTTTTAGCCACTGGACCACCAGGGAAGTCCCATGTACATGACATCTTAATAGCCGGCCTAATTGTCTTCTGCTATCTTTCAGCCAGCCTGATGTGAGAAAGTTGTCCTTAGATGGTTGTGTCACGTATGTGTGTAGTTTCAAGCGACAGATTACCTTTAACCAGGTGAGGGGTTGGTTTCCCTGAAACAACGAGAAGCCCAGGGTGGGTTCAACTCTGCCTAAGCAGGTGCCTCCCAGAAGGGCATCTGCGTTTCCATCAGCCTAGAGGAGCAATGCCAGGTTAAAGGGCAAAGGGCAGAGCAGCCTTCTCCTCAGGAGGTTCTGTGTTATTATCGCGCGTGTGAAATGTCTTGCCTTCAGCTTATCAGCCTGAACAAACTGCAAGGGAATCTGAGAAGATACGTTTTTAAATAGACATGGTACCAGGAGTCTGTAGCAAAGTTGAAAGCAAAAATGGATCCTCCACAGGTAGAAAACTGTGTCTGCTAGGACTGTGTGACACTATTTATTTCTGGAAATAATGAGTCTGGAAATAGCAAAATAAAATGTATCAGAGGGAAACTTCATTCGAAAATGACCCTGAGAGAAACCCTTGCTGAGAAAAAGAGGAAACTCGCTAGAAGGTAAAAATGTGAGCATTTACTTTGACTCAGATGTCCATTCCCCACCCCTCTGCCTGAACACAAACTACCCACTGCTGCAGGCAGGAGAGGCCCTCTAGCACCTTCCTCTGGAGACCAGGCCAGTCCTGGCTCAGCCTGGAGTCTGAACAGTGATTTTCTCCCTTTGTTGTAAAACTGAGATATCATTACTCATTTCTTGACATTTCTAACATGCCTCTCCCATACCATCTTATTTCTTGTGTTTCCTTTTTGTTAATAAGACTATTGTTGCTATTTTTAGGAGGTTGACCTTGCTGGTCAGACGGTTCCCACCCAAACTTTTCTATGTCTGGCACTGAGGTAAACAGATGAGGTTGCTAACAGCCAGAGGCAACTGGTCCAGAAGCTCCAGCCACCCCAGGTATAGCCTGGTCAGGGGACAACTGAAGGGATAATATTGCAGCAACATCTGTAACCCACTTAGGACACACCAACAGGTCACACAAAGAGGTAGGAAGGTCTGGATTAGAGGACAGATAGCACAGAAAATATTAACATGTTCAATATCTGAAGGTTGCCATTTCTAACCTGCATTCATTTTAGGAAGATGTTTTTCTTATGCACTTGATATAACGAATCTGTAGTTCCTTCTAACCCTCGAATGCTGGGCAACTCTTCCTTTTTACTCTTCACTCGTATTTCATCTCTGTGAGTCTCAAGGAAGCTCTCCTAACGTTCTGTGTGTTGCGTATGTGTGACTGTCCTCGCAAAATTAACTTCTGTGGCCACAGTAACGATGGAAATGTGCCAAGGACTGTTGGGTTAATTCGTTTGTTTTCTAAATGCCTCAGAAAAGATACTTTTCATGCTGTGCTTTGATGACTTCAAAGTGTTTTACAAATGTATGAAAAGAATATACAAAACAGTACATCTTCAAACATGCTTGGGCCATAACCAGCGTCCCTGTGCCCATGGTAGCAGGAAGCGTTACACAGCCTCTTCCCAGGCAACAGGACAAAGATCAGCCCCCAGTTTCTGATTCTGCTCTGTAGCCCAGGCCACACAAAGCTCTCCTATCGTCTCCTTTGCCAGAGAACAAGATCACAAATCTCCCAGTTTCTCAATGGCTAGTCATTCCTTGTGTGTTTATAACGAATGCACTATATGGACATGAGAAAGGGTTTCAAGTCACAGGAATGACAATGGCCTGACCAGGCAGTGTTGTTGGTGTGATACTTCATGTCTGTCTGCCTGTCTGTCTTCTGCTTATCAGGTACCTATAAACAACATCAGGTATGGCTTGTAGGGAGTCAGGTGGTTATAACTGTCTAGCAATATACAGACAAACATATCATTCTCTCCAACAACCCTAATCAAAAGAAATTTTGATCAGGGACCCCCAAGTGAGTGATTAATACGCCCTAATGGTGTATTACATGGTTCTGAAAAAGGTCTGGAGAGTTGACGCGAGAATGCAGGTAACTTGATTTATTTCAAGCCTATTTTAGAAGATAAATGCAAATTATTAAGATAATAGAATATATTATATCCTGAGGGGGAAAACAAGTGCTATCTGATACTTCAAAAAGCTTTTAAATTAAATACGTAACTACAAAGCAATACAGTTCAGAGAATCTTCTTGGTTGGAAACAGCTGCTTAATTAGAATACAGGGTTTTTGCCTTTTACAAGATACTTTTATTTTACAAATTCTCGTTAATATACAGCAAAAATGCCATAGTGTGTTGCTTAATGCCTTGAGCAGGACTTATTTAATCAAATGCACACTGAGCCCTTCCTCTGTGCAAGGCACAAATACAACACACATGTCAGGGGTACGATGAGAAGGGGAAATAAGAGGAGAAATACATGAATCAATCACTCAAACAAATGCAACGTTTGACATTGGAGGGAATGTGAGGAATGTGATTCTTCAAGAGTTAAAAACAGTATAATTTGAAGTTGGAGAGCCTGATTCCTCCAGCTCTGTTTTTCTTTCTCAAGATTGCTTTGGCTATTTGGGGTCTTTTGTGTTTCCATACAAATTGTAAAAATTTTTTGTTGTTGTTCTAAATCTGTGAAGAATGCCATTGGCAATTTGATAGGGATTGCATTGAATCTGTAGATTGCTTTGGGTAGTATAGTCATTTTCACAATATTGACTATTCTAATCCGAGAACATGGTATATTTCTCCATCTTTTTAGGTCCTCTATTAACGCATATATGTGGAATCTAGAAAAATGGTACAGATGAACCTATTTTCAGGGCAGGAATAGAGACGCAGACGTAGTGAACAGACATGTGGACACGGGGGCTGGGGGAAGAGGAGGGTGGGATGAATTGGGAGATTAGGATTGACATACACTACCGTGAGTAAAATAGACAGCTAGTGGGAACATGCTATAAGAGCACAGGAAGCTCAGCTTGGTGTTCTGTGACGACCTAGCTGGGTGGGATGGGGGGAGGTGGGAGGGAGGTCCAAGAGGGAGGGGATATATGTACACATACAGCTGATTCACTTCTTGTACAGCAGAAACTAACACAACATTGTAAAGCAATAATACTCCAAAAAAAAAAAAAAAAAGCTTGACGTTGGCTGGAGCAGGGAAACCCTTCCTGAGGAAAAGGCACTTCAGCTGAGGGCTGAAGGGTGCACGAATCCACTGCTGAGCAGGGCAGGCGGCCGGCAAGAGGGGATAGTGCACGCACAGGCCCTGACCACGGCCCATCCCAGGAACTGAGAGAAGATCAGAGAACCTGGAAGAAATGGAGCTAGAAGGAGGCTAGGAGATGTGGGTGGAGATGTGAGAAGATAGCAGGTCGTGCAGAGCCTTAAATAGGCCCCTTTACGAAGGTTTATCTTAACGATTTTTCTACCATATGTGGCAACTACTGCACATGCTCAATTTCAATGGCATATAAATATCAAGAAAAGCTTAGTCATGGTTATATAAAACGGCAGAGGCACTTGCTAAATACACATGGAGTTCAGACAGTAAGATTAAAAACAATAAGGTTCTAACCAGAAAAGTGAGTTGGAATAAAGGTTTTAAGAAGTTATGTCTATAGAACCTCTTGCATTTGATACTGGTTATTTAATCGTTCCTTCAGACTCTCACATTATTTGGTAAAATTCAGTCCCAGATTGCATAATGGCACATGAGATGGCAAATCACCTCCTAAAACACATTCGCTTCACATCGGTAACCAGCAAGCAGAAATAAGTGGACATACGATTTGACAACTTTAGATGTAGATTATGGGGGCGAGGGGGAAAGGCCAAATGGAATCTCTGTTAAGTCCAAGCAAAAGTTGAGATGTTAGAGTTAGGAAGGGGTTTATAGCTCAGTTCTTCTCCCTCCCTTTCAGGGCACGAGTGCAGAGGGCTTGCGTGACTGGTCTGAAACCACTCACCTCTTGGGCTTGGGTTTCCCCACTCAGTGCAGATATTGACGGTTCCACACGTGTACCACTGAGGTTCCTGGAGATGGCCCTGCTGACACTTACTAAGGGCGTGATGCTGCCAAGCATCACCAGTTTTGTTGAGCATGCTTCACCCTGTTTCATGTGGTCTAAGCAGACAAGTGTAAAAGATGTTAGTACACTTAATCTAGCCTTCATTTTGCATTCAACATGCCAGACTTTGGGGGTCTATCCCTTCCTTTGATCAGTGTTATCTGATGTCTATCGTCTCTATAGTATGAGAATCTGACTGCCCTTTCGGTACATCTTTGAAACTCATGCCACTGTTTCAGACGGTCGTGCTGCCTCTCCCTAAGCACTAAAATATTTGACTAAGAGAATGACGCATTGTTCTCCTGGAATATTAGACAATGCTACCCAACGGACATGGCCACGAAAACCTTCCAACATTTATACTGCAACTCACTTTTCAAAGGACTTCAGAGGGGAAAAAAATGTAACCTGGAAAACAATATTCATGGGAAAACTACATTCACTTCCTTCCTACTGAGATCCTCTCAATTAATAGGAAGTGATGAGGAATCAAATGAGAATTCGGAGTTCTCTTGGGAAAAAAATTTAAACAGCTCTCAAAGAAGCCCTCAAAATACATGTACTCAAGAACCCATGCACATAAAAGTCCCTAGAAATCATCATGGTATCTGAAAACAAATTACTACATTTGGCCATATATGCTAACCTGCACAGTTAGATTCGACTATATTTTAATTATTTAACCAATAATAGCATTTACAACGTGCCAGACTTTTCTACATTCCTTTCAAATGACAGCTATTCTAATCCTCACAACAGCCCACTGAGATAGGTCCTATTTAAAGAGGAGGAAACAGAGGCACAGGGAAGTGAAGTAACTGACCGGGATTCTAACCCAGACACACTGGCTCCAGACTCTCTGCTGTTAAGCATTACACATATTTTAAAGTTTTCTGAAACAACCAACCAACCTGTGAGACATAAAGCTACAAATGGTCGCTGCATACAGAACTGGGAGTTTTAAATATTACCAGTGGGTCCGCTTTCTCTCTTACAAGGACGATTTTATTTTCAGGAAGCCCTTTGAGCCCACAAGGCTTTGGTGCCACCTGAAAACGTGAGAAGTCATTTGGCAAACTGGTGAGATCATTCAAACTAGTGTGCTCGCTTATTTAGGGTGGGGCAGAGGATCCAGAAGACTCTACTCTAAAATACCAATCTTCCTCATGGTTCTAACAAGTGGAGTGTTATCTGATTTAATAAGATCCTTTCCTGAGACATAAATACCCTTTAGCATGGTTTGTTCTACATCAACTGTGCCTTAGCTACATTGTTTTAATTAGACAAATACTTAGCCGAAAACAATCTCAGTTTTTCTTGTGTGCTGTGGAGGGAGAGAAGGAAATGTACAGCTAGACTGACTTCCAACATTTCCATCCATTTTCCCCCCTCTTCATCTCAGAAAGGTTATTCTTGCTCGAGCCTCTGAAACCAATCCTGTCCTTCTGGAGAGTTTAAGAACCTCAGTGAACATGGCGGCCGGTCCCACTCATGCCTCGCGCAAGGGTTCTTGTAACTAGGTCCTTATCTTAGTCTTTGGAGCCTGCATCTCTGCCGGCAAACTTGCCAAGTGTTCTAATTCCTCCAAGAATTAGTTGTTGACCCATGGACCCCTCTTTTAAGTAGCATGGATCGAGACCAGTGGTTCGCCAAGTGTGGTCAAGAATCACTGGGGACTTGTGAGAGATTAGAATTTCAGGCCCCTTCCCAGACGTACTCAGTCAGAAACGAGGGGTAGGACCCAGCATTCTGTGTTTTGACGAGCCTTCCAGGAGACTCTGATGCTCGCTACAGTTTGAGAACCATTGGCCTAGATGGCACTGCCCAATAAAAACAGAATGCAAGCCACATTTGTACATTTAAAAGGTTCTGGCATTTTAAAAAGTAAAAAGAAACAGGTAAAATTAATTTTAACAAATTATCTTATTTAACCCAATATGTCTGAAATACCATTTCAACATATGATCGAGTCTCTTTTTCATACTAAGTCTTCAAAGTCTGGTGTACATTTTGCACTTATGTGACATCTCAGTTCTGACGAACCACATGTTAAGTGCTCAACAGCCGTATGTATCCATCATATTGGATAGCCAAGCTCTAGACTTACAGTGATAATAGCATTAACTTTTATGCTTTCTATGCATCAGGCATTGCTTAGTTAAGCATTTTGTGTGCATCATCATGTAAACCCTCCCACCACTCTGTGGATTGGTACTGTTATTATCCCCATCTTATACAGGAGAAGGGTTATGCCAAAGCCCTATTTAGTGCTACACCAATATAAGAAGTCCAACTCTAATATAAGCATTTTCCAATGATTTTAAATCAACTTATTTATAAAAATAAAAAAAGAGAGAAAGAGTATAAATAAAATCATTAACAGTAGTACAGTTGGTACAATTGCCAAGGCATTAATAACTCATAACAGACATAGTGGTTGCAAAAGTCCAAAATTTAGTCTTCTAACCCTTAGAAATATGCCTCAATCTGCACTCTTCTGTGACATCAAATCTGTCAAAAGGTGCTTATGGACAGGCTGTCTGGACAGTCAGGATCTTTGGGGAACAAAGGAGACCTGGGTGAGTCACCTGGCAGTGTAGGACTCATCCTAAATGGGGAGCTAGCAGGGTCATAACCTGTTCATTCAAGTGCAGATTGACATAAAGTGATTAATAATAGTTAAACAGGAGGCAATGGGCTTCTCTCAGTATTGGTGTGAAAAGCAGGCAGTTTGGAATTTAAAAATTATGGTTGACTTAGTACTCAAAGAGTTAATCTTTATCTGTTCCCTTAACTTCCATAGTTTCTCAAGGAAGGCCAATTTAAAAATGTATTTTCCTCTTCATTATAAACTACTATAAGGAGGAAAAAGTAAAAACAATTAAAAATTTTTTTTCTGAGGCTAGGCTTCCATTTTTTTGCCAGAATTACCATTTATCATTTTGACCAAGTAAAGTAAATATCCGATTTTAAACTGACAGTTATTTAAGACATATTAAAATGGGACCGCTTAAAATAAATGAACAGAAAAATGCATTATTCTACAGAGATCTTTTTAAAAACCCTGCTGCATATTTTTTAAATAAGGTTAATCTTATTTTAAAATTTTGATTACATATTTCAAACGTAAGTTATAATTTTTTTAATTTAAATATCTGCATAGTTTTAACATGAGCGTATCATGCTGAAAGATTTCACTATTTTACCGTAGTAGTTGAAATAGCAGTCGTGTAACTTTTTTTAAAAAACATATCATGCACGGGCTTCCCTGGTGGCGCAGTGGTTGAGAGTCCGCCTGCCGATGCAGGGGACACGGGTTCGCGCCCCGGTCCGGGAAGATCCCACATGCCGCGGAGCGGCTGGGCCCGTGAGCCATGGTCGCTGAGCCTGCGCGTCCGGGGCCTGTGCTCAGCAACGGGAGAGGCCACAACAGTGAGAGGCCCGTGTACAGCAAAAAAAAACAAAAAACAGAAAACATATCATGCATAGTCTTCAGTATTTTCTTTTTTCTTCCAGTTTTATTGAGATATAATTGACATACAAT
The DNA here is from genome assembly GCF_003676395.1 of Aethalodelphis obliquidens. NCBI lineage: Eukaryota > Metazoa > Chordata > Mammalia > Artiodactyla > Delphinidae > Aethalodelphis > Aethalodelphis obliquidens. Next base: position 13,872,729 of record NW_020837969.1, on the reverse strand, counting down.
ACTGTATAAGTCAAGGTGTACAGCATAATCATTTGATTTACGTACACTATGACGACCACAGTAAGTTTTGTGAACATCCATCATCTCATATAGATACAAAATTAAATAGGGAAAAAAGTGTTTTTCTTATATGAGAACTCTTAGGATTTACTTTCTTAACAACTTTCATATATAAAATACTGCAGTGTTAATTATATTTATCATGCTGTACATTACATCCCTAGTACTTACTTTTAACTGGAAGTTTGTACCTTTTGACTGCCTTCACTCCATTATCTTTCCTCCAACCCCTGTCTCTAGTAACCACAAATCTGACCTCTTTTTCTATGAGTTTGTTTGTTTGTTTGTTTTTGGAGTATAATTGACCCACAACACGATGTTAGTTCCTGTTACACGGCATAGTGTAACAGGATTTCACATTTCTATACATTTCAAAATAATCACTACAATAAGTCTAGTTGCCATCTGTCACCATACCAAGATATGACATAGTTATTGACTGTAGAGATTCCCCACACTGTACATTTCATACCTGTGACTCATTTATTTTGCAACTGGAAGTCCGTACCTCTTATTCTCCCTCACCTATTTCTTTCCTCAGTAGTTTCTCTAATCAGTTGCAAGGAAAGAGTTGAATTTGATCTGAGCCTCTGGTAACCAACCTTCATAATATTAACTATAAAATATATCAAGGTGGTTTGTATACTGGACTAAAATCAGAGAATCTTCTTACACCTCTCTGGAGTACTTTCTGACTGCGCAAGCCTTCTCTTTGTTATGAAGAAAAGGGAATTGAGAGGATTCAGGAATTTCATCTACGTAGAATAAAGGCTTTTATAAAAAATACTGAAGTGTTTCCTTGGTAGGAAGTAACTAATTTTCCTTCTTAGGGGTGTTGCTAAAGGTATAATGAAGCAATGGAAATCAGGAGTCGGTCTGATGACGCATATCTTCCTTCAGTCAGAGTAGAAAGAGATCTCCATCTCCAGTTGCTATGGTTTGAATAGCCTGTGGAAAAGAAGCTGTAGAAGTCTGTAGCAAATTCTGTCCTTATTCTTGCTGCGTTTGTGTGCTGGAAGCCTTTTGAGGCAAAGACATTGTTAATTTTGTCCACTGTTGTATTCTCATCAGAGTTCTTGGCAGAGAGTAGACTCAGTACTTGCCACAAAAATATTTGTTGAATGAATGAATGAATACATTTTGTAGAGCTTAATTCATCATTCTACAAACAAAATGAAAGCTCAGAGTTTGCCAGTCATTGTTGGTGACCCAATCTGAAATATTTCTTCATTGGCCCTTGGAGGGAGAGGCAGGGGATGGGTGCCTGTCTGCGTCTTGTCACTGAATGGACCCCAATCTCTGCCAACAGATAAGAAATGTCAACAGCTTAACCCAGTAGCTGTCAAAAATAGCATAGTTGATGAAACTGGATATTTGGGTGTGGGCTAGAAATAAACCATTTGTCTTCGGTCTTAAGAAGGATAGGATGATAACAGCTATTCCTCTCAGAGAGATCTAAAATATTTTTTAAGACCCGTATGAGCAAGCAAGGAACTACCAGAAGAAAAGTCTTTCCTCTCAATGAGGCATAAATAGAACATCTTAGTTTCAACAAACCAGGTGGATCATTTTGAAAACGCGAGGATTATGGCAAAGCACTATGTTTCTTTAAGGTTTCAGTCGAAATGTTTTATTGTGTTTTGTTTTCAATCGTGCTGGCACTTTTCCTCAAAATGTCAATGAGTATTTGCACAGTGGAGCAAGTTGTTGTGGGCTTCCTGGTTTCTGTCCCGCCCCCCTTCCCCGGAGGGGGGCTGTGGTGATTCGGCAAGGTTTTTTCATCCCTTGCAGACAACCCCGGCTGCTGTTAATGCTGAAAATAGCTCAAACGCTCTCAGAACAGTAGCACCACCCAGCAGCTGGGATTCTTTCCGTCTCTCATTTGCCTTCTCTCTTGCCTTTTTTTTCCCTTCAGACACTTGGGTTGGACTTAATCTTAAACCTCTGGAGTTCAAGACCTTTTAAAAAGGGCTAAATAAACAATCTCCACGTGTAAAAGGCCAATGACTCCTACCTCTCTTCAGAGCAACTGTTGAACCCGGCTGCCTGTAGGTAAGATTTTTCTTTAATTCTGGAGTGATGTTATTGGTTTATGATATGTTTAGGACTGATGTTTTTTAAATAACTTGTTAATCGGGAGAATAAACGGGGGTGCTGAACGATTTCCAGGTAAATACGGTGTTCCAGGATACAGCAGTAGCATCTGTGCATTTCTGTGGCTGTAATTTTAAACTGTGCTGAACGCACTCTGTCCTGTTGACCTGCAGTACAGACCCACCTGTGATTGAGCTGCAGCAGAACGCTAATTAAGCCTCATTGCCGGAGTCGTCCAGAGCCTTGCAGACATCCTAATTTTCCTGTTTAGACGGCTTACTTATTTTTAACTTTCTAAGGGCCTTTTTTTTTTTAAGGAAAAAGATGCAACTACCTGAGGAAAGGAGATATATTAGTAATTATTTTAAGGACAAGGAGATAGCTCTACCTTAGTACCTTCTTTCATCACTGTGCTGTTTATTACTTGCGTAGAATGAGAACAGTTTTTGTTTGTTTGTTTTGTTATTTTGTATACTCCTAGCACAATTTGGTGACTCGGTTTTGAGAATTCCTTAACTAGCTGACTGTCTTCGGCTAGCAGGTTTCTCCAATGTGACGATATAATATTTTGGAGAGTTTTCTGTGCCTTCCCCTCCCCTATCTTATGCTTGGTCTTGACATTCTGCAAAGGACTTTGATCTGTGGACTTTAACTTCAAACACAGCATTTACTTTCGTTATGAGTATTTACTATGTTCAGTAAAAAGTCTTTTCTTTTTTTTTTTGGTTTAACGCTTTTATATTATTTCCTTTGAATAAGCTATTGAGCTTTGGTTTTCTCTCACTGATATGTGTTAGGTTTTATTAGTACAGGGACCCCCAACTGAGAGGCCAAGACTATTTTATGGCAAGTTTCTTTGACCATTATAGACTTTATGATAGCTCTCTGTTCCCCTCCAAGCAGATGTCTAAAATCAAGCAGCAAATGACGGTGCACAGACCAGATTCTATCAACCCCTCACTTGAGTGCCTCCAAATTACCAGGTGCCTCGGGGACTTACTGTTGCTTTTTAACACGGACACTGAAGTCCTTGGAATTTAGAGATTCTTGTTTCCAAAGAAGTTTATTGGTGTCACACCATATGTCAAAAGAAAAATGCATTTTAAACACACATCTTCTGGGTAACTTTTTTTAGAAAAAGAAGAAGAAAAAATAAAGAGAAAAAAAATTAAAAAAAGGAAAACTAGAAAAAAAAAAGGAAAAGAAAAATCCTCTGTAGCCAGAAGTCTGTATTGGTAGTGAAACTTCTGCTGAATGAGGGCTAAGGAATGAAAAAAACGTATTTCCTAAAATAGGCAGAGTGTAGCACTTTCTAGCCATTCAGTCAAATTCTTTATTTTGGAGAAAATTCATGTATATATTACATTTGTTTGTCACTCTTTTCTTCTTCACCACAAGCAAAGGATATTTTCTAAGTCCTCAGCCAGATACTGAGTTTGATGTTCCCTGGCAAGCTGTCCCTGTGTCCTGGTGAATATGAAGAGTAGAACAGCCTGATCCTGTCAGGATTCTGTGTAAGTCCCTGACTGTGGGGACTGATACACTGTGCTCCGTGCTCTGCACCTTGCTGACAAGGAAGAAAGCCAGTGGCTGCAGGACTCCTGTTCAGAGGGGTGGAGTAGGGAGTCAGCCATGGGAGACGTCCCTCCAGGTTAGGAGCAGATGCAGTATGATCTCTAGAACTGGGACTGAGATAGTCGGAAAACCTAGAGCTATTCAGTCTAATTTTTTATTTCCAAAAGCTGGACATTTAATTGCTAACTTTCTCCCTTCAGATCTGCATAATATGGAGCTTTTTAATCATCCCATTTCTGTGATGTGTGTACATTCAAAACTTGAAATCCTCCAGTTATTTTGAGCATACACTTCCCTGCCTTGGGGGGTTCTAGAATACTCTCCTCCTTAATACTAGGAAGGCTTGATTTGGCATTGCTGAGGAGAAATGTATCGCTAAAAGGCAATACAAGTTCAGTTGCAGAATCCAAAGGATGAAATGGGTTTGGAACATGATAGAGACCATTAAATTCTTAGGCAAGCCATTTTTTGTGTGTTTTGTTGGGTTTTTTTGTTTCTTTGTTTCCCTCTGCCCCTTAATTTTACGCTGAAACTTTGGCTTGTTTGAATGTGAAACTCAAGGAGAAACCTCGCCAAAACCACTGAGTTTCACATAGGTTCCACATGAAAGAAGTATTCTACCCAGCCTTGCTTAAAACTTGGCCCATGTTTTGCCAAAAGTTTCATGAATGTCAGTGAGCCTGGATTTGAAACATAATCCCAAACCAGGTGACTTCTGGCGACTTTGAGGCTGTCCTGTAGAAGTATAGAATCTGTCAAACAAGGACACCCCTTATTTTCATATCTCCGACTAATTTCATGTGTATACACATTTTCCCAATAAACTTCCATTTGTTCTATGATGTTTTAAAGCCAGGTTCAATCCTAATATGAATTTTTATAGCTGTGGGACTGAAGCATTGGCAAACAGAAGTCTGCATTTTAAATTCCAACACAGTCTGAACCAAGTGGTGTGAACATGTTGGTATAATTCAGCTGAGGAAGGAAGTCCCAGGAGAGTCATGGAATGTCTTTCTTTGCTTAAATATACTTCTGTGCTTGTGTGGAACAAAGAGTAACATTTTGTCCAGGTCTATCTGCTTGACAGTATGCCTTTTGTTCGCTCTCCAAAGGTGGTGTCAAATGTATTGGTGGAAAAATAATAAACTTCCAGATATATATTTTTTTGCCCGCTTAACTGATACACTCCTAGGGAACATTGTAAGCATTAAAAAGTTCAGTACTGATACTTGTAATGTAATGTATACTGAGGATAAAGGGGTACTCAGCAGAGTCTATTTTCTTCAGAAAAGCTTTACCTAGAGCTGTTGTGTGACAGTCTAATGGGCTGGGTTGTGAAGGGGTGTGTGTGTGTGTGTTGAGTGGTTGGAAAGGAAGAGGGGATTTGTAAGCTTTGTTCAGCAAATATGTTATATTTAAACCAAAAACAACTGAGAAGAAGAAGGGGACAAAGATGAGAGCAGTGGAAATAAGAAGAGACCAACTGGCGTAGAGGATGAAGCATCAGGATGGTTTGATACTGCCTTCTTTAACTAGGCTTTCTCCTAGAAACTAAAACTCTACCTGCAAAATACCCACACCTGTAATTTTATTTAATACTCAGGATTATCAGAGATAACAGATTGTATTTTTATTTTACCCAGTGCATAGGTGTTTCACATTCAATAACTACTTTGATTTCCTGGATCATCTATCTTAAGGTAGGGTGGTATTACTATTAATATGGGGTTGGTCATGCAGGCATTGTGTTCCCAATGTACAGGTGAGGATACTGACCCCCAAAATTGCCACATCATCCACTTTACATTCCTGGTAAATAGCAAATGGCAGGTTGGCTCTCATGTCAAGAGCTTTCAAAGTGTACTATTCCACCCCATTGCAAAATACAAAGATATAAAACAAGTTAAAAATAATAGCCAGAGGATAGGAAGAAAATGACTGGTCCAAGCAATGAAAGAGCTATTTCGAATCATAACAACTTCTGACTTCCTATACTTCACTGAGAGAAAAACGTAAGCAAAAGAGGGATTAGGATTACAGAGAAAGACACACATGTGCCAGTGGTATAATGAACCAAAAGTTATGACTTGGTTGATTGAAACAGAAGATACAGGTCAGCAAAAAGAATCAGTTTAGTAATGACACAGCTTAAAATAATAATGTGCTCTCTAATGAAAGGTCAATTCAGTATTAGAAAAGATAGAATAGGAACACTAATCTCTTGTTCTGAAGATACATTTGGGCTTGAAAAAAGAAACTGAATTTAGTTTAGTGGAAAAACACATGTATAGCATGTGTTTTTAAATGTTGTGTTTTGGCTACTTTGACCCGTTGCAAATCCTGGTCCAAGTACAACTTTGAATTGGTTTAATTCTAGTGGAGCCGTTGCTCCTGACACGCATTCAGCTCAGTGGTAGTTCTCTCGTTCAATTTTGCAAACCTAAGAAATTTGGTTGGTTTCAAATTTAGCTCCAAGCAGTGTTCAGAAGTTTTGTGTTTGTTTGACCTGACCATTTAAATATTTTAAAACTACACAACACTCAACCTTTAGAACAAATTCTTAATGCTAAAAACACTTAAGAACATTGAAAAAGTTATACATAAGTACATTGTCTGCAAATTTAATGGACAACCAAATATAGTTAACAATACAGTTTTGATCTAGATCAAAACTATTTTCTATTCCACATTTAGCTGTTTTACTATGAAAGTATTCACTTTTTAAAAAATTGTTATTATACTGAGATTAAAGATCATGGTTAAGAATGGAAAACTGGGAATTCCCTGTCAGTCCGGTAGTTAGGACTCTGCACTTTCACTGCTGAGGGCCCGGGTTCAATCCCTGGTCGGGGAACTAAGATCCTGCAAGCTGCAGGGCATGGCCAAAACAAAAATCCCTGAAAAAAAAGAAAAAGAAAAAAAGAATGGAAAACGATCCAGAAACAAATATGGCTGTGTAAATATGCAGTTAGAATAGAAACCGCATCCTCGTGGTACCAGCAGAGCCAAGTGTTGGAAAGCATGATCTGGCATCTGGTTGACCTTCATGTGCACATGTGTGAATAGTCCAGAACGGTGGGCCTGTACTAAAGGATTCAGCAGGGGAGTGTTGGAGATAAAGGAAGAAGTTTTGTGCTAATTCAAGAAGGATGTTAAATGTCAAACTAAGAGATCCAGGCCTTATTCTGAAGTAAGAAGTGGTCATTATCCCTGACTGTACAGGGCAGTAAAATGATAACTTTGGGGAGAAGTAAATAGTTGACAGAGTATCACTTCTTAGTGGTTGAGTTTAAATAAAAAGTCAAATTGCTTTCAATAAAATTCATTTTATAATTTGAAATATAAATTTTAAAAATATTTTTAATTTATTTAATTAAATAAAATAAAGTTTTAAATAAATAAAATCTTATTCTATTTTATTTGTTTATAAATTGTGTTAAAATTTGAAATATAAATTGTTTTCTTATAACATGTAAACAATTGTTTACTATAAAAATCAATAATTTACTATTGTTGGACATAAAATTAAATCATTGAAATTTTCTTTTTATATCAAATATGATTATGTTCATTCAAGGCAGAATAAAACCAAAAGTAGATGTAAACAGGTTTCTAAACTTTATACTGATATCACAAAAGACTGTGGCTTATGATGAGACTTCTTTTTTTAAAAATTTATTCATTTATTTATTTATTTGGCTGCGTTCGGTCTTCATTGTTGCGCTCGGGCTTTCTCTAGTTGCAGTGAGCAGGGGCTACTCTTCATTGCAGTGTGTAGGCTTCTCATTGCAGTGGCTTCTCTTGTCGCGGAGCACGGGCTCTAGGCATGTGGGCTTCAGTAGCTGTGGTTCGCAGGCTCTAGAGTGCAGGCTCAGTAGTTGTGGCGCACGGGCTTAGTTGCTCCACGGCATGTGGGATCTTCCTGGACCAGGGCTGAAACCTATGCCCCCTGCATTGGCAGAAGGATTCTTAACCACTGCGCCACCAGGAAAATCCTGATGAGAGACTTATAAAAACCAAGTAAAAGACTGAAAAGCTGAGTAAAATGGTAAATTCAGTAAGAGTTAGATGATTTTTGTTGAAAGAATAATGAAAGTTGATTTTGTAAAAAACAAAAAAACTGTTTTTTTTAAGATGACTACTGGTCTTCAATATAAAATATAGCTTCATTTTAGCTTGTGTTTGAGCTACTTTACTTTAAAAATCAATGGATGAATTTCATATTCCAAAATTAATATAAGGTTGGCACTTGGGCTTTGTCTCATGTGGTGAGATCCATGACTTAATAGCCAAAGTTTTTGTAAAAACTTGTCTGGAAATAAAGTGATAATAGTTATGCTAAGGTGAGAAAATTTGATTGCAGTGAGATTTTTATCCTCCTTACCATATTTTGGATATTGAAATTAAACAAAAAGCATTAAGGGTTAAAAATCACTTGTGCCTAAATCATAATTTTATATATTCACTTACATCATTTTCCTAGTTAGTGTTCTGAATGACTATATAGAGCACACAAATAAAAACACTTGACAGAAGACCAGTTTGTACTTCTCAGTGAACGTTATAGCTTTGTACATTTAACACTTGACTGTGCTTATTAATTTAAGAAGAATGATCTTACATATAAATCAAAAAGGAAGAAAATTAGGAGGCTATTAGTAAAACCAAATAGTGTTTTAAGTAATTACAAATAACTCCTTTTTTTTTTAAGATTTTTTTTTTATGTGGACCATTTTTAAAGTCTTTATTGAATTTGTTACAATACTGCTTCTGTTTTATGTTTTGGTTTTTTGGCTGCGAGGCATGTGGAATCTTAGTTCCCCAACCAGGGATCGAACTCGCACCCCCTGCATTGGAAGGCGAAGTCTTAACCACTGGACCGCCAGGGAAGTCCCCCTACAAATAACTACTTTTGATACTCTAAGCATTTTCATATTTACTGAGTGAATATTTTCGTAAGGATCTTTTTCTATTGCTTCAGTCATTTACTTCTTAAAGACTCCCTTCACCATCATATAAGAATCATATGAGACTTGAGGTTTAAAACTTTACAATTGACACAGACTATAGATCAATCTCAATGCAGAAAACATTGATAAAACCCAAAACAACTTTTCAAAATAAAAATTCACAACTAGACACAGGAAAGAATCGCTTTAACCTTAAAAAAAAAAAAAAAAAAAAAGCATCAGGGCTTCCCTGGTGGCACAGTGGTTGAGAGTCCGCCTGCCGATGCAGGGGACCATGGGTTTGTGCCCCGGTCCAGGAAGATCCCACATGCCACGGAGCGGCTGGGCCCGTGAGCCATGGCCGCTGAGCCTGTGCGCCCGGAACCTGTGCTCCATAACGGGAGAGGCCACGGCAGTGAGAGGCCCGCGTACCACCAAAAAAAAAAAAAAAAGCATCAATTAAAAACCTATATCATAAAAGTGCACTGAAAAATATGAACTCAGACACTGGTTACCTTGGGGGAGTTAGGGAAGATATTTCAATCAGAGGCGTGTGTGATAGGCTTAATTGAATTCATATTGTCTTTTTTTTTTTTTTTTTGTGGTACGCGGGCCTCTCACTGCTGTGGCCTCTCCCGCTGCGGAGCACAGGCTCCGGACGCGCAGGCTCAGCGGCCATGGCTCACGGACCCAGCCGCTCCGCAGCATGTGGGATCTTCCCAGACTGGGGCACGAACCCGTGTCCCCTGCATCGGCAGGTGGACTCTCAACCACTGCGCCACCAGGGAAGCCCCCGTAATGTCTTTTAAAAAATATTTTTAAGACTCTGTATTTTATTTTTTTATACAGCAGCTTCTTATTAGTTATTGAATTCATAATATATTTTAAGATGAATGGTGGGTACATGGATATCTGTTATATTATTCTTTTTATCTTTTGAATGTCTGAGTAAAGACCCGTATCTCCCATGCCTTAAATTTAAGATACACTGTATATACCAAAAAAATTTTAAATATATTTCTCAGCTGATAATATTGAAAGACAATTTTAAAGCAGAGCAGATTTTCTGAAAATTTACAAAGAAGCAATACAATAGGTGGTGTGTTGTTTAGCCTATATGTCTATATTTTTACCTAGGGCCCAAAACTTCTATAAATGGTGAATTAGAAAAGACAATGAATTTAGTTCTTTTGCATGCAAATGTCTATTGTAAACCTACATTCAAGATCACTTTTGTAGTGTGTATTGTTCCACAAGGCATTGTTACATACAATTCTTAGAATCTATTAAATGTGATATTTGCTCTTTAAAATAGTGAATAATTTGTCATTTTGCTTTATGAGAATTTGCAACGGGGTGTGAATGTAGCAGTGAATAAGTATATTTTAACTTACCTCTTTAACATTGGTTTTAGGATAATATATTGAGATGAAAGGATTTCTGTTTCAAGATGCTCTATGCAATAAACGTATGAAAAGTGATTTTATAACATATAGGCAATCCTCTCAGTGGCCATGGGACCGGGACCATAAGCACAGAAAGCAATAATGTGGTTGCTATGCCTGAGTTTCCAGTTAATGTTATCCTGTGCACAGTGAGGACTACCTATATTTAATATAACGACTTCACTCTGTAACTTAATAGCACATTTCTTAAAAGTTAATTTATTCAAAAAATTTACATACACACAACTGTTCCTTAATTTTCACACTTAACACTTCTTTGATATCACAGGGAAAGAAACCTAGTGATTTTTCATTATCATTTGACAGGAATCAATGCCTAATTTTGAGAATTTTTATTCTGAGTTTTTTGTTTGTTTTATTCATAGAGTTATCCCAAATGCTAAAATGGAAAAGCTGGCAGACATCACTATTTTCTTAGGGGGTTTGATAAATGATGGATTATACTGAATAATTTTTTTCCTTTTTTCCATTACAAGTAATTTTACACGTAGTCTGAAAATTCAGTACAAGCCAAAAGTTCCTTATTTTAAATCATAAAATTCAAAGAAAATATATTTTCTAGGTTTCTAGGTAAAGTATGTCAAATATTTGAATGGTAAACAATAAACACATTGAAGAAATTGTGCAGTTCTAATAACACAAAGAACTACTTTGAATTTCTTCATGTCATTGTTACTAAAGCTGAGAAACCAATTACTACATAATTAACAAAAAGTAATATTTGGAAACAAATGTTAGAAAAAGGCTTTCAGATTACTGGCACTATGCACTGTCAGCTCCCTGACCATTAAAACCTCTTCTCCTTTGCCTTCTGTGACACTGGAAGATTTTCCTTCAATCTCTCTGATCACTCCTGAATTCACTTACAGGTGCCTCTTTCTCTGCCTGACCTTAAAGGTATTCCCTTGGGTTCTGTCCCTCTTGTTTAATCTCCGCTCAGTTCACCTTTTCCTCCTTTATGAAAATCTTAAAATCTATGTCTCTATCCCTGATCTCTCTCATCAGTTCCAGACTCGCATTTCCAAGTAACTGGTAAACATCGCATATGAATATCTTCAGTGTCCTTCAAACTCAAAACTTCTAAAACTCATCATCTTCCAACTCTCAACCTGCTCTTCTTCCCCAGGGCTATGTTTTAATATAATCATTTCACCCAGTTACTCAGAATTAGAATCTTAAACAAGCCTTCAAATTTTCCTTCATACCAACTTAGTCACTGTTGATTCTATCTACACTTGCAACTTCAATATCCCCCCTTGCCCTAGCTTAGAGGCTGCTGCAACATTCTTGGCTAGGATTTCTCAGTACTGTCCCGATCACTCTTGACATCCATTTTCTCTGCCTTCCAGTCTAATCCCTTGAAGCCAGAGTCATTTTGTCAAAATAAACAAGCTGTGCATGTAGACTTCCCAACTACCAAACTCCCCTATCATATAGCAAGTACATTCACTTTGCTTTCTTTTCAGGCTCGAAAGACCAGGAATGGTGACCATGTTAACCAATGGAAGTAAATTCAGTACATGATGTTCAGGCATAAATAGCCCTGTGTTTTCCCAGATAAAAGGCAGAGCTGGCAACCCTTCCAGACTCATTAGTAGAAAGGGTGTGGCTCGCTGTGCCAGCCATGGAACGGAGATCCAGTGTCAGTCCTGTTACTTCTCTCAAAGAGCCCTTTTCCTCAGACTCTCCTTCTAACAGAGTAATAACAACATTCGCCAATCACCTGTTTGGTTGCCACTTATTATGTACTGATGTGATGGTTGTAGGCAAATGCTAAAAGATAAACGTTTTGTTTTAAAAAAAAATCAGACCATAGTAAGAACACAAAGTTTTAAACCAGAAACTCCATATGATTCATATGTGACAGTGAAAGAAGTCTTTAAGAAATAAATTTTTTGAGGAACCCCCACACTGTTCTCCATAGTGGCTGCACCAATTTACATTCCCACCAACAGTACACAAGTGTTTCTTTTCTCCACGCTCTCAACAAGACTTGTTATTTCTTATTTTTTGATGATAGATAGCCATTCAACTCTAAAAAATGTGAATATCTTCAAAACCAAATATAAAAAAAAGAAATGACTGAAAATATAAAAAGATCCTTATGACAATATTTCACTCAATAAATATGAAATCGCTTAAGGTATTGAAAGTCATTATCCGTGGTCACTTAAAACACTAATCGGTTTTACTAGTAAATGCCTGATTTCCTTCCTTTCTGATTTATATGTGAGAACACTCTTCTTAAATATAAGCACAGCCAAGGGTTAAATGTACCGAGCTCTAATATTCAGTAAAAAATATAAAAACAAGGTATGGAGTTATATTCTGGAACAGCATAAAGGTCTCACTCTTTGAATTATTGCCATAATTTCAGTAAATGTAACTTTATCTGAAAAGCATAATATAAAGGGTGAAATTCTAAATACCAAACTTCTGGATCTTTTAACATTTATGGCACCATTGGTCTTTATGTCATCTAGTCAATAATCATTTGTTAAGAGTCTACTCGGGGCCTTTTCTCACCTTTTTGAGATGGCCTACATTCTGTGGAGTGTGTTTCTCTCTAAATAAATCCACTTCATAAAAAAATAATAATAATAAAATAAAAAGAGTCTACTCGGTAGTCTGTTCTGGCCTCTGTGATGGTCCCTGTGGACTAGTCACCCCCGCCCCCATCCTCCGTGCAGTTGGAGGTAGTTATTGAAAGGTAATTGGCCAAATAGTCATGTAATTCAAATTGTAATAAGAGCCATGAAAGAAAGATAAAGGAGGCTAGAAGAGCAGAATCTACAGTTCTGAGAACCAAGGGTCAATGACAAAAAGACTGCTAGATTTGGAATTTAGTGAAATTATTAGGAAGGTTAATTACTTGGGGTAGCAATCAAAAGAGGCATTTCCTGTGCTGAGAATGATGGCCCCTTTTATCAATTACTGAGGGTAAAGAATAAAGAGATGTGGACGTAATTCCTCCAAAAACAGGTATGTCAGGCATCACTGTGAACATCCACCCTCTAAATGCACGTGAGTTTATGTGATGGACTTTGTCTCCTGTGGAAAATATCTTTAGAATGATAGCTAGCTGTGCTAGTATATATAAATTCTCCATGGGTTATGGAGATAGTGTTGTCTTTGCTCCTATTTAAATACTGAAGGAGTATGATTTCTGAAATGATATATGAAAGATGAATGTGACTTTGAGAACACCTTATTTGAGCTCTGAGTAGGATTTTCAAGATAAACATCTAAGGAAAATCTAACAAGAGGGATATGGAAACAAAATTTCTCAATGAATAAAGACCTTACTGATTTGCAGCTATGGAGTATTTTGACATATGTTCAGGTGTTTGCTTTGAGGCATGTAAGGACTTAAAAGTGAAAGAAGATGTTTAAAGTGTTCTTTCTTACTTTGAACTACATTTCAAAGAAATATATAATTTCAGCATCAAACATGTATTTCCTCCATGGACCAACACAAATATGTGTGTGTGAATTAGATCTTGTGGTTGGGGTTATTCCTATTATTTTTATTATGTATCTGAAATGGCAGTTATTTAAAATAAAATATTTTCTGCTTTAATAGTATGATTCAGAGTAGGATTCATAACAATTTTTTCTTCTGCTACTTATACCCTCATTCACATTTTTGAAAGCAGCAACATGGCTAATTTATTTTAAGAATTTCAGTTATTTCAAACAAAAATATCTGCATACAACTAAAAATAGAGAAACTTGGCTTTTAATGCATTACATGTTTTTATTTTTCTGGAAATGTTCATGACCTTAGATTTGTAAAAGGTAGCTGAGCGCTTTTCTGACATTTCTTTGCCAGGGATCAATATTGCCCTAGAAAATGCTGTTTGAAATCACAAAGTGGGTATCTGTATAGATACGTTTTAATTTTTCAGATTATTCCTTCCTCATGTTTGGCTTAACCATGAATGGTAACAAAAGGGAATGAAAGAGAGTAATAAACAATGAGTATTCCAATTCAATGAGTATTATACAAAGTATTAAACAAAGCACTTCCAATTCAATGAATATTATATTCCTGATGTAAGAGTCGAACCCGAGAGCTGGGAAATCCGGGTGATAAATATATGTTGAATAAAGTAGAATCAAAACATTTGTTGGAGTGCCCTAAGCTATCCTTGAGTATATGCCATTTCAATGAGCCGACCTGCAGTGGAAAACAGAAATTTGCTCCATAGGAATATGAAAGTGCTGTGGCATAGAGTGTTTTATAGAAGTTGAAGATCTAACCTTAAGTGACTGCTGAAGTTGACTTAGAATATTGATAACAATACAGGATTTTTGCAAAATGTGATAAACTTTGAAATAATTAATACAACAGTAACATAAGACCATGAAAGCAATTACAGAATTATTACTATAGGATATAGATTTATTCTATTGACTTACCATCTGAAATATCATCACCTATCTTTGAATACTTATCTTAGAGCATAACTTCTAAGAGCACTCATGCAAATCACAGCTATATTTTATCAAATTATTCCATTTTTCACATTCCTTAAAAATTGTGAAGGAAAATCTTTCAACCCATAGGAAATTCAACTTTCAGAGAAGACCTAAATAGACATCTCTCCAAAGAAGATATACAGACTGCCAACAAACACATGAAAGAATGCTCAATATCATTAATCATTAGAGAAATGCAAATCAAAACTACAATGAGATATCATCGCACACCAGTCAGAATGGCCATCATCAAAAAATCTAGAAACAATAAATGCTGGAGAGGGTGTGGAGAAAAGGGAACACTCTTGCACTGCTGGTGGGAATGTGAATTGGTACAGCCACTATGGAGAACAATATGGAGGTTCCTTAAAAAACTACAAATAGAACTACCATACGACCCAGCAATCCCACTACTGGGCATATACCCTGAGAAAACCATAATTTAAAAAGAGTCATGTACCAAAATGTTCATTGCAGCTCTATTTACAATAGCCCGGAGATGGAAACAACCTAAGTGTCCATCATCGGATGAATGGGTAAAGAAGATGTGGCACATATATACAATGTAATATTACTCAGCCATAAAAAGAAACGAAATTGAGTTATTTGTAATGAGGTGGATGGACCTAGAGTCTGTCATACAGAGTGAAGTAAGTCAGAAAGAGAAAGACAAATACCGTACGCTAACACATATATATGGAATTTAAGAAAACAAAATGTCATGAAGAACCTAGGGGTAAGACAGGAATAAAGACACAGACCTACTAGAGAATGGACTTGAGGATATGGGGAGGGGAAGGGTAAGCTGTGACAAAGTGAGAGAGTGGCATGGACATATATACACTACCAAATAGATAGCTAGTGGGAAGCAGCCGCATAGCACAGGGAGACCACCTAGAGGGGCGAGATAGGGAGGGTGGGAGGGAGGGAGACGCAAGAGGGAAGAGATATGAAAACATATGTATATGTATAACTGATTCACTTTGTTATAAAGCAGAAACTAACACACCACTGTAAAGCAATTATACGCCAATAAAGATGTAAAAAAAAAAAAAGAAATTTCTTAGGTCTTCTCTACTTGATTCCTTCACTATTATGAGATATTGTAAATTGTTATAACTATGTTCTCTCTACCCACTGTCATTAAATCTATCCTATCTTACAGTCATGTAGCTCATCCCTTAGTAAAAGACATCCCCTCTTCCCTTCCAACACACACACACACACACACACACACACACACAAAACAAACCTTATTCGATTTCTAGATATATCAATGGAAAACCTTACCCTAATTTATGAACCTGATAATGTGTGGTATTGTGAGAATTACTGAGAAAAAAGCAATCAACCCTTTGAGATTGTTACTTGAAAGGTGCTTTCCTTATATTAGGCAAAAATAGTTTTAACTCATACTTCATATATTTAACCAAGGAACTGTTCTCTCCTCCGGCTTTTGGCATACCAGAAGAAAGACTGACCTTCTGATCGCTCTAGATATAGCACCACCATTCACTCACACGGATGCAATTGGAGCACCTTCTAAGAGCAAAGCACTTCTGAGTTCTTGGGACACATCAATGAATAACACTGATCAAAATTCCTAACCCAACAAGCTTACAGTCCCATGAAAAGAAACAAACAATAGAAGATAAACATAATAAGTAATTACGTAGCAGATAAGAAAGTAACAGAGTGCTTTTAAAATACAGCAGAGTAAAGAGGGTCTGGAGAATGTGTTGAGGACAGTGCAGCTTAGAATTTTAAATGTTGAGCAAAAAACTTGAAGGTGTGGAGTTATCCATATGGCTCTCTGAGGGAGACATATTCTAGGCAGAAGGAACTGCCCCTGCAAAGACCCCAAGGCAGCCAGGGCTTCCCTATTCGAGGTACAGCAAGGAGGCTGGTCCAGCTGCAGCCGAGAGAGAAGGAGAGTAACTGGAAGATGAGATCAGAGAGGCACTTACACTATAAAAGGCTTACCCTGGCTGCCGTGTTGAGAGGAGTCTGTAAGAAGGGGAGGGTGGGAGCTGGGGGACTAAGTAGGAAGCTAGTGCAATCATCAGGTGAGAGAGGATGATGGCTTCGGACAGGGTGGGGACGGAGGAGGTGACAAGAAGTGACTGGTTCTCCCTGGGTATCTAGATCCCTGGGATATTCCAAGGTTGAGAGGTCAGGAGGAAGAGGAGAAACAAATCAATGAAGCTCTGAGAAGACATATCTGGGGAGATAGGAAGAAAAGCAAGAGGATGCAGTGTGCCGGAAGCCAAGAGAAGAAATTATATCAGAGGAGGAGGAATGATCAAGTAAGACGACAACTGAGACTTGGCTAGTGAATTTCACAATTTGGAGATCATTAGTGACCCTGACAAGAGCAATTTGGTGGAATGGTGTAATTCTGGAAAGTCTTTTGCATGATATTTAAGTTAAAAAACCTGAAGTGCTTTTATTGGTGGTTGATACCTTTTCGATTGATTTAAACTTCCACATTATTTTTCCACTTGACCGTAGATTCCAAAGCCACTGCGCCACTTGAGCACATAAATGCCAGTGTTTAATGAAATATGTATATTCAGGTCTGTAAACCAAACCATGCGACTTGGAGTGCTTCCTGCAGACGATTCTGACTGATGAGCATTTACATGGACCATGGCAATACCCAAAAGCAAAATGCTTTTATATTTGTAGATTACTTCATTGAACTATATAAAATGGGTATTGATAAATGTATTTACTCCAAAAATGAAGCATAACACAAGCAAATTCATGCTGACTTACTGGCAATCTGTGAATTGTTGTTTAGGGCCTGAGAGTTTCTGCATCACCAGTTCTTACTAATTGTATGAAAAATTACATGATATTCTGGTTATCAACCTCTATGTTAACAATCTATAGCAGTTTCCATTTATTACATTCAATCATATCAGTGAACCAACCAATTCATATAACCTTTGCTTGCAAACAACTCTTATAATAAGAGTAAAATAAGAAAGCCACCATTAGGAAGATCATTTTTAAACACCTAAGCCTGACCTTTACCATCTGGTTGTACAGATCTAACTGGAAGGAAAGCAGATATTTTAAGGCTTTGAAATAGCTGAACTAATTTATACTCTTGTCTCTGTAGTTAATACAGTGGTTTAATTTCTAAGGACTCAGAATAATTGTTAAAATAGAATTGTGATGTTGGTACAAAGCAAATGACATTAAAGATAAATGCTATTTTCATATCTTTTTTTTTTTTTGCGGTACACGGGCCTCTCACCGCTGTGGCCTCTCCCGCTGCGGAGCACAGGCTCCGGACGCGCAGGCTCAGCAGCCATGGCTCACGGGCCTAGCCGCTCCGCGGCATGTGGGATCTTCCCGGACCGGGGCACGAACCCGTGTCCCCTGCATCGACAGGTGGACTCTCAACCACTGCACCACCAGGGAAGCCCTATTTTCATATCTTGAAATTATTTTATAAAGACATTGGCTTCTGAATTCTCTTGAATATCAAGTTAACAATGAAAAGGAACATTAACAAAAATCTCTAAAAGTTTATATTTAGTCTAAATATAAAATTAAAGACTAAAATTTGATACGAGGTTTAGTTGTGTGTTTTTCTTACCCAGAAATCAAAATTTGAAAAGCAGTAAGGGTATTTTGTCCTGCTCTGTGTTCTTCACTTAGATGAATTTCCTGTCTCATTTCTGAGGCTAATTATGAAATGACAGCATAATCAATCAGATACTACTCTGTGTCAAATTATGTTTCTTGAAGGGGCTTTGCGTACTCTAAATATCTTATGTTGTAATAGAAGTCACTGAAGTCCAGAAAAATGAACTAAACTTGACAATATCTTAAAGTCTTCTAGTAGAAGATCAAGCCCCCTGAGCAGTGCACCTCCTGTTTTTCCATGCAGTTCAATGAGGAAACCATGACAAAAGTAGAGAAATGGAAACCCTCTTCAGGACCCAGCCCTGGGTGTTACCTGTATTACCTATAAGCATATGTAGCAGATAAATTTTTGTCGGCTGACCACATGTAGTTAAAGTTATGCAGGGTTCAGGCCACATTCAACAATGAGTAAGCCCTGAGTTCTTGGATGGCTTAAATAGATATAGATATATGATATATACACACTGATATTTACTTCAGATCTTTTTTCTGACATTCAAAGTTAAATTTGTTCTTTTAATAAATGTAACTGGATATGAGATTGGGATCAGTGAGATGAACAAATAAAAGACTTTTACCCCATGAGGTATGAGGAATGAGAAGCCATTTCCTTCTTTATATATAATTAGAAGGAAAGGTCTCAAAAGAATGAATACGATTGCTCTTAGCCCAAAATTATATTGATGGTGGTTTCTGAACAGAATGATGTTTCCTGAATGATAAGAAGTTCCAAATGAGAACTTTAGCCCTTGTGTTCCAAGTTAATGGATGCTTTAGCCCGCCTTGATAGTCAAATCTGGTTTTTCAAGACTTTGTGCTACTTCCAACTTTATGACAATTTTCATCATAATGTCTCCTCTGATAATGTCTGCCAGTCAAAATATGACTGGATTATTCATGATCTAATATTTATACCAAATTTCAAGTTGTGTATTTTTGACTGGAAAACTGTCTTTCATGTCAGACTCCTCACATTTGTGATATTTCTGGTGCCTACTATTTTCTCATGACTCTTCAAATACTTTCAAGGAGCATCATTTTGATATAGTCTATGAATAGCAGAGTCTATAGTCCCATTCCGGGTGACAGTGACTCTTCCCCATGTTAAGACAAAGATGCAGGGGACACTAATCAAATCTTTCTCATGAACTGGACATGATTGCTATTGGAAGCAAGACTGTCAATCACAGAAGGAAAGGAGCATTATTGCTTAGAAGACCAAGAGGGTGGCCTGGGCATGATAACCGACTAGGTCTGATCCTAACTGACTGCCTGAAACAGAGGCCTCCCACCTCAGCCTCACCTCCCACCCTCCACTGACCTGCACGGGATATTTAATCTTCTTGTGTTAAGCCACTAAAATTTAGGGCCTGTCAATTACAGACATCTGCCAACCTTACAGTGCTGATGAAACTATAGAGCTACATAACCCTATAGTATAATATGTCAACATATCCTAATAGATTTTGTGATTATATATGAAGAGATATTCCTCAAGGGAAGTCTTTTTTAAAAGATAGGTGAATAATTTCAGAAACTCAAATGCAGTGGTGCCATGATTTTAAAAGAATTTTTAAAATCATTGATTTTTAAAATCATTAATTTCATTTGAAAATATTTTAGTTACATTTATGTCTTTTGGACAATGCTCATTAAATATTTCTGCCTTCTAAGAGGATAAGAGTTATTCTATCATAAGGAAGAATCCACAAGACATTCATTTTTTTAATTCCCTCAAATGAAACTGTTATCCTTTCTACTTTATCTGAAAGGAGAATTTTTATGAATAATCTTTAAAAACAGACTTGAACCTGTCAAGTTCCAAATCAGTACCCCAATTAAAATTTTTCAGATTAGATTTTTAGAAAGCATACGTTACCTTGAACTCCTCAATGTATTAAAATAAACAAAGGAAATCTAAAACTTTCTTATTACGAAGTTGTACATCTTATTGAATCTTTATGCAATTTATAGTTCTCTTGATAATGTGTTCTGTTTTGTTTTTTACCACAACCTATTTTTAGAAAAAGAATTCCAGACAATCCTTCATCATCATTAAATGACTTAGGAAAATGAAGATGTTAGTGCTGGTGTTAAAATGGCCCTAGTTCTATACCCACTCCCCCAAAACCTTTTTTTTGTATTTGTGGGTCGGTGTCCTACAAAATATAGTGGATAAAGAATTAAAATTCATTCATTAGGTCTAATTAGGATCAAATATATATTATGCACCAGTAGCTACACTGAGTGTATTTCCTAGGCTGGAAATTGTTTGTGGCTAATGTGTTGTAGCAACCCATAAAGTACTCATGGCTGTGTTAACTGGTTCTGAGATTGGGTCCCCCTTTGTGGAAGGTCTTTCATCTCAGTAGCTGCTTTCTATAATTTGGCTGGGGTTTCCCCTACTAGTCCAAATGTAGCATGTTAATGCCAATTTAAAAATCAAATATTATGAATAATAGACATGCATTTTTTTGTCTAATAAATATCCATTAATTACCTCAAAAGGGAAACAGATTCTTCAGGATATACATTTTTTCATGACTAAATGGGCCAGAATTCATTAGCAGTTTGGAAAGACAAATATAAAATGGGACCAGTAGCTGAGTTTAATTAAGTTGTCACTTCTTTCAATTTCTTCTTTAAGGCTATTTTCCACTCATTGTATCTGAATTCTTTCTGAAAAGGACTAAGTTCAGCATACCATTGCTTTCCATTGGCATGATTTTGATAGAGTATTTTCAGTTTATTTTTTTTAAAGGGTGATGAAATTGAATATATGCTTTCAAAAGTCTTATAGTAAATGTATATATTAAATTCTAGCCACAATAATAATTGTTGCTTAAATTCATGTTTAGCAAATGCATAATGCCAACGTTTACAACTGTGCAGTACTAATTTGCAGCTAAGTAGAGTCGTTTATTTTTAAGATCGTGTTCTGGTTTTCACTGGGATCCTCTAGACTAGGTTTCTCGACCTTGGCACTGTGAATATTTGGGGGCAGATAATTCTTTGTTGTGATGGATTCTCCTGTATGCTGTTGGATGTTTAGCAACATCCCTGCCTTCTAGAAGCCAGTTAGCATCCTCCCCCTTCGCCCAGTTGTGACAACCAGAAATGTCTCCAGATTGTCCAATACGCCTATGTCAAAATCACCATGGCCTTACAGAATAAAACTGCTGCATTAGATAATAAAATATCCCTACATTTCACCTCCATGTAAAGGTGATTTCACTTGTTTGTAGACACAGCCTCTAGTAAAAACCCTTCTCCAAAGCAACTTGGACTTGTCCCAATCATTCCAGTGCCTAAGCTTCTGGGGAATGTCAGGCATCTTTCCTTGGCCTCCTTTCTCTCCGTATTCCTGCTGCTTTTAGATGTCCCAGCCTATTACATGCATGTGTACATGTGGACACACACACTTTGCCGCTGTTGTGGTCAATATGTATCTCCTGCATTCAGAAAGTCTCAGCTATCTTCTGAGGACATCTGGGCAGCTGCCTCTCCTGCCCCTCCCAGCCCTCAATCCAGCCTCCTCAAGCTTGGTCAGAGATTGACTTTGCCTAAGGATGACTATTCTTGCCCCTTTGCCACCTAATTTAGCAAAAGGTCAAAGATGATGGCCGACCTTCTGCTCATCTCACTTTTTCTCAGGCCAGGCCTATCTTGTTTCAGTTTGTTGTTCGTCTTCCTCCTCTCCTGGTTCTCAGCACTAGTTCTTACATCCAGATCGACTGTACTACCTACATTCTTTTCAAATAGTTCCTTTTTGCCCTGACCTCTATCTCAGTCTTGACTGGAAAGCTCACAGATTCCTCTCTTTTCCAAATTCATATAGTAGTTAGAGCTAATGGCATTCCTTTAAGCAATTTATTTAAGTGCCCATGTGATATAACAATCCATCCATGATGTGTTTGAGCACTTGTTTGCATCCTACATCATGACCTTTTCATGTGGTATGTTTTGTTTCCCCAAACAAGGCTACAAACTTTTTGAGACCGAAACCATGTTGTAAATTTTTTGCATCCCTTGATGTGCCTTATGTGTTGATATAATGCCTCATATATACTGGGAAAGTGATTGCTATTTGCTCTTGTGATTTGAATTTTAACACCCGTGTAAGGTCAAGTAGAAGAGAGAAATGCTATCAAAAGGAAAAAAAAGAGAGAGAGAGAAAAAAAGTTAAGCGCTCCTAAGTAGCTTATAGTTTACCCCCAAGTTTCAAAATATAAATAAAAACCAAAAGACAAAGTTAGGGGCCACGCTTTCTCATTCAAGTTCTCTATCACTCTTTAGCACTACTCACTCCATGAAGAGGGAGCATTTCATTCTCAAATGAGTGACTCAGGAAATGTTGGTGAAAGTGGGGCTTGTTTGTTACTTTGGAATTAGTTCATTTATTTTCCACATGGTACAAAATAACTATGCAAAGAGTGCACCAACTTTATCAGTAAACTCCAATAAAGATCAAATGTTGGGGCCTCCACGGCAGCCCCTGGTCCACTCTGCAGCTTTCGATTGTGCCGTATGATTGGGACAGTGTGCGCTGGTCATCTTAGCTATTAGGTTATGACAGGTAATATGCTGCTTTTGAATTTTCAAGATCCTTTTCAAATATATGATTCGATCCTGAGTGCAGATGTGCTCTATGTTCTTGCTATTTTCCAGTGGGAAAGAGACAGTATTGCTGGGATGATGGGGAAATTTAAACCCACAGTTTGATGGTGATGAAATGAAGCTGGATTTTATAAGTTGTACATATTTGATATATACAGTTGACACTTAGAGTGATACTTTGTAGCATGCTTTTCATTTACACATGAGGGAGAGCTTCAGAAGAGTTAAACTTTCTGAAAGTCCCAAGGCTAGTGAGTGGCAGAGCAGGGACTCTAACCTGGGTTTGTGTGACACTCCAGCATCGAGATTGGTCCTCTGCGACAGGGAATCTCTCAATAGTATGGTGATAGGATTAAAGGGAGGTATTTGCAAGTAGCTGTATAAGTGGTTACATTTGAACAGTTTACTAGTTCCCCATTGAATACACTTAGCACCCAGCCCAACCAGTGTTTGTAGACAGAAAAGGAAGCCATAGCACCCAGTTGGGGCAGCAGGTGAGCAACAATCCCCCCAAAATAGCTTCTCATTTTTTGTTTATAAGGAGCCTAATGGGTATACGCTGGGTAGATATGGAGTTTCTTTTTTGGGTTGCATCAAAGGTTTTGATCTCCATTTCTGTATTTGTTTTGTCTACACGGGCAACAGGAAGTCTTCCATTAGATCTGTAAACTCCTGGCAAACGAGTCCACTCAGGCCCATCCTGCTTTTGCCTCGGCAACATCTCCAAAATTATTTCCTTATATTTTAACGCATATGTTAACTAACTTATCTTTCCAGTTTCTTCCCTTCCTGAAATTCATCTGGCCTAAAAGTCCATTCACCCTAAGGTTACACAACTTCACACGTTTGTCTCTGTAATTCTGACCCAGAATGGCCAGGAATCAGAGGTCCATGTGATTAATTCATTGGTATATAATTAGCTCTGATAATCCAATCCCATCAAGATTTCAGATTGAAAAAAAAATGTCTTTTTTCTTCTTTCTTGTTGTTGCTTAATACAACGTGAGGGCTCTGTCTCTGTCTCCCTCAAGGCTGACTCTCGGTTGGGTATCAACAGGGCAGGAAGCTCAGAGCAATTAAATCTCCTCTGTTCCCAGAGGTGGCTCAGAGCAGGGGCAATTCCTGGGAGCCCTTTGCTCTTGGCAACATCATGCCGTCTTGCCTCCTGGCTGTGGTGCTAGGGTCACTCCCATAATGCACTGTTTCAGTGTTCCTCTCAGCACCACCACCAGAGGTTGATTAATGGCAGTGCTGGCTGATCCCTACTGGTGACTGTAGAATTCCATGGCTTTATCAAGGATCAGTTTTATTTAAAAAGTCTTGCTCAAAGTTTCCTAAATATGCATTTTTTTAAAGCCATAACCACAGCAAGCAGAGCCGTATTTCTAAACATCTTTTTGGTCTTTGCTCCCCTCTGAGAAAAGAACACCATCTTAGCTTGGAATTCTCTCTCATTCTTCCTCAGGTTCTCTTCCAAGAAATGAGGGCTCCACCCCTCATTTCTTCAGGTGGAAAGGTGCTGCTTCTTGCAGTAGGGCACAGGAGCTCATCAATAAATTAGGCTCCAGAAACAGCCCAGGGAAATCCTATAGTTGCCAAAGGTAAAAGGTGAACCAGCTCTAATAATAAGCCAGGTTTGCCTATCATTTTTCAGTATGTTACTTGGATTACAAAAAACTGATGAATCAATTCACTAACAAGATCTAATAGGATCAGAAAATTACTTTGAGGTGGTGAACAAATCGACTTTATGCTTCAAATGTCACTAATATCAAACCTGCGGATACAAAATCCGTGACAAGTCTCTCCCACCCATTATTAGCTCCTTAAAGTTGCCCCTGGGGCCCTGCCTTGAGAGCCTGGACTGGCTGCGGAGGGCGCTCTTGCTTTAGTGGGCAGGGAGACGGTACCAGTCCTTGAGCGGTGTCAGCGCCCTGCTGCCCATCTCACTTCACTTCAAACCCCAGAAGCAAACGTCAATACAGAAGGGTAATGTTGATGAACGCTAAACTCCGAAAATATGTTCAAGAACAAATTGTCAGCGTGATTAAAAATCAAAGCCAGCATGATTAAAAAGAGCTTCCCTGAATGACTAAGCGGCCTCGGGTGGGATTCGTGAAGGATTCGTATGAGGTCCTGAAAACCTAGCCAGTCATTCCCAGTATCCCTGCTTCACACCCTGAGGCCCTGGGCCACAGTTCACTTCGTTGGAGCCCAGTCATCACTGAGGAGGCCAAGGCCACATGCTTGGATGTTGTGTAATTTCCCAGTTCCACAGTGTCACCAAGAGCAGCCCTCTCTACCTCAGAGTGGACCGCCCCAGAACTCACAAAATGTGCCTCGAAGAGAAGAAAACTTTGTTACCAGCCCTTACAACATCTTAGACCAAACTGGGGAGAAAGGCAAGGATCCCTGGTCCAGGAGGTGGCAGAGACCACAACTTTCCCCCTTCAGGCATGGAGCAGTGTATGCTGGGAGAGGACAGGGGAAAGCCATTGCCCTGATCACCTGAGTCTAACTCACTGTCTGGGGCCCAGGTAGGGACCAGCAAGGAACCAGCAATGGCACAGTCTGGTACCTCTGGCTGTCCCTGAGAGAGGACAGAATGCTCTGTCTTCTACGGGGCTCTTACTGAACACACTGCCCATTAACTACCACCCTCCAGGCCTTTCCTATCAGATAGATCATCGAAAGCCTGTTTGAGCTCACATCCAAACACATGCGATAAATTCACATTACTGCAACACAAAAAGGTGCATCCCTTCCTTTTAGCTTAAAGCCTACAGGCTGCAACTAGTTTAGGAGACAGTCTGGTTGATGAGGAAAGAAAATCTCCCCACACAGGAATATTTTACCAGGCATTCCTAACCTTACATCAATCCAGGATGAACTTAGCTTGTCATAGCTTGTCACAGTTTGTCCCAGCCTGTAACCACAGCTTCCATTCCCACTTAAGCAACTCGAATCAGGTAAAAGAGGCCATGTGGATCCATCACAGTTCTGAAAAACATCCCTAAAAACATGCCTGATGGTGATGTCAGTGGAGGACTTTTCAGAAACAACTAAATGTGTTTGAATTATGTCACTAGGGAATCATCTTTCTATAACTTTTCAAGCCACTTAAGTGTAGAGAAAACATTCTCTCCTGTAAATCTTACCTAAAAGTGACCCTGATGAAAAGTCACTTGCTGTTCTTCCCCGAGTGTCTGTCATTTTGTTATTCCTTCTGTGATTCCTCCCTCTGCTGCCTTTCCCATAGTTTATAATGTAGGAAGATAGACTTGAGGTTTTTCTGATGAGTGGAGAGAACTAAAAATATGATCTGGAAGACTTATTTGTGACAGCTGGGGCTGCCCCACTTTTCAGGAAGGCCAAAGCGGCAGTCAGAGTCATGGCCAGGGGATAGAAACCAAAGAGATGGATGAAACAGGTTTTCATCATAGGCACTCTTGAGGCACCTGAGCTGGTGTCTTCAAACCGTGTGTGGGTGCTGGGGGCAGTCTATGCCTAAAAATAAAACATACATCTGAAGAGAACCGAAAAGAGAAACGCCATCTGTCTGATGCTACTTTGTTTTTTACCTGTGAAAATAATATTTAAATTCTCCTCAAGTATTAAGCTGGTTTTCTACTAAATATATCAGAGTACACTCTAGATAGGGTAAGACACTGATTGACTGATACAAGAAACTGGACTCCATACCCACCAAGTGTTCTTGGGGATCCTGGAAAAAAGGCTGCCTGGAACTACTAGGTTTCCAAATCCTACAGGAATACAGTAACTTACACGATGGGGTATACTCTTTGGAAACCACCTGCACTGACATGATCATAGTGTCACTGTATAGTTACGATAGTATCCAGCCACGTGAACCTATAGGAAGCAAAAGTGGGAGACAGAAAAACAAAAAAATAAAAAGGAGAGGAGGAAGAGAGGAAGAGGAAGAAGAATTAGGAGGTGGAAGAGAAATAACACAAATAATACAAAGAATCTTAAGTTTGCCTTGTCTGACCACCCATTTGATACCTGAACCCTCTCTAACATGGAACTTGTGGGAGTGGGAGAGGGCAAGGCAAGGAAACTGAGTAGATTATGAAGTAAAGAAACAGAGTTCTCAGCTACTGGGGGTACATACTGAAAGGAGGCAATAAATCATTGCATATCACACTTTTTAGATATATGTCTTCACTTCATCCTCAGGCCTGAAGGACGATGTGGAAGCAACAATTACAAGACTCACAGTCCTGGTCTTCAGCATCCTAGGTAGCAGGCAGGGAGCAAGGTGAGCAGCCTTCGCAAAATTAGCAGTGATATCAGGAATCCAGTGGGTACATGAGACAGAGTGAGTTCAACACTCTAGGTTTTCACGCTGTGCCGAAATTAAGGGAGGTCAAATGACTTATCGAAAATTTCCGCTAAGCAGCAGATTGTGAAACAAGCCTGCTCACCAGGATGCTACGAAAAAGCAATAATAAATGAAAGTGATTGTAAAAATATGGTTAAGATACACTTTAAAAAGAAAGTGTATCTAATAAACAGTAACAGTACAAAACCTCAGTCTTACCCACCGTATGATCTTGAGATCTGAGGTTCAGATCTAGGGTGCAATTTTGTAGATGGGTGTAAAAGAGATCCCTCCTCAGAAAAATGCAGCTGGTACCAACTATGCCCAGAGGGCTCATGGCTACTTGTTGCCATGCTGCCCACGGCCCTTTAGAGTTAAGGGGGCACCAACACATGCTGCAGGCTAGGCGGCTGGGTGCGGGGTCATATGGTGTGTGCACAGGTAGGGGCTTTATAAATACAAGTTCCCAGCTGTGTAACACCCTATCCAATAGCACAGCTTACGGATTAGGAAACACTCAGAATCTACTTAATGCCAGATTCATGAATGCCTTTAGTGAACATTCCTCTTTCCTGACTTCCCTATATCTTCTCTCCTTTTTACTATAGCAGATATATCTCTATTTCTGATTTTAAACCTTTGCTAAAAAGTTTGTTATTATCATAATAGCTAACAACTGTTGAGTATTTTCTGTGTCAAAGACACTATGGTGAGCTGTTTTGGTGGGTTTTCTTATACAACCCGGGAAGTAAATTGCACTGGGATATAAACTCCATGAGGGCACGGACGCTGTTCTAGAGTCTTCTGGATTCCTTTTGCCTGGGGGGTAGTAGGTACTCAATACATCTTCACTGAAGGAATGAACAAATGGATGAGTGAGTGAAAGAGCAGACTATAAAGCAGGTACTATTATTATTCCCATTTTGCGACATGCAAAGTTAAGTGGCCAATCGATGGGGAGAACAAGATACAAAGCCAGGCAGTCTGTCTCCACAGACAGTCTTCCTGATGTGTACTGGTACCACCTTTACATCAGGTGGGTTTTGTTTTATTTTTATTCACTGCTTGCTTTAGGAATTGAGTTGCCCTAAAATGCCAGCTGGCAGGCTTGAAAGATAAGATTCTCAAGGGTTGCTTGAATCCCACACCCAAACTCTTGGAGCCAGGGCTGGCTCCCAAGAACTAGAAATTGTTTTCTTCCCCAAGAATGAGCAGAATAAAGAAGCCAGTGGGGCAAGTTAAATCAGAAAGAATGCAAGGGGGCTGGGATACCAATTTCCGAGAAAGGCAAGGGGGGGCATCTGGAAGGCCGCCAACGTTGGAGGGACTAGAGACTGCATCAGACTGGAGCGGTTCTTCAAGGCAGGAGATAAGACGAGCCGGTACAGACCACAGCGCAGGGAGGACTGGGTGGGGTGGGAGGTGGTGAGCATCTTAATAATCACCTCGAAAATCAAGCATTCAAGTTTGCTCTTGTATGCTGGCCACTGTATGATTTGTGGCTGGCTTAGTCCAACGTAAAGGACCAGAAATAAAGCAGATAACAAAAACAAAAATGTATTTTTAGTTTGCTTTGTGTAGCGTCTAGTGCAGTGTCCAATCAGGGCCACAAAAGCAAGGGTGCATAATGAAGGTAAGAAGCGGGGTGGGTCTCAGGTGCGAGCCTGGTTCTAAAGCAGTGACAGGACTGGAGAAATGAAAGGTATTTTTCATGCTTTTCTCTCTATTTCTCACTCTGCCTTTTTCCTTGTTGACTCCTCTTGTTCTCTCTTAAATAATGTTAAAGTTTTCAGACCACGTTTCTCTTTCATGTCTTATACTCATAGACCTTGTCATATTCAGGCAAGGCACAGACCACAGGTCCTAATTTGGCAATTTTTAGTTAGACTTTCTCTACACATTTTTGGGTTCCATTTCTGTGCCACGGGACCAGTACATGACCAGTACTTGCAGTGAGAACTGGTCTGAGGTGCTTCTTTTGCATTTCTGGCCTCTCAGCATCACTCCATGCTGCAGCGCAGATGAGTTGACCTTCAGGACTTTATTTCACTGACTTCCAGCTTTCCTTATGCCAAAGCCACAGATCATTCTTGTGTTTGAAAGTACCTTTTTGCAAAAGCAAAGAGGAAAACCCAAGCACCATAAATAACTTGGCCCGCACACCCCACAGTGATATTCCATAGGTTGAAGTTTCTGTGCCCGTTGACTCCTTGCAGGGGTGCATATGCTTATAGCTCTCTGTTGTTTATGTAAATGAAGCAGGCGCTGCCATGCCCACAACGCTGATGCCCTGATGAGTACCCTGTGCACGTGCGTCTGCTGACCAGCACAGGCAAAGTCCAAGTTTGATGTATAGGCAAGACCGACACTGTGCTCTGCTCGTCCTGCAGAAGCCACACACAGCAGACTTGTATTTCTGTCAAGGGCTCCGGTTTTCCATCATCTATTTTTTATAGCACTGATACTAAACCAACTGCAGCAAATGAAGGGTATTCTTTCTGGCTTGGGTGCATCACCATGCTGATTTGCCGTTCCTAAGAAGCAGGCTCGCTGAGTTGGGTTTTATCCTTTACCATGGGAGACCTAGTTCAACAAAACGTAAGTGTTTTGAGATGGCTGATTTTTTCAAAATGTAAATAACGAATTCCTCATGCATGAGGGGAAATGGCCATGTGATAAGATGGAATAGGGATGGAAATTTTATTTGGTACAGTTGGTGGCAGGATGACAGTGGATTTGAAGACGAGCGAAATAAATTGCTGCATCCTCCAGTTTCTCAGTATATCATTAACCTCTGAGGGAATCTTAGTTTATTCTGAAGCAGCTTTGTGATTTTCAGAATCATATTGTCATGTGCTCTCTCTTAAATGTTTGCATATCCTCATCTTTATATGGTCTCCAAATAGAATAAGCTTGCATTTTTAGACTTTAAAAAGAGTGATAAAGATTTGCAAACAAGGAAATTTAGAGAGAACCATTTACAAAGGACCATAAAGCCCTTCCCCCATACCAAACACTCTCAAACACCCTCACACACTAACAAACACAAAGAGATTTTAAAAATTAACTAGCTAACTAGCAATAACATTACATATCAACCTAGAATGCTTTTTGCTTACAGTAGATTTATGCAGAATAATTCGTTAAATGTCAGTAACAAATGACCATATTTGTTGCCCAATGTTAAGCTTTAAATCTGTAGTGTATTTCATCAGGTCGTTTGTGGTTTTATGAAAGCTAATGTTCTTTATTTCTCTATGAATATTTACCACATTTCAGGTATATAGCTATTATTGCTTTTTCAAGCTTGTTTTTACTTTGTCCTATATTCTCAACTCTAACACTATTCAACTTTTTGACTTTGTGAATGTAACTACCATTCTCAGCTGATAAAAAAGAAAATACCAAACTAAGCCATGTGAATTGCTATTTTTCAGTGTTCCTGTGTGTCTGTGCTTTACCTAACAGCAAGATCAATAGGACACCAGGAATGGAAACAAGTCAGCTCTGGGCTGCATTATTCACCTTCTATTAAACTTGACAGCTAATTTGCAAGTTCGCACTTTTTTAATGCTAGAGTTCTTGAAACCCTGACAGCTGAACCCTTCTAACTCCAGCTAAGTATGAAAATAGAGAATGGAACCCAGAGGGTGCCCTTGCATTGGTATCGTTTCCGAGGTATTATTTTGGTCAAAGACAGAAATTAATTCATGTTTACTGTTTTCTGGTAAAAGGGAATAGTATGAGGGCAGTGAGAGAAAAAGTAGAATTGGAAGTGTTATAAAACAAGCCTGAACATTCCACTGAGGGTCACAAAAAGAATTAAAAGACCAAAAATTTAATCAAAATTAATTTAACAAAATCAAGTTAAGTAAGGATCTTTCCTTAGACCCACTGATGGAATGTTTCAAATGCTTTTTCTATACAAAGAGACATTTAATCTGATAGAGCAAGTGGCATTTTTAAACCCCAGAAAAACTATTTATTCTTAGAAAAGAAGAAATCTTGGACATGTAGCCAGATATGGGAAAAAAATATTTAAGGGGGGACATTTTTTGGCAGGAAAGAGAAAGAAAATAGTTTTTTTTTTTCCTGAAACACTTGGCAAAGCAGAAAGCTTAAAAATATTTCCCAGCTTGACCAGTTGCAAAACCGCACAGCGTGTTTTGCCTTTCTGTTAGGAAAGAAGGAAAATCCTCGTCTGCAATGGGTTTATGAGTCCCATCACTTCCCATCCCCTGACGGGGATTAGTTCCATTAAGTCCACTCCTGTTGGAATGCCTAAGCTGTCATCTGCCCTGACCCCACATGAAACACAAGGCATTCTGAGAAAGAAGTTAAAGCAGCCAGTTTCTCAGAAAATATCGGAATGACCTTCAGAGGTTAACAGCACAATCATTTACACAAAAATTGCTTCCAATGTGGATCATGTGTTCTTCCAGGGTCGGCGGAGAATCTGTGTCTGCTAAAAGCTGCACACAAACAAGCTGCCCTGATTGGATTAGAAGCGTAGGCAGATGCTGGAGAAGAAGGCATGGAAATCACAAAAAATGTGCTATTACCATTCCTTCTTAACGCCATAGCTTTTCTCTCTCCAATGCTTTTTGTCCCCTAGTGTGTTGTATTCCCTAAAGCAGTTTCATTGAGATGATTAAGCAACTAGAAAATGATCTCTTCTAAACTAGTAAGCCCTTGTGCTCTTTTGGTCTCATATTTAAAGTCAACAAAGAGTGTTTCTATCTGCTGACTGGAGAGTGGAAATGTTTGTTTATTGAAAGGAAACTTCACAGTATTTTTTTTTTTTCCATTTTACCTCTGAGTTCAACAAGAGGTCTGGGTCTTTAGGCAGCAGACAGAACCTGATTTTGTGGAGATTTGGCTTTATCTGTGGGAAAGTCCTTTCATTCCTCCCACGATGTAAAACGTAAATCCTCATAAAGATGCCTTACTTTCTCCGATGCTGGCAAGATACCATATGTACCTCACCTTCCCACCCAAGCTTCAGAATCAGAACCTTCAAACTGTCAAGGGTCTTATGGAGTCTCTCTTTTTTTTTTCTTTTTGTGCGGTACACGGGCCTCTCACTGTTGTGGCCTCTCCCGTTGCGGAGCACAGGCTCCGGACGCGCAGGCTCAGCGGCCATGGCTCACGGGCCCAGCCGCTCCGCGGCACGTGGGACCTTCCCGGACTGGGGCACGAACCCGTGTCCCCTGCATCGGCAGGCGGACTCCCAACCACTGCGCCACCAGGGAAGCCCCTCTTATAGAGTCTTTGAGAAGACATAGTTTTAAGTTTTTTCTTATTTTTTATTCTTCAACGATAGAGTTCACCTCCATTCTCCCTCCCTTAACTTTAAAACAGAAAACAAGAAAAACACAACCTCGTTTCTTTTGAATTGCACCTTATTGTCAGCACAGATCTCCCTAAACAGTACAGCCATTCTAGGGGAGGCGCAGGTTCTAAAGGAGCAAAGTCTTGACGCTGATCGCGCTGATTGCGGGAAGGGAGACCCGGCTGCTGGATGGTCCCCCGGGCCCTCCACCTCCTCTCTCCTCCGGTCCTGGGTGGGTGGGTGTCAGCCGCTACTGCCCTTCCTACCAAACTTCTTTAAGGCCCAAACCTGAGACTTGAAAGCAGTGGAAATTCTAGGTATAAATGCCAAGTCAAAACAATCATTGGAAAATGAACCTCTCCTTCTCTTTCGCCCTGAAAAACAGTGAAAGAAGCAGTGCTTTGAAAGCCCTTAAATAATTGCCGAAAAGGGAGAAACCGTGGGCAATCTCAATAGCAACGAATGCTGCCAGTTCTTAGCCTGGTTACTATCCTTTAGTAAATGAGGTGAGAAGCTCAGACTCATGAAGGTTGTGAAGAGCGACCCAGGACTCAGACGCTTTTACTATGCTTTACTCGACTTGTAACTTGAAGTAAAAATGTTAGCGATGGGAGCAAAGGGAGAAATTACAGTATTGCTAGGTAAGCATGTACGGTTAGGTAAAACAGATGAGGATTTGGGGAACCCTCCAGTTTACCTCAGTATGGGCTCTCAGTTCCCGATTCCAAGTCACTGCTGAGAGTGGGTCACTGTGTGGATGACCCATCTCTGAATGAACAGCTCTTGAGCCCGGTCCTGGAGGACCCTTGGGTTGAGCGGGTTGTGTCAGAATGGCCCTGTTATTATCAGAAACAACTGGAAAACTCATGGGGGCTGGGAGTCACCCACAGTACAAATCCTGTGCTGTGACCAGTCAGCCTTGGCTCCTTTGCAAAAGGCGTTTTGTCTGAAGCCTCATTTTCAGAGTTTGTGTTAAAGCAAACAGAACCAAGTGCTGTGGTCATTGAATGTCATTAGCTTCAACCTCCCCTCAAAGCTCACCCTCCCTTCCTATTTCTCCCGAGTCCCAGGTCTGCTCCATGACCTCCAGAATACCCAGTTCCTTCATGTACAGACTTCCATATAATTTGACCTTAATAGTCCCAGGGCACTCGCAGACAAGGGTAGACTTTTGTAGGGGAGGAACAATAATTTGCCCTCTATCCTTCTGAGTTCTTAGCTAAGACTCCTATAATAAAAGACAGATAAACAAGAGAAAAACAAACAGAAGTTTATTAACATGTATACCTCATACATGTGGGAGATACACAGGGAAAGATGAGAAACTCTCCAAGGTGGCTTAGAATTCAGGCTTAAATGCCATCTTCACAGGGAAAGGGGAGGGGGGATGTGGGCCTCTGAGGGGACGGTAAATGATATTTAGGACGATGAATGGAGCCTTAGAAGAATAGACAGGAGGTGTGATAGTTTGTGACAACATGTGTCTGGGTGTGGTGTTGACTTCTAGTCTCCTCTCCGGTGAGAAGAGTCCCACTTTCCTGGTTGATGAAACTCTCAGAGGGGATCTGTGACCATTGAGTTCCTTTTGGAGGATCTGTCTTTAGGCAGATAAGGGAGTTCAGAGAAAGCCTCTCCCTGCATTTGCTGTTTTTCAAGTGCCTACAGCTCAAAATAATGAATATACCAAAGCAGCATATCTTGGGGTAGTATATTCTGCTAGTGTTCACTTTTGAATGAAAACACCAATATGCTACTTCTTTGCCTTAGATGCAAAGCATACTTTTCCTTTTAGTTTCATACAAACCCAGACTTGCACTACAGCAGCTGCATGAAGGTTAGTGATTGGTGAGGCTGACACAACTACAAAGTTTATTGAGATGGCTCTTGATCGACTCAGTATCCAAGCTCTCAAGAAGCCATGATGAGCAAACCCTTTGCGACCGTTATGATGGGGCAGGTTTAATGCAGCCGTAGCAGAGTACATCTGAGCCCTGCCTGTGTGGGAGACACAGCCCCACCCCTCCCCGGCCTGGACCTGGGTAACTGGGCACCTGTCAATGGCCCTACCATTGGGGGGCGGGGATTAGCTAAGTTACTATAACGTTTGGAAAAGAGCTTGACACACGTGTTGGCTGCGATAGATACTATAATTGTGTTGCTGGGAACTCAGCAACATTAGTATTGTATTAAAAATCAAATTCTAAATATTTTCTGAGATATTTGTTCATTGCAACTGTTAAATAATCTGAACTTCGAGGCACGTGCACAAAACTTTAGTTTTCTGCAGGTAAACCATTTATTTTGATCCATGATAGATGAAGGGGACAAAATTACACACACACACACACTCAAATACTTTAAAGATATAGTCCAGGAATGGTGATTTAACTAAAGTTTAACATAGAAGCAGATGCATTTTTAATGAGGTTTCATCAGATATTATTTATAAACAGGTAGTTTAAACAGAATGAAGACTTGGAGAGATTTGGGGGGAGGGTTGCGTGCGCGTGTGTGTGTGTGCGCGCGTGCTGTTTGCCTTTTTCCCTTGTCAGAATGGTTCCATTTAGGAAACAAGCTTTCTTCCCAAATTTGCAGATGTCTGCAAATAGTATTCTGCCCAGAAGGGAAAAAATAGCTTACTATGATTCATTTGAAGCAAATCTCTTAGAATGTCAAAAGGGAGTACTTATTGCTGTGAGAAGATTGATTTATCTGCAGAAACAGGTATTGCTTCTCACCCTAAAATCAAGGCCTTGCCTTGAAACAGGTTGACTAGGCAATGCCTCCTGACAAGATCTGAGGCCCCCTGACAAGTCCTCACTAGCCCCCAAGTAGCTCCCCACATCCCATGACCCTTGCTTCCTGGCTGGTCTGAAATTCCTGCCCACAGGATCAATCCTATGTTTCAAAAATACAGATAGCTTGCTTAAAATAGAATTTACCTGAGAGAGGAGAGTGTGTTCAACTTCTGTTAGCACCTCTTAGAGCCTTAAATGGTCAGATGAGCTACTGCACCCCTTCAAGGTATAGAGAGCAGTCCCCGAGAGGTGATTTTCAATTTGTGAAAAGCATCTGGGCAATGGAAATTTGAATTGTAGAGAAAGAAAGGATCAACAGCTGGTGAAACATCGAGGAAAGATCCTTTGAGGAGGGGTACCTAATGGGGTCTCCTTGCAGGATGAGTTGGCTGTGGGTAGAGAGAAGATAGCAGAGCATGCAGTGGGCACAGAGGGAGAACACTCCAGAGAGCTGACTGGATCCTGCAGAAATGAGGTTGCCTCACTCTTACCCTTTATATCTCCCACCTCCCCTATCTCCACATAGATTTGGGAAGGACTAGAAAAGCAAAGAGGAGGTGGGAATGGTGGGTATAAAATATACTAACACTATATAGTCTTTGCTATTCTGCCTACTTCCATTCTATTAAAACGCTCATCAGTGGTAATGAAGCTTTGTAAGAGAAAGTTTGTTTTAAACAAAAGGGGCAAGGAAAGTGAAGATAAATCAGCAAAACAAATCAGGGCTCCCAAAGTCACACTGCCTGCTCCAGCCCCACCTGAGACCCACCCTGGGTAAAAAAAAGCCCCATCTACCCTATTCTATGTAATTCTGGTGGTGAACTGTGGTATGTAACAAACTAAAACTAACGACAAGTATTTGCACAGTTTCTTTTTTGCAGCTGTTTCTTGAGAAGAAGGTATCAAACTTGGTCAAGAAGAAAGTGTATATACAATGATAAAGTGAAGTTTTCCTGAGTTTGATTTCATTGCTATTTTGGTTGTTTCGTGATTGTGGAGCCGATCCCACCCACCTATTTACTGTAACGTTTCTTTTCTAGAGCCAGAATAGGACAGACTCATATACCATTCTGATCTGGGTGCATTTCTTCAGAAGGTATGCTGTACTCACGGGGAACCGCGGCTGCCTGGGCTTGGGGCTGACAAGGCCAGGAGGAAATCTGTGCATGTATTTTAACAAAAAGATTTACCAGGGAAGTTAAGGAAATAAAATGATGGGTACCAAAGAATATGAGGCTACTCTGACCTCTCCTTGCCATTCATTCCTATCATGTCCCAGCAGAATTCTGTTGAGATTCTGCAGAGACACCTTTGATTTAAGCTGATTGATTTACAGGCCAGTGGGGAAATGAGAGGAAGTGAGACGGGGAGGCCAGAGCGATGGTTTTGGAATTCTTGACTCTGCCTTATTTCACGGTGGAATATTGTGCTGGGGGTCTTAGGAATACTGTGAGGAATCTATAACCAGGCCCCATCCTTGTCCTAAAACTCCTCCCATCTTGCTCTTCTCAGTTACAGCCACGCCCATGTGGTCCCTACTCGTTATAGTGATTGGATGTCTCTTGCTCACTGACACTTCATGGAGCACAGGGAATGCTCTGATCACCACAGGCATCCCTGATGGCAGGACTTCTAAGGCCCTCCAAGCCACCTACTTACGTTGAATTTTCCCTGGTGCAACTGGGCTCCAATGGTGGCCCCACTTCCGGATGTCCCTGCCTGCCTCTTCAGTCTAGTTAGGTTGCTTCACCTGCCGATGCCCAGGCATGCCGGCTCTCTCTGTTTCTGACACCACCCTGGCCAAATGCTGTCTGGATTTGGTTCTACCATATGGTGTTCATCTAACTCATCATGGAGGAATCTACCCAAATCTACCCCCTGAAAAGGGCGAACTTAAGTAGTTCCTTTACCCCTTTCGGACAAATTGTTGCAGCCTTGAATTGCAAAAGAAGAGATGCCTAAAGGATATATCCTAGGCACTGTATTTGTTTCCTAGGGCTCCCATAACAAAGTGCAACAAACTGAGTGGCTTAACACTATAGAAATACCTTGTCTCACAGTTTTGAAGGCTAGAAGTCCAAAATCAAGGTGTCAGTGGGGTCGTGCTGCCCCTAAAGGCTCTAGGGAAGAGCGCTTCGTGACCTTTTCCTTGCTGCTGGTGGTTGCCAGAAACCCTTGGCATCCCTTGGCCGATGGCAGCATCATTCCCATCTCTGCTTTTATTGTCACACAGTGGTGTTCCTTTTTCTTGTGTGTCTGTCTCTCTCCAGATCTCTCTCTCCTTAAAAGGACACCAGTCATTTCATTTAGGGCCCACCCTAATCCTCTCTGACCACATCCCAACATGATTACATCTACAAAGACCCTATTTCCAGACGAGGTCTCTTTCATCGGTACCAGGAGTAGGACTTCAACATACTGTTTTGGAGACACAGTTCACCGTACAATCGCCACTCCTGGGCACTAGGTCTCCGAGCAAGAAGCAGCTCCTAAGTGTATCGCAAGCTCAAAACACACCCCTCAGTCCCCAGACTCAGCACTCACCCTCTCCCACATCCTTGCAACTGACCTGCTCTGTGGGGTCCACGCAGGGCTGTGGCCTAATGTCTCACTGGCAGGACGGGCCCACCTGGTCCAGGCTATTTCTGAGTGAGGTCAGAGCCCGGAGGACTAACCACCCCTCACTATCACTCATGCACTTTGGTCTACTTTGAACTTTAAGCCCGAAACTTACTTTTTTCTAAGTACTATGATCATCCTTGGAATAGATCATTCTTTTTTCACATTCTTTCTGTCACACTTAGGTGCCCTTCCAATCCACACACAATATTGAGATTTTCTTCCAAGGGAATGAGTTTTCCTAAAACTTCATGGGTCCCCTTGATTGTTCTGAATTTGGAGAGCTGCAGAACACCCTGGAGTTACTTATTCCTATGCAGACAACTTATAAGACCACCAATCTCCACTGAACTTTCCATTTTCTACTCCTATATTACTTTTAAAAGGAAAATGTTGACTTCCTCAACTATAAATCGGGTTTTAAATGTGCATATTTTTCAGGAAAGCAGTCAGATATCAGGGCACAGACATCACACTGTGGGATTTATTATCCATGATCCACAGTAACAATCTGTGTGACACTTTTAGTCCTCCATCTGCACACTGATTTGAAAGCACATCCAGAAACAGACAGAGACAGAGGCAGAATGAGAGAGAGAGAAATTCCACTTTCTAAAAGTCAGTGCTTAGTCATTCCATCAGACTTTGTGTAAAGACAAAGAGAATGGGACTTCCCTGGTGGCACAGTAGTTAAGAATCTGCCTGCCAATGCAGGGGACATGGGTTCAATCCCTGGTCCGGGAAGATCCCACATGCTACGGAGCAACAAAGCCTGCACGCCACAACTATTGAGCCTGCGCTCTAGAGCCCGTGAGCCACAACTACTGAGCCCACGTGCCACAAGTACTGAAGCCTGTGCGCCTAGAGCCCGTGCTCCACAACAAGAGAAGCCACCGCAATGAGAAGCCCGTGCACCGCAACGAGGAGTAGCCCCCGCTCACTGCAACTAGAGAAAAGCCCGTGCGTAACAACGAAGACCCAACACAGCCAAAAATAAATAAATAAATTAATAATTTTAAAAAAAGACAAAGAGAATCCTACTGAAACAGTAAATACCAAGAGGCTTAGTTAGGTATGACAAGGCAAGACATTTTATAAATTTTTCATACATAGGTACAAGCGAAAGTGATTTGTGAGACGGTAATTTTGCATTATGCTATGTTCAAAGACAACTGAAATTCCTCATTTGCATTAACCATCTGAACTGTTTTCCATTTGGAGGAAAGTTCTATTCTGAGTTCCAGCTCCTCCCATATTAGGTGGGCAGCATTGGAGCCTCTGTATTCGAATCTGTCCAGATGCCACTGTGTATCAAAGTAAGTTTTACATATCCTAGGTGAAGGAAGGATTTAAATTAACCAATGGGACTTGGTTTCTTAAAACAGCCAGTTAAAGAATATGGATACTTGACCATGAGAAAAAGATACAAAATAGTGAGTGGCATGAGTCATTTGTTGCCTAATAGAAGGGAATGACCTGTTTAGTGGTTTTCATAGGAAAAATATCCAGTAAGCAGATAACATCAATTTAAAAAAAATATATCAGTAACAATGGAATTTGGGTAGAACACTGATGTGCAGCTAAGTCAGGATAAAGCCCCTTCCAGGTTTCAAGATGGTTGATATTTGCTCACCTGTTCCAGCAGGAAGGCAGGTGCCTGGAAGCCCGGCTCCAAAGGTGGGACAGCATTTAAAGCCTGGACCTCCTCAAGCCTGTGACTTCTGGGGCAGGGTCCTGAGCTGAGCTATTATTCCTGGGTTCTAGCTGCAAACCGCCTACTGCAAGCTGGGCTGCAGCAGTTCACATGAGGAATCTCTGACTGTCCTTCTTGGAGGAACTTAAAAGGGACTCGCTCAAGGACTGCTTGTCAGAAATGCTGAGTCATCAGTGTTCTATTACAATTCATCACATGCATACATTGCCTTTATTTGTGGAGATTCATAAGAGCTAAAACATGACTTCTTAAAGTTTCTTGGCTGTCCTGACAGTCCCCCTGAGTGGAAGAAGGCATGCTTCACAAAAAAGAAAAAGATGACTTTTACAAAAATTCAACCCACCCGAGAGATGATGAAATGAACATTTGGAGATATTTTTCTCCTGCTCTTAAAAAAATTTCATAGTAACCTTTTTAAAAAACAAAATTGGAATTACACTGCATTGATTTGCATCTTCAATTTTACTTCACTGTTTTGAGAATATTGTCCCCATTCATTAAGTATTCTTTGAAAATGTAAATTAATTCGCTGCACAGGGAGTTTACACTAAATAAGTAAATTACAATACAACCCAATGATAAATACTAAAAATTTTCTATCTCTTAATGCTAAAGGAGCCAGAAATTCTGCATTGAGTGTTGGATTTTGCTCATTCCCTCAAAAAAACTGCATTAAGTTATACCGTACATGAAATGGTACGGGTTTTTTTTTTTTTTCCTACAAAGTAGATCATGATAATTCTAAAATTGGGCAGAACCACCTGGAATATGAGTCATTAGACTAAGTAAGAAGAAAAAGAGAAAGAGCAATAAAGTGTCTTCCCAGGAAACTGAAGATCTGCATTATTCCTTGTATTTCACAGGCTGGAAATGTGCGATCTGGGCAAACGTTAGATCAGATGATTCTCTAGAATTAGCTGACCCTGTGTATCTGTGATCCACTTGCCTACAGAACTGCGGCCATCATTTGACATGAGGGTGAGGGGTGTTCTCTCCGAAGCAGTTTAACATAAGGACAAGGCACACAGAGAAAGCACTAAGCATCTAGCTCTGCTCTTTACTTAGAGAAAATGCAGAAGGAAATCCTGTCTCTAGCCCCTTAGAGGACAGTCCTCTGAAAGAGTAGAGATTTGCTTGGCTGGCTCGGAGAGAGCTGGGTAGAAAGTCAACGAAACATCTAGAGTCCTTTTGTTTTTCAAGTATACAGACTTTAAAGTGTTAGC
The DNA here is from genome assembly GCF_003676395.1 of Aethalodelphis obliquidens. Lineage (NCBI taxonomy): Eukaryota > Metazoa > Chordata > Mammalia > Artiodactyla > Delphinidae > Aethalodelphis > Aethalodelphis obliquidens. The sequence continues at coordinate 13,831,795 of NW_020837969.1, read as the reverse complement.
AGCTTTATCGTGAGTGTACTCGTTTAATACTGGTAGAACTTATACTTTACCACATAAGAAAATAAAGGAGAACAGGAAATAAAGAAGCAGTTTCTATGAGTCGGAGATAAGGCCTTGATGTACGATAAGCAATTCCCAGTCACAGAATTCTTATCATATTCTCTACCCTGCGCTCAACACTTTCCATATATTATCTAATTCTCACACAGTCAGTGGTAAATAGATATCATCATTGTATTCCGCAGCTGAGGAAGGAAAGACTGGGGGGCTGACTTCATCTACTGTCCCACTTAGTCCCTCAGAAAACATGCATTTAGCTCCTAATGTGTAGCCACCATGGTGTGAATGCGGGGAACGTGGCCGGGAACACAGCCATCCCCTCTGCCTCCTTCCCGAGCGGCCAGGGATTTGCATCTGTCTGTCCATCTCCAAGGCACTGAACCCAACACTAATTGTCCTGTTTAATAGAGAGACTCGTGCAGTCTCACAGGAGACCAGTAAGTAGCACTGTATGTTAATTTATTTTCTTCCTGATTTGAGAATCACCATGATTAACCTTAGAACTTGGAATGAAAATAACCGGTGATATTGTGTATCATTCTGTGATGACGAGATGAAGACAGGATTCATTTGGTTATAACCAGATTTAGAAATAAAGCCCTGTAGTTTTGCTGCTTCACCAAAAAGTCTTATCAACCACCACGGAAGAGACAAGAATGCTTACACTAAAAGAAATATCACCAGTATTTACCTAGAACACAAGATTCATCCCGATGACCAGAATTAGACAGAATGGCAAAGACAGAACCTTAGCAAAATATTTTCAAGTGATCCCCATCCACAAATACAGTTTTATTTGGCAAGCCAAGGGCTTTCACCACAGCAGGTGAAAACGTTTGCCTAGGTGACAGATGGTAGAGCCAGGCAATCATCAATTCGTGGCCACATTTTTCCATATACCATGCAATGGGCTTTTTTAGGGAACGCAGGCACTGGCACTATGGTAGATCTTCTGGTCCCCATAATGGAAGACAGAACCTTATCTGAGTCCTATTCTTGGGCTGGTTGGATAAACCCACAGACCCAAAATACAAACACTTTGTTTTTGGAATAAAAATCTTTTTTTGAACTTTCTAAAAATGTCCACAGTATTCTCCATAGGTTTACTAAAACTCAGATTAATTTTAAGGCATTGACCATGTATATTTCAAGTGGTTTTTTTTTTAACATCAGACCCCTTGTCAAGGATTGTACCACCAGGGCGTGTTTAATCTTAAAAGTAAATCATATTTCTGTGAGTTAGTCATCAAAGAAAGCATAAAACCTGTCTGGAGCAGATTCAGGGTCAAACATTAATCAGTAATTCAAAACAGTGATTGAGGTGATTTTATTTTGGTTTAATTATTTTTCCTGAACAAGCTATTCCTCTTACTTTCTCTTAAAATGTATATCAAACCTGGTTTTATCAAAACAAAATATGCCTAATCATGGGACATTAATTGGAAATCAAGTTTTATTGTTGCATAATGGTTTAATAACCTTGATAAATAAGGCTTGTGTCCTAATGAACACATTTGGTTAAAGAAGCTTATTGAAATGAAATGAATCTCTTCAGGCATTTCTTTCTTAATGTAGGTATGATCTGATAAAAGGCTTAATTTGGTAATCTGGTAACAAAAATCATTAATTTTTCACTAACTTTGAAAAAAAGCAAAAGTATTGAAATAAACAAATAAAATTGACTCATTTAAATGCCAAGAGTATAATAAAAGCTAATTACTGAATTTATTAAAATCCTCCTAACTTCCTCTTGTATGTGAGTATTGTTACTTTGATAGTAAGTCATTAACACAATATGTTGACTCCGACACACCTATTTAGCTAGCCATAACTGTGTAATCGAGAGCACCGAAGTAAAAGCACCATTGATGCAAACTGAGGACATTCCTTAATAATCTGTCGACTTTTCAGAGGGGAAGAGAATTTGCTTTGATGAAGCTGTTTATATCACATCAGTGTTGACTGAAGTGAGTGACTCATTTAGTAACCATGGAAATAACGCCGAGGAGTATGAAGGGGGAACAAGTGTGCAGGCTTCCAGATGCTGCTGCTTTTGTGGCAGCATCTGTTCAGGGATCCAAATCTGATTAGAAACACATTTAATGTCTCAAAAAACCAAACTCATTTGGTTTTGCTTTCCCTTCACACTTTTGTTGTTTCTCTAGAATAGCCCCAAGTTATTATAAAACAAGGCAACCCAATACTTCACTCACAGGACCCTATGTTCTTTCCAGAAATGAGTCTCATATTTAAAGATGTGTGTCCAAATGTGCTAAAAACAGACCTCCTCCCAGACACATTTTTACTACTTCTATTTCTGAAATCCCTGGTCAATCTCCAGGCTCCCATACTATGTTTATCTTTATGTTTGTGTCTTTCTATAATATTTATCTTGCATCTGTTTCCATGATTTTCTAATATATTAATACATATATACTTGTAGGACAAACAGACAAGAAAAGAACATCAAGAAAATAGGCAATCAATCTCCTTATTCACTCAACCTAAGTCAAGTTATATGTATATATACATCTCTCCATACTTATGTCTCTACGTGGTTTCCAAAACTATAATCTGTTTAGCTTAAGCAGCACAGAGTTCCTATCAAGTAAGCTTTGTTAGATTAAGTATCTTTGGGGATAGATCTTTTAAAGATGATCCATGAAAACTTTGGGTTTTTTTCTATTTAAAATAAAATTCTACTAATACGTTCCTTTGATATTCAACCAGTATTAACTGAAAGTCTACTATGTATAAGGCACAATGAAGAACACGAAAGTGAATAAAGCATGGTCCTTGCCCTCAAGAAAACATAAACACAAATAACAGAAAGTAAGACAAGATAAAGTGGTGAAGACAAGGAATTATATTCACTTAAATGAAAGCAGGCAATTTATGTTATATATACAGCAGGCAACTTTGACGTGGACCTCCAAGAATGGGTGTGATTTTAAGAGTGATTAGGAGGAATCCCAATGGAGGAAACAAATAAAAGATGTGACTCAAAATCATATCTGCCTCACCACACCAGCCATGCGTTCCTGGGAGACAGGGACTGGCTTTGATGATCTGGGCACCCCTGAGACCCAGAACTATGTCAGACACATGGTAAGGTGCCCAGTTAAAATGTGCCGATTTAACTCGAAGGCTGAAACATAAAATGTGCATAAAAATGAGCAGCAAAAAGTCCAGTTTGGCTAAAGAACAGAATATGAGAAGGGAAATGGAATATAACATCTTGAAAATTATGATGGGAACATATTGTGCTGGGCTTGATTTGGAATGTATAAATAGATAATGTGAAGTCACTGGTCCTTTTCAAAAGATTAACCTTGCAACAGTTGCACCATCAAATCGAGAAAGAGAGAGAGAGACGGAAAGAGGGATTGAGAGAGATGAGAGGGAAGACTAGAGACAGGAAAACCAATCAAAAGATTAAGATGGGGCTTCCCTGGTGGCGCAGTGGTTGAGAGTCCGCCTGCCGATGCAGGGGACGCGGGTTCGTGCCCCGGTCCGGGAAGATTCCACGTGCCGCGGAGCGGCTGGGCCCGTGAGCCATGGCCGCTGAGCCTGCGCATCCGGATCCCGTGCTCCGCGACAGGAGAGGCCACAGCAGTGAGAGGCCCCCCTCCCAAAAAAAAGATTAAGATGATAATTTGTTTGATAAAATGGAATTAAAATGAGATGATGACCCTGAAATTAATAGTAGTAGTTACAAGAACTCTATGAACAATAGCAAAAAAGTGATAACTACAACAATAGCTAATATTTAATGATCAATGCTATACCCAGGCACAGAGTCAGAATTTCTATTAATCTACCTTTTGGGACTCTTACTATAAAGTTGTAATTCACAAGTTTATAGGTGAGGACATTGAGACTTGGAGAGATTAAGTAACTCCCTCATAGGAGCTCTTCTAGAAACTGTATTAGGATGTCACATTTTGTCCTCATCCTCTGGAATAGAATTCTATGTGGTAGGTGTCAGAAACCTACATTTAGAAGCTTTATCAAATGAAGCTTCTCTTTTGAATACAAATAATTAGCTAGAGTAGGCAGCACCAGTGGTAATAATTCCAAACTAGAATCTCTGCAGCATGGGGCTTTTTACAGGATAATTCCCACCCCTTTGTAACTAGGGGATGAGAGCAGGCTGTGATGGTTGATAGCTATTGACCCACAGAAGGCTGAAGTTCACTGTAAATATTAACAGGAGAAATGCTCGAAAATAGATGTCTAAATCTTTTTATGGAACTAGTCAAAGATTTACTGTAATTGTTTTTTTTTAAAAAAAAGCTCTCCATTAAAATATAAACTGGCAACACAATGTTATATGTGATTCACTTTTTAAAAAAATGTACTAAGCATGTAAGGTGTGCAAGGTGCTGAACTAGCTGGAATGTGAGATAAACGGTGAAAAGAAATTAGCCTTAGTCTCACATGTATCACAGTGAGAGAAACAGACAGACATGAAATAGATAAGTATTCTAGTATTGCCAAAGGAGAGTGTTTTGAGAACATAGAAAGAATAATGACAGTCAATGCATCAGGCATATGAACAAGCCAGTTTTAGAGTCTCTTTCTGTGTTTGAGGTTATGAGAAATACATGCATGATTTCAGAGACTATTTTTGCCTGGGGGAAAATAAATTGTATGTTACAGGATTTGAACAGATTAAAAACATTTTAAAAAGCACAGAAAGAAAGAGTAATTAATTAGGGAAAGGGAAGCCTTTAAGAATGGGTGGGATTTAGGGAAACCAAAAGGTTAAGGAAATTCTATACCCAGATTGGGAAAACAGCATGACCATCCATGGTGGCTTTGAGGAAGAGCAGGTAGACATGGCTGAAATGAGGGGCATGGTGGAAGATAAGATTGGAAAAGAAGGATGGCGTCAGATCAGGGGATGGCCATACAGTCACACTAAATTGTTAGAAGTTGACCTTGGACAACAGAGAGTCCTGAGAAGTTTTGGAAGGAGTGACATAATTGGGCTAGGTTTTAGGAAGAGCCCTCTGGCAACAGTGTAAATGATGGTGAGGGGAAGTAGGAGAGTTAGGTTAGGTACTTCTACCTGAGATCTCAGAGACAAAGTATGGATCTGATCATGGGATGTTGCATTAGGAAACTGTTAGATCAATTCTGCAAATACCACAGCACTCCAGAAAATATTTGCTGTTGAAGGATAACTAGCTCCTTCTGGTAGCTATGAAGACCATTAACTAGCTGCTCACTCCTTTGTCTTCTTTCACTCTCTGTGCATAAAAATACTCCCAAGTAATCAATAAAAACACACCAAAGTGGTCCCAGCACAGCTTAAGATCTAAATTTATGGTGTCTTTTTTCTTTTCTTAAAACACCCAAGCATCCTCAAAAAAAGCCAAAGATGCTATATGTAAGTCAAGAAGCCCAAGATCTTTTCTTTTCTCCCAAGATTTTCTTAATACTAAGCTTCTTGGATTGTTAACTTTACTTGAAAGTTGAAACAATGAAAGGTGATTTATACCCCCGAAACAGCTTCCTGCTGTCCAATCGTAAAGAAATTGGCCTTCAGAATAGAGGAGTGAAATTACCTGGAGTATTCAGGTAATTTGCTAACACAGAAATGCTTTTAAAAACACTGAAAATTGTCATTTCCTGGGTATCTGCCCTTTGTGTACATGGCACGCCAAGAGAAGTTTAAAGTAAGTAAAGTGATTAAAAACATGAGGCTAGGGGGCTTCCCTGGTGGCGCAGTGGTTGAGGGTCCACCTGCCGATGCAGGGGACACGGGTTTGTGCCCCTGTCCGGGAAGATCCCACATGCCGTGGAGCGGCTGGGCCTGTGAGCCATGGCCGCTGAGCCTGCGCGTCCAGAGCCTGTGCTCCGCAATGGGAGAGGCCACGGCATTGGGAGGCCCGCGTACCGCAAAAAATAAATAAATAAATAAAATGAGGCTGCAGTGCACCTCTAGTCTATGGATTAATATACTGCCACTTTCTCCTCGCTCCTTATAAACCCAGGACCTTTACATCACAGAAGCAAGGTTCACGTCCTGCTCTGTGACTATGAACTCTGTTTCTTCCTCAGCTCTACAGAGATCACTGAACTAGAAAGATGCATGCTTCAAAAGGAAGCACTACAGAACTCCCCAAAGCTGTAGAATTTCCAGCGTGAATAAGACACAATTCCCACCTCGAGCCTCCAGATTCTGTACGCCTGAACAAACACCGGAAATTATTCTAAGGAAATTAATGGAATAAGACTTGGTAGTTCTTAAGGCAAATCAGCATCTCTGCTGCTTCTGGGTATTCGAACACACTTATACTGGTGCACTGGATCTTTTTTTTCCTCCTAGCTTCCCGTAAAGCTTCATAATTATTTTCTCACCATCCTCGTAGAAACAGATTGCTCTGTTAACATCTATCACCTAGGTTTAAGATTATTAGATCATACCCAACATCTATTACCTAGGTTTAAGACTATTAGAACATACGCAACATCTATTACCTAGGTTTAAGATTATTAGAACATACCCTGTTCTATGTGATCTGTAATTCAAACTAAATTGGTCTTATTCTCCAAAAACATAAGATTGTTTTCAAAGTTCTTAAGGGAGATAGAGCAAAAGAATCCTTTTCTTCGTGTTTTCGGTGAAGTTGCTGCTACGCTCCAGCAAGAAGGCATCTGTGTTATTTCAGGTGCTTACCTTTATGGCCAAAGTTGTGCCCAAAATACAATATACCTTTAAGTGGCTCTGGGATTGATTAATTTCTCAGATATTTTCCTTCTTCCCTCCATGGTGATGTGAAATTCAGCTCTGGCCCACTTCAGCTATTACACAAAATAACATTATACTGAGTCTTACAAAACTGGCTCTTTTTCTGGCATTTTGGGTGCCCATTTTGGGTAGAGTTTTGGGTAACAGTAAAGGAGGGTTAAGAAAAGCTCAGGTGTTTCTGGTGAGTAGACACTTAATATCAAGTATTCTCAATGCTTCAGCCATTAGTTAAAGGAAAAAGGAGATGAAGTTCTTAGGCCCAACACAGGGATGAAGGAATAGGACCTCTCTGCTCTCTTTCAAGTCCTACTCTTTCAACAGCTTTCTCAAAATTCTGTCCCAGAATAACTTATGATCTATGCCTGATTATTTTTTATCACCAATCACATGCCACAAACAGACTAATTGTAGAGCACAATTCTGCCAAGGCTGAAGTGATATTCAGGATTTCCACACCTCTAAAGATATCCAGAAAGGCAACATAGCTGCTTCATGCTAAACTCAATCAGAATAAGTTCCAGAAACACTTTTCCAAATAATACCACTTTCTAATTAAATAACTGTGTGAATAATAATAGTTTAAATAAATCTAATTGTTCATAGCTGATTAGGATATAAGAAGCATTTTGAGATCCAAAGAATTAGGAACTCTCCTATGTCATTAAACTTTCATGGATGTTTTTCATTTAATAAAAAACAAAACTTGGGGGCTTCCCTGGTGGCGCAGTGGTTGGGACTCCGCCTGCCGATGCAGGGGACAGGGGTTCGTGCCCCGGTCCGGGAAGATCCCACATGCCGCGGAGCGGCTGGGCCCGTGAGCCATGGCCGCTGAGCCTGCGCGTCCGGAGCCTGTGCTCCGCAACGGGAGAGGCCACAACAGTGAGAGGCCCGCGTACCACGAAAAAAACCCAACAACAACGACAAAAAAAACTCAAAAAGTAACACATTCTTCCCTGACAACACGGTCATAGCTGTTTCATCACCCTGTCTAGGGCCAGTGACAAAACATGATCTCCTTTCTATTTATCTTTTGCAGATTATTCTGAAGTACGATTTGTTCTAACAGCTGTTACAGAACTCATGACCTTTTGACAGGTATCAACGGTGCCCATTTATATAATTATGTGGGACTTTAATTATTGTTTTGGCTAAAATCCAAACAACTTCTCGTTTTTCTCCCTTACTACATTCTACTACCATTAAGAAAGCTGTTTTGGAGAAAAATTATAATCTCGCATGATAGTTTTCTTTAAATTATTTGGAAGTTGAGCAACATAGGAATAAAAGTCCATAATTTCTAAGAGGAAGACCTCAGTTCTCTGGAACAGGGCTTTTCCTCAGGTGATTGGTTCAGTCTCCTAAAAAAGTTCTTGTTTTCCTCATTTTTTTCAGTGCATGTCAATACAGAAACCATTTTTCTCTCCAGAAAGATCTAGGTATTTTTTTCTTCTACTTTACGGTAAAGTACTTGGCTTATTTGAAACTGTGGTCTCGGGTTCATCTTCTGGTTATACCCCCCAAAATTCTTTCTCCATAATTGTTTGGTTCTCAACCCTGTTTGCATTTCACATCTGGATCAAAATTCCAATTAAAAGTGACAAAACAGGGACGAGGGCAAGACTTTCACTGGTTGCTCCAGAAAGTTTGCTTACATAAACTTCAAAGAGCTGCTACTTGTTGTTATCCTTTGAGAAAGTTAGGGCACCAATTCAATTACCGTGGTGATTTTTGTCTACAAATAGATTATAGATCAAACATTTCTATCATACTTGAAAGAGTGTAGGGTGGGGCTGGAGGGAGGAGAAGGAATTAGGAAGTTAGTTTTCTTTGTAGCTGATTTTTTGTTCACAGTGTACATTGTCCTAGATTGTCTCACTTTAGCCTCTGACCAACCCCATGAGGGAGACAGACCAGGAACTCTAGAATCATCCCCACAGCAAAGGTAATGCCTTTCTTGGCTGAGAAATGTTTCTGAAAAAATTTTCCAAATGTCTAGAAACTTTCACTTTGTCCCTGTTCCTGCACTGCAAAGACAGAATACACTGTATACACAATGCAGTACACACAAGGTAAAATACAACTTGATTCATTATTTGGTTGTAGCAATCTTCTCACTTGTAAAGCATGTTTACATTATATGTGAATAATCAGAATCTACTGTTATAATATCCACTCAGGAAAAAGGAAGAATTCAGGAAAAAATAAGGAATTTAAGACATTTTTAGAACTTATTTTCTAAACCTCAGGATAAATCATTTTTTTTCCCTGAAGACATTCCATGGATATTTTGCCTTTTATGGTTTTTGCCCTCTTAATCTTTAAATAATTTTTACTGGAAATGATCAATAAAGGAATAAATAATGGGCTTGAAGTGCTTTATACTTAAAGGCTTTATGGATTTAAGAATTCCATCTTATTTAATATATCATGCTACCGTTTGTTGTGCCTAGGGCTGTTTCTTGAGGTATTGAATCACTTCAAACTCCACTGAAATTCTTCTTTAAATGTATTATCACTAGTGATTAATAATATCTGTCTGGAAACTTAGAAATTAAATTTTATATTTAATTTAGGCACTTGTTTTCAAATTGTTCATTTCAGGAATTCAATTAACGCATAGGAATGTTAAAAATTAATACAGCTCTGTGCATGTCTTTGGAGTATTTCTTCAAACAAAGGCTCACTCCGAACTTTTTATGTACAGAACATTGTGTTTAGACATGGGATAGTAAACATTGGAACATGGAATGTAGGTCTTGGCCTGAAGGAATCTATAGTCCAATAGAGATGATAAGACATTCAAGGAAGAGTGGGAGGAAAAACGGAAGGAAGGTAAGAAGGAAGGAAGGAAATAAGATCTTTGAAACAGATGCAGGGGTTATAGTGCCACCAGGAATATATTTGCTAGCCAACATTTCACTCAATCTGTGACGATTAGAAGGAAAATAAAATTTACTATAAAATTGGAGACGTTCTCCTTATAACTATGCATGAATATAAACTGAAGGAGAAGTTATGCTTTGCTGGATTCCAACCATGGTAGTCCACTCATTGGGATAAAAGCTCAGTGCTGTTAAAGATACAAAATAACAGAGGCTTAAATAAGGGAGATGTTCATTGCCCAGTCGTATGAAAGCGCAGATTGGTATTGCTGTAATTACCAGGGGCCCAGTCTCTTTCCTCCACACTCAACATATGGCTTCCCTTTTATGGTCAAGATGGCTGCTGCAGGTCTGCATTCCAGCCAGCAGAGAGGAAACAAAGGGAAAGCAGAAGGCACCCCCTTCCCTGTAAGAACCTGGCCCCTTGGCGGGTGCACACATAATTCTTTTCACACTCACCAGCCAAACTTTAATCACAAAGGAAGGAAAACTGAGAAATGTAGTCTTGGAGAGAGTGGGCGTGAGAGGGCAGCTAGGTATCTCTGCCATGGCTAGTAACCGTGCTACAGTCTCCTACCGAACCCCATTACTATGGATGAGAAAAGTGATCTTTTTCTTTTTTGGCCACATATTACTAGAGCTTTCATTTTCAGAAACAGATGAGAAATGCATCCTGGATGATTTCAGCAATCAAAGGAGGATTTCTCACTTCGTCAAGTGCTACCCTCTTGCAGCTGAAAGCTAACACCTTATGCTAAGCTAGTTAGAGCCAAATACAATTAATTAGATTAAGCTTGTCACTAAAATATCAAGACAAATGTTCTTGAAACATGGCACTTTCTCCCTTTGCCTTTTTTCCCCCCTTGTCTGGTTTATTTACAATAAAAGTAGGTTGAGGGATGGAGTTGCAGAAAGTGATCCTTATAACTGTTACTCTATACATCACATAACTGATAACCAAATGCTGGAGGGAAAATCGTATCTGAATTGTGTTAGCATAGACTGCCCAGCCTGGATCACATTTAATAATTAATTACGGTGTGTGGTTCATGCTGGTTTGAGAGCCTTTATAAAAATACTACGGGCAAGTCTGTATACGTCATTCTCTAAGGAGCTTTCTCGATTTAGTACCAGAGCTGTGACTTGCACCTGCTGCTTCTCCAAATCAGAAAAGACTGACTTTTCCTTTTCTTCCTTCCTTCCTCCCTCTCTTCTTTCCTTCCTTCCTTCCTTCCTTCTTTCCTCCCTCCCTCCCTTCCTCCTTTTCTTTTTCTTTGTCACCTCTCTCTAAGAAAATGATTTGCCAGACTAGTTTTTAAAATGCACCGTTTAAGAACTCTATGACACACCCTTATTTATGCAATGGACAACAGACAAGCTGATTTTTGGAAAACCAGTTCTCTTTTAGAGTCATTGGGCAAACTCGCTATTTAATGGAATTTGATAATACATTTGTAGAGAGTATGACTCATCTGTGGAGCAAAAGTAAATCATCTAACAGTTCCTGATTTCAAACTCTGCATTTCCACATGGGCAGGTTTGCTTAGAACTAACCTGCAAAGGAAATTGTAGCACAGGACTGCTCTTCCAAAGAGGAATCAGAAAATTACGAATTGTGGAGATCAAGGAAACATCGTCTAGAAGTCCAAGTCTCATTTGCAAATGAGGACACACGGAAGTCCACAAAGGTAGAAAGATCCCACCCAGTTAGCAAATAGAACCTGGATCCCAGGTTCTCCCAAATCCCAGAAAAGTGCACTGTCTGTTGCTTAACACTCGGGACCACATGACTTTTAAGTGGAATAAACATAGATGTCCTTGTGCACAGAATCTGATTAATAGGTAGCTAATCTTAGGTAGCCTGGAGCACATATCTACCAAATTCGTAACCGTCACTGAGAGTAAGGTGATAGTCAAAAGCTACCAAGACAGGATATTTAAGTAAACCTCAGCTTTCTCTTTGCTTCCTTGAGCTTTTCCTACTTTGGCAAGTCTGCTCTTTTTATCTAAATGTGTGGCTTTCCAACCTTTTGAAGTTTCATATACCTGATCCTCTAACTCTTGGGTGGTGATGAGCTGTATTCTGGGAGCAATAAAATAATGCTCCTAATCATAGTGAAAATGAAAATGATAGCTTATATTCCCTTAATCATTTTTAGTGCCAGGGACTTTCCTAAGCATATTATTTTCTAAGTATATTACATATATTATTTCATTCCATCCTCACACTAATCCTGTGAGGTATGTACTGTTATTTCCCCAATCTTATAGTTGTGGAGACTGAGGCACAGAGCATGTAAGTAATTCACCCCAAGTCCCGCAGCTAGTAAGTCGTAAGAGTTATTGTTTACACCCAAGTTGTCAGTTTCAGTCACTACAACATGTTAGCTCTCATAGAAAAAGACTTCTGTAGCTCACAGTATGTATAGCTGTACATATACAGTATGTACAGAAGATGGTATGGCATAACGAAATGAGCCTTAGTCTTGGGGCCAGAAGGGTTACAGTCTTTTCTTTTACTTCAATCCAGAGGATTGAGCTAATTATCCTCTTCAGTGCGTGGACCCATATCTCTTTTGACCCATGCTAGGCTCCTACATGTACGTGTAAGCACTTCTTTTAAGCCATAAGCCACGCACTGTATCTATGCATGATACTAGTATACTATTTTTGAAGCAATTACTAAAAATTATGCTTCCATTTGATTAAACAAATAATATGTATTAAACACTGGTAACATGCCAACCACATTGGCATGTGGAGAAATACTGACCCTGCTCAGATAACAATTCTTAAAATTCTACTACATTTATCTTCGTGGCTCCCTTAATCTCCTCCCTTCATGCAAAACGGCCCAGGATTCAATACTTCACTGCAAGTAACAGGAAAAAATGATTCTTAAGCAATCACTGCCTTTTTTTTTTTTTTTAAACTTCTGGCATTCTGACAGTGGGGCGGTTATGCCCTATAATCAAAGGAAAACATAAACCGGTCATCTCCTAGCAACGCACTGAAGATTACTCCCAGGGAATAATTTGTGTGGCTGAGTCTGAGCACATGTAACTTTGAACTTTGAAGCCAGCAGAGCTCCTGCTCTGGCCATTAACTCTTTTCAGTACCCTGCAGATACAGTGAACCCGTTTTTGATGACGTTGCGGGAAGAACGGGCACCAAAATGTCCCAAGCAGGGGCAGTTCTATGTGAAAGGAACTGAAGAGTTTTATAATCTTTTTCGTTGTCTTTAAAAATCTAATTGCAGTGCAGTGTCACTAGTCATCAAGATCATTTTGCTGCTCTGCGGTTCCCCTTTGCCGAAGCCTGTTCCCTGCCTCTCTCATATAAAGGGACATCTGTCGCCTAGGGTTGGACAGCGTCACGGCATCCTTGCCTTCCCTGATGTTTCCTCCCAGTGGGCTTCCTTCTCTGCCGGCATGGTCTGGTGTGCTGATGAGACCAGTCAGTCAAAATCGGCTCCTTGTCCATCTGACGAAGCCACTGCTCTAGGATCCTTCACGTGCCAGATGAAGGTGCAGTCAGAGCAGGTTTTATTCGGCCATCTGTGCACTAAAGAAGCAAGTGTGACACTAGGAGAATTCATGTCATCTCATCAATCCAGGAGTTAATACACTCCTTAAAAATGTTTAGTTTATAAAAAGAGAAAACCCTACTAGAGAATTCATTTGAATGAATGACCGTGGCAAGAAAGGGACCCATATCTGAAATGAGTCAGCCACTAGTCATAAGAATCAACATCAAAGAAACATTCACTTTTAAAAGGGATACAAGTAACATTTTTGGCTTGATGTGCCAGATTGATCCACTTTCAAATGCTTTATGTATATTAATCATTGGATCTTTAACAACGCTAGGAGGTTGGCACCATTGTTATTCCTACTTACAGAGTGGAAAACTCAGGTTCAGAGAGAGGATAAGTAGGTTGCCAGAAGGTATCCACGGGGATATGGTAGAATGGGCTTTTAACCCAGTTGGCTAGGCCCCAAAGTCCTGATCACCGCACTAGCCCCCCCGCCCCCCCAGCAGCAGGCATTATCCTGCACCGACCCCAGCTCTCTGTCTGGAAACTGAGGGCAGAAGGTAATGATGCTACAGTTCTTGAAAATGCTCATAATTCAGATCGTAAATATTAGTTCTGAAATACTTTTTCTATGAAATCCTCTGATACAGAAATTATGTCTCTTTCTCTCAAGAAAAGGAAGAGGACTGCTTTCTTTTAGGTCTCTTGCTGTGGTTTGTATATGGAAAAGTATTCTTGTTCTGAGCAGACTAAAAGATGTAATCAACTTTAGGTTTTCTCGGTGCCCCCCCCGCCAGCAGAGTTGCATTATAGGACACTGTGCAGTGAGCATGAATAGCCTTCTTTTAAAAATATTCTGTTAGATATTCCAAAAACACTTACTGAGCAGTTAGTATTATTATTTATCTTTTGAGCATTTAGTATTTTTCATTTATTATTTATGATCTCTGTCTTTAAGCCATTTATACTCAAGAGAGAAACATGAATGGGGCTGTCACTCATGCATACTTGTGAGGATTCTAATTCCGTCTACATTTTCAGTCTTTATATTTCAAATTATTGAGCCCCAGAAATTTTCTGCTCACTACATAAAACAGTGTTTCATCTACATTTATCAAAAAAAAAAAAACCTTTTGAATTGCGAGGAATGTCTTAATCCTGCTAAGTTAGGACTTAGGGGAAAAGTAGAATTAATTTTACCAGTGCTTTTTCTGATTTTAAAATTTCAGTCCCATTTTTATTCAGCCTTGATTATTCTGGGCTGAATTAAAATGTTTCTTCTTTAATCTGAAAAGTTATTTTATTTTGTTTTACATCTGTCCCTTTGATCTTGCTATATGCCTTTTCTTAACTTTGTTATCTCTTTTTAGCATGCAGGAATATTTCTTGGAGAGAAAAGCTTAAAGTGTTGGAGACTAAATTAATATTAAAATAGAATGAATTTTGTTAAGACCCTTTTTGCCTTACTGTCTGGGATAATTTCATTTTACGCCTGTTATGTCAACATAAGTATGAATGACACCCCCTTTTACTCTTAACACTGCTCTGTTTAGGCAAATTATATAGACATGCTTTCCAAAAGCAGTATAAAGCTAATGATTAGTACATTTGTTTTTATTTGCAAATGAATTCATGTATATTTACTAGAAAATCTTGATATTTCCTGAAACCTTTCTTGAAAAATGCCACTGTAAAGTAGGTTTGTTTTTTGTTTTGTTTTTGTTTTGTTTTTTTTTTGCGGTACACGGGCCTCTCACTGCTGCGGCCTCTCCCGTTGCGGAGCACAGGCTCCGGACGCGCAGGCCCAGCGGCCATGGCTCACGGGCCCAGCCGCTCTGCGGCATGTGGGATCCTCCTGGACGGGGGCACGAACCCGCATTCCCTGCATCGGCAGGCGGACTCTCAACCACTGCGTCACCAGGGAAGCCCCCTGTTTTGTTTTTTTGACAATGATTTACAAGGCTTTAACTTGTGGTCCAAAAACACAATTTCTTATCTTGTCATAGAATCATGTGATCTGAAGTTGACTTAAGTGAAAGTGTAAAATCATTCGAGATACACAGGTAGCAAGATGGTATTACTTATTGCTATTGTAAAACACATCTCTGTGCAAATTTTAGGATACAAGTTCTGTGTGGTAATGAGGTAGAAAAGGACCTAAAGCAAATTTAAGTAAAGATTTAAATAAACATTAAGTTTGTGTAATCTGCCATCATTCTACATGATGCCAGCTCAGTGTATCCACGAAACTCCAGTATAGACCTGGTATGGCCATGCATAGACGGAGTATAGAATCAGAGGGGACCAGCGGTGCTTCGAAGCTCACTGTGAGACATTTGCTCAAAAATATACTACACTCCAGCCTGTTAGCTGCTCCCATTATTCGAGATACTCCTTTGGAAAGGAATTGAAGACAACCTGTTAAAATTTAAATGGGTTATTTTTATAAGGCAAAACCTCACCACTCAGAATCTTAACAAAACTCGATGTTTTGATAATGTAAGATAAGACATCCTCCATCCAGCCAATTAAATAATGAAGGTTCTTACCACCAAGAAAGTCATTTTTTCATTATACTTAGGATAGGTGACAGCTATCTATCCCATTTATAGAACTGAAAGTTAAGATCACAAGTAGTGGTAGTGATTCTAAATTTCACTGAATTGCAGCGTCAGTGTTGTTTGGAATCAATGCCCGTGATCAGAGTCCAAAGTTGGATGGTGATTGTCTAGTTTCACATGAGAAGACAACAAAGGCAAATCATGTCCATACTGCTCAGTATGAACAGTATTAATTTGTGCAGTGCTGCAGCATAATGACAGCGGAGCAAGTAGCAAACAATAATGATTACAGTTTCTGTTGATCCAATTCTAAAACACCGACGTTGTCTACTCTTTGACTTTCTCTTGCACTCCGGTCCACAACAGCAATATTTGCTACTGCTGCCTAAGCGGTAACGTTGACTACCTCTTTGCATTTACTAAAGTGGGGAAAAAAGATTGATTTCAAGAATTTGTAATCTCCTCCCTTTTCCCCTAACTACCCTGTGTGGAGCCACAGGATGCCAGTGTGTAGGCGGAACCTCTCTGGAAGCTCCACCCCATGACTGAATTTCCTGCCTCTGAATCACTTTCCCCTGATAAAAGTCCCTGGTCTTCTGAGCTTACGTTCTCAGGGTGGGAAAGAGAAAATAAACAAACATGGAAGATGAGAGATGATAAGAAGTGTTCTGAAGAAAAAAACTTGTAAAGGGTAAAAGAAATATGGAGGAGGGATTTTATAGGGGGTGGTTAGGAAAGATCTCTCTGATAAGGTGCCATTTGAACTTAGACCTGAAGGGCTAAAGGAGTGAGCCGGTGATAAGGAGCCAGTGTTCCAGGCAGAGGCATAGACCCTGGGACCATTTGAGCTTGGCATGTTCAAGGAGCAGGGAGGAGGTTGGCAAGCCTGGAGCAGAACAAGCAAGGAGGGAGTGGCAGAATGACGCCTGAGGTCTAGTGAGGGCCCAGGACATGGAGGACCCTGTAGGCTGTGGTAAGAATGGGAGGTGAGAGGCCATGAAGGGTTTCCACCAGGGGACTGAGTGACCGCTCTCAGGTTTTGGAGACATCATTCTGAGCACTTTGGGAACGGCAGGATGCAGGTGATATAAGCAGGTAAAAGGAGACCAATCATAAGCCTACTGAAATAGTTCAGATTTAGACTAAGGTGAAAGGCGGTAGTGGACAAGGTGATGAGGAGTATTTGGATTCTGGATATATTTTGAAGGCAGAGATAGTAGGATCTGCTCATAAATGAGGGTCAGGGATGGAAGGGAAAATAGGAGTCAACTGTCATGTCACTGCTGTTGGTCAGAGTAACTGAAATGGTGATGCTGTTTACGGAGAAGTGAAAGGCTGCAGGGGGAGAGGCTGGGTGGTGAGGTGAAATGAAAGGTCAGGTTGATGTGCTTGGTGGACATCCAAGTGGACACGGTCAATAGGCAGGTGACGTTCCAAGCCTGGCATGCTGAAGACAGGCAGGGGCTTGAGAAGTAAACTTAGGAATCTCCAAATGGTTGTAATTTTAGGTTACATAGTCCCTCTTTCAAACACATTCATATCTTACTCTACCACAGTTCCAAGTATGATTGCCTAAACCCCAACATAAGTTGCGGAATTTTGCTTGGGTTCAGTGTAGGCCCAATTGTGATGAAACAAAAAAATAATACAAAAAGATGATGGAGGTAAAAACACAGACCAAGGGTGGAAGGACACCAGAGATGTGCTTCACCTGCTCTGCCATTTTTGCAGGTGCTTTGACCCTTAGAGCTCACTTGGATGAGACTGTACAGCAAGAGACTGTGTGAACGGAAACACTGGTTACACCTGTAAATTCCTGCAAATTGCTCTAGCTGAACTCGAGAAATGAAATATCTGTAATAAAAGGTTGTCGAGATCTGTTACATAAATCTATCTCATTGTAGAAGGCATTACATTGGTTTTAAAATAATGCCATATATCTAATTAGTAGGATCCTTGCTATGTTTGGGATATAGTTATTTGCAATTTATGAATAGAGCTATGACTCAGTTTTGCATCTCTGATGGCCCAAGAACGTTTACCCAAAGAGCTTGCTTCCTCCCAGCCCCATCAGGCACATGGTCTCTCTGCGTCTCCACTGCCAGTGGACCCACTTGTTCCCACACAGTGTGGGCAGCAGACTGGCGAGTGCTCACTTTGCCATTAGCATCCCCCGCTAATGTACGACACAAGGTCCATAACTCATAATACAGGGGCTCCCACAGCACAAAAGCAGCTGTATATCTCACACAGAAAACAAAGACAGAAACAAAAACAACTCAAGTGCTGGAAACTAACGACCAAAATACAAATACAGGTATCATGCCATCATGCGGGAAGGAACTTAAGTGGTAAATATTGGGCAAAACACATTTAATCCATCTTGACAATTTGAGGGTAAATGTAGATCTAATCGAAAACAAAACTCAGACACACTTAATCAGCAGTAGAAAAATTCCCTTTTCCTGTTTAATAAAAAAATGATGTAAGTAATAAATTTAAACACTTCATACTTTTTGTCCACTATGTCCATGATGTTATTTTATGTCCCAAGATGAGGAACAATAAAGGCATTCACAGCCAGCAGGCCTCAAGACTGAGGCAGTATTTTGTATCTTCTAGTTTAGACTTTAAGATCTCTGGGCTAGGGGAAGTTTTGTGAAAGCAAAGCTAAAATAATAAAGATGACTTTCAGTCCTGCGAAGAAGAGGCACAGCATGCTAGAGGTAAGGAAAATCAGAGGTCAAATCCACCCCCCCCCCGTTTTACATATGAGGAAACTGAGGCCAAAAACTCTAAGTGACTTCCTCTCTCCTCTCAAGGAACTTACAACTTGCTGGAAAGGCAACGCATGTAAAAAGTTAAATACAACGGCAGTCATATCAGAATGCTGCAAGAGAGTTTATGATTCAGTGTCAGAAGAATGACACATGTGGTGAGCCTTTAGAAGTATGCAAATATGTGGGTGATTGGGCCAGAGTGGGAGATATGAAGAGCTTGAACCAAACTTTGAAAAGCAAGTGAGCATGCTTTCAATAAAGGAAGACGGGATTTTGAGGTCATCAAAGATATTAAAGGGCGCATGAAGGTTTATGTTAGGGAATAGTAGGTCCATTTTTCTGCCGGGTCACAGGGATATATTCTTTTAAATGTAGGTGTGTGGGTGTGCTATAATTTACTTTTATGCTTATGTTTATTTCATTTTAAAAGTAACAAAAATGCATCACAAACTCTTGGAAAATTGCAGAAGAAGGTCACCAATAATTACCCCTACCCTAATACAAAAGATTAGTCTTTCTTTGAAACCTGCCATTTAGTTTCAGCAAAATGTAAGCTGTTTTATTGTAAATTTAGTTTCCTTTTATTAAAAAAAAAAAAAAAAAAGAACCTGAAGAGCTCTTTGGTTCACAAGAAGGACTGAATTGAAATTTTTGATGAACAAAAGAAGAGGAATTCAAGTTTAAGCATAATCGGCTCAGCCTTTTGTATTAAGTATTGATAAATATTGAAAAACCTGCAAGGCGAGAAAGAGAAGAAAGGGAGAGGAGAGCCGGGCAGCTGTACACTCTTACACATGTAGAGATAGGTACGGATGTAGCTGAAGTTTGGAAATCCAGAAATAGTGTTCTAATTCAGATTTTTAAAATGAAGATTTTAAAGGTTCAGATATGTAAAAGCAATGATAAAGATAATATTAAACTGTCTTGAAAGTATTTGTTTCTTTGAAAGATGCTTGCTTTTAAAAGATTACTGATTGTGGGACCTTTTCCCTCTTGCCTTAACGATGTGAAGGTTGTCAAAACCACATTTCCTGCTTTTTTCCTGTTTTATTGGCGTGACCAGGAAAGCACTGGGAAAGGAGAGAGATGGAAGCAGGTGTCACAGAGGCTGGAAAGAATGGGTGAGATAATTCCAGGGAGAACTCAAAATAGCTAATTAGTCTTTTGCCAAACGTATATGAAGTAATTTACTTTTTATAAGGTTTGTTCAGTGGAATAAAGTGATATCATTTTCGAATGTTCCTGTGATTCTAACCAAAATATGACTCATCCATCTGATGGCTCATTCTTCCTCTTGAGACTAAACCTTCAGAATCAGGATGAACAAGGGCTTAATGGAGCCATACACGGTGGCTCTGATGATGGCTTTTGTGCTGCCAAAGGAGTCAAATGCTGTTTGTGCTTCCTGTCTTTGATATTTTATGTGTATTTATGGCAATAGAGTTTCTTGACCAAATTTATTTATTATGGGTTATTGTGTAGTAACATATGTAAACTTAAGGAGAGACATGCAACCTTTCGTTTGCCAGGATGTCCATACGTTTTTGAAGATGCTGCTTTACTGGTGGGTGAGAGTTTTTGCTCCTAATGTAGGAGCATCTTCTCCTCTAGGAAGTAAGAGTCCAAGTCGTCTCTGCTTTAAGCTCATTATCTGATTCCCTGAGAGCCACCCAGGGTCCAGACTGTGCCCTTAGCACAAAGGCATAGAGGAAGCCTGGGCACCTTAAAGTGATGCAGATAGGCAGGGTGACTGTAAAGATGAGCACCCTCTGATTGTGATGTAGAGGGATGAAAAGATGTAGAGAGATGTGACAAATGCATCAAAGAACTGTCACCACTGGGTTGGCGGGGCAAGCAATGATACCTTCAGCGTCAAAACCAGGGCTCATCCCATTGAAACAAATCTGCCAAGAGCCTTGTGCCAATGATAAAAGACATACAAGGAAGTTTACATGAACATGTGTCTTAGAGTAGTTATGACAGGCCTGTGCATTTTCAGTATTGCTCATTACAAGGTATACTATACATTGATCAATCCAAATTATGACAGTCCCACACTCAAATTTTGGTCAATAGCCAAACTATATATTATAAACTGTTGTAATCCTAAAGCTTCTTAGATCTAAGAAAGACACTACAGCGCAGCGTTTAAGAACACAAACTGAAGCCAAACTGCCTAGGTTCCCAAGCTTGACTCTGTTACTTGATAGCTATGTGACTTTGGGCAAGTTTCTTAACTTCTCTGAGTTTTTGTTTCTTTAGTCAGTAAAATAACAATAGTATTTACCTCATTTGGTTACTGTGAGGCTCAAGTGAATTACTATGTATGTAATATTGTTAGAATAGTTCCCAGCACATAGACAGCACTTAAATAGGCGCTATTATTATCATTTAAGTTCTCTGGCAAGGAGTTCACTGATAAGCAAAGCAATAAGAAACATGTATATAAATATCACGGCAGCTCTATACAAGAATGGCAAACATCTAGAAGCAACCCAAATGCTCACTTAGAAGAAAGCAAATATATAAACTGTGGTATAGTCACACAATAGACTATTATATGGAAGGCAAAAGGAACACACTACAGAAACAGGGAGCAATATGGATAAATCTTAGGAATATGGTTATATCCAGAACAATGACATCATTATAAAGATAAAAACAACAAAAATTGAGTGTACTTGTAGAAGATATATATACATATATCTTCAATGAAAGTAGATAATAAGGAAAGCAAGAGAATGACCCACATGGAATTCAGAATGATGGTTATTTAAGGTGTCCGGAGGCAAAGGATAGAATAATGGCCAAGACCATCCGGTTAGATGTAGCTTCCTTTCAAAGGCTACCTTTTGTTTTAGATGGTGGGTATGTAGGCATTTAGTGATAAGTAAGAGAGGGAGGGTGGGAAGGAGATGTACATGGATTATGATTAGACCTTGTCATGAGCCAAGGGTTACAATTCATCCAGTTGTGTATACTTGAGACCCACTCACCCCCCCCCCCCAACAAAGTAACAGCAATCATCGTGTTGGGGTAAGGAGTGGTAAGCTAGATATGAAGAGCTGATATTATCTGTCTTGCTGCCCCCTACCTATATACCACTGGAAGATATCCACTTAGTGTTCATTGCTGTCGTAGGAACATGAAGCAATAATATTAGTCCCTGTATCACTGTTAACCCTCATGCACTCCCATCTCCTGACTCTGGATGTTAAATTATGCTTAACCTGTATCTGGCCCTTGTAAAGACCAGAGAGCTAAAAATGCATATCCTCTCACACTCAAATGTCTTGGCCAAATGAGCTGTGCGGCTGAGATAGAGACATAGTATCCCTTCCAGGGCTAAATGTCTCTTGTTTAATACAGAGTTGAGGGAGACAGAGAGGGAGTTGTCAAGGGTGAACCCCATGTTCTGCTTATACAGTGCCTGCCTTTCAAATTTTTTGATTTATGAATTAATGCATTAAATAATGAATGAATGGTGCCATTCTCTGAGTTAGGGCATGCTAGAAAATGGGGTGAGGTTTGGGGAGAGGGGAATACCATGAACCCAGCATGAAATGGGAAATAAATATGAAGTATATTTGAATTGTAACTTAAATGTATCAATTTACAAATGAGGATAATCGGATGAGGGTCTAGGCTGCCATTTACTTTTGATGGTATTAAAAGCTAAGTTCTTAAAGAAAATGCTAGCATAAATACCTAAACTACATAAAATAAACCTTTTATGAAACACTTACTACATGTAATTTGATGCCATATGTACTAATCATTCTTATGTGTTTATTAAACTGGGACCCCAAAGGACCCATTTTTGGCATTATTTCCTGGACCTAGAGTTAATCCATGTTTTTAAAGGAAAATAAATTGTTTCTTCACAAACATTCGCTAATTCATACTTCTCCTTAATTTGACTGTCTTTCTCAATCACTTTAACTTAATGACACATTTCTCACATAGTTACCATACAAATAACCTAATATATTAAATCATAATTTATGCTGAGTAAACGTTCAAATTCCAAAGATTCTGAAAGGGGAACGGGCTGATTGAAATTTCCGTGGGTCATAAGACTTTGGCAATTTGTTTGTGAGCCTGATACCAAACCTCAACATTAACCAAAGCATGCAGCAGCAATTATCCACGTGAAAACTAACGTGAAATACCACTGTACTTCCCATGCTATTATAGTTTAGCAAGTGATGACATGACTAATTCAGCCAGTAAGAAAATGTAATGAAAATACTAGTTTGGAACACAATGTGCTGAGATCTTTTAGGCTTTTGTTTCCTCAAAGGTCAACAGACTTTACTCTTTGAAATACGAGATATGCAAAATAATGTAACATTTGGAATTTGAAACTGCATTCTTGACTTATCTGTTTTTTCCACTGCAAAATCTAATAGAAAGCCAAAAAAATCAATGATTCTTGTCACTCCCAATATCCCTGGCACTGTCACACCACCCATAATGAAAAAAGCTCTAAAAAGGTGGTAATAATTTATTGACTGAAGTTTATTTTTAGACAATTAGTTTTGGATGTACATTTATAAAATGGATATCATTTTAGGTGAGATGAAATCCTAAAATGGATCATCTCCATTGAAGGACACGCGAGATGATATGGGAAGACATGTTATATAGAAAGAGGTCTATAGATCTCATTTCTGGATTTAAGTAAACTAGGCAGCTAAGAGGATAACATCCTTGGATGATGGCTTGGACTTGTACTAATACACATCTATCTCATACTGATGCTATTAGAAATACAGATCTTTTAAAATCTCTTTCTTCCTAATTTTAATGTGTAAATGAGTCATTAAAATATTGACTTCCAGTAAGATTCTGCTTTATATTATATACAATCATATCAGTAAGCATATTGGTTTGCACTGTAGAGGTTCGCAATAAATATAAGTCAGCTAAATATACCCTTCTTGGATTTAAGAAAATTTCACACCATAAAAGGACCTTATATGCTTTTGAATTTTAAAACAAGCTTTTCATTTTATAAATTAAAACGCTCAGGCAAAGAAGTACAGAGATTTGCTCAAGCACATATACACACATAAGACTAAATACTGATACCCACTTTAATACAGTGAAGAATATAATGGAGTGTTAAGAGCATGTACCTGAAAGTTCCCTAAAATATGGGTTGTTAAATCCTGACTCTGCCACTTACTAGATGCTGGTGAGGGTATATATATATTTCGGAAGTCGCCCCTCCCACAAAAAAGAAAGTTGCTAACATTCTGGCCCACCCATTATCTTTTGCTCCCTCCCAATATGAGCTATACTTTCTTTTTTTTTTTTTAATTGAGATATAACTGACATACAACATTTTGTATGCTTAAGGTGTACAAATTGTTGATTTGATACATTTATGAACTGTAACATGATGAGCTCCGTTTTCTTACCCTGACACAGGAAGGGCAGACAGGCACCATTCCAACAATGATGAGTTCACATTAGAGAATAGAAAAGGGATCGCTCTCCTCAAATATATTTGCTAGAATCGGTGTGATAGCACATGGGCACAACACTGTTTCTAGGTTTCCAAATGTTGCGAGAGAAATGAGGGAATGCTCTGCTCTGTATTAACAGAGAAGAAATGATATTGAAGTCAGTGAGTGTCAGACTTTTGTCATGGGAATGTTCACGGCAGATAGTCTCTACCTGTGAACCTGAAGTAGAACACAGTAGAGTCAGTGTGAACAAAAAGCCCAGGGTGGGTCCTTAAGGTCATGACCTCATGTCACAGCTTACCCTGCAGGGGAACCCAGCGTTCCCTGAAAGAGTTCCTGTCCTCATGCAGTTGTGATGTCAAGATGAAGTCTTTCTGCTTTTCAAAGAGCAGTGGCAGTCCAAAATAAAAGGAAGGAAGTGGAAGGCTTGTTCCCATAGATAAAAGGGGGAAAAAAGACTAATAAGGAGCAGATCAAGTAAGATTTAACTACCTATGTTAAAATATGCTCAACAACCATCTAAAAGACTATTCCAACCATTTCTAGATGCAGCAAATGTGTCAGGTAAAGGTGTTAGGAAAGGACAAAATCTTTGTTCAAATAATTTTCACTGTTCTCCAAAGTATAATTTAAGTATAAATTTGTAGGTTGTTTTCTTTGCCTATTTTTGGTGGATTGAGTGAAAGTTTTAGCTTTAAATAGTGGCAGGGTATAAAGGACTATATTAGGTATAAAAAATGAAGAATGCTGGTACATGTGAATTGGGTAAGACCTAGAAGTGAGGTCATTTGGATTGGCATTTTGCTGAGCAAAACAGCAATAGATAGCAACCCCAGTTTTGTTGTATAATTCAGAATTATTAAAGCACTTAGTTCCAGGATGGAGTCATTTACATCCTTTCTGATGAGAGTTGTAAACCAGATTGTTAAAAGCCCAGCAATGAGAAACAGTCCCATTTGTATATCATGTTTCTTAAATGCAGGTACATCTGAAGGGAATATTGAAGCTTCTAGTTACAACTGTTACCTGTCTCCCTGTCAGTGCAAAGCATAAGTGTGGATGATTTAAGAGCATTAATCCTAAAAGCCACTCGGATGATTTCCCTGAGATAAAACAGTAACAACAACAACAAATCAGGGTACGGTCAATAATTTTCCTACTGCTGCTAACACTCTCGTGGCAGCTCTTTCCACCAAATCACACAGTGGCCTCACCACCTCCCTTCAGCATTCAGTGCCAGGCCCTAAAACCTGGTGAGACACTCACATGCATACCAAGTTGGTTCATGGACAACAGCAAAAAGACGACATTTTTAAATTGCGGTGAGGAGGTGCCAACATGGCCATAAAAGTAGGATCATAATCTTCCTTGATTTCTGCAACCACTGTTCATTTTTATGTAATTATATTTTAAAGCACTATGTCACACTGAGCTCACAGCCCACTGAAGCTCCTAGATGTATTTCAGATAAAGTTTTGAGAAATCAATCTTTTCAACCTAATCATGAAATAATTTGGTTTAGCTAAATTGCAAGACTTATTTATCCCTGTTGAAGTTTAATTCAGACTGTCAAGATAATCTGTCTTTCTACTTATTACCTATCCTCTCTCGCATGTATGCCTTCTGTAGAACATGCCAGGTATTCTTCCCCAAAATAAAAATGTTGAAGATACATAGGCAGGGAAAGGCACTACTGAAAATGATTTTTCATTCACCTCTAATTCCACCTAACACTTTTACAGTTAGTACCTAGAGATGTCATGAAGAATTTTGCCAGACTTCTCGCTAAAGATCTAGTGAACTACTTTTGCACTCCAAATATTACAGAAATACATAATTTTAACAATGAAAAGGGAAGATATCTATCTTTATTATCTATTTTCATTGGCTCCGAATGAATAGTATCATAAGCTGCCCACTTTTTGATATTTTTGCCAACAAAAATATCAAAAGGTTCACATTTTAATAGATTCAAAATTTCTTCAGAGACAGTATTTTCCCCCAGTGGTCCCTTATTTTCTTCCTTGGCTTTTCACAAATTAGTCCAGTGACCTTAAGGTATATGTGAAGTGACTTGAGATACATTTTCATTCTAAATAAACTTTGCAAGAGAAATACTCTTTAAATGTTAAATGACTAAATTAGAGCAAATTTCTTATCACCATCCCCCCCACCCAAAATTCAAATTCCGCGTAGCAAGCAGAGTTTCACCATTTCATATCTGAGGCACACACAAACACAGGTTTGTACCACTACTGGCGGTATACAGCAGGCTTTTGCCCTTGCTAAGTTATGTAAATGTTATTTCAGGTGTTCAGGAAGCAGGTGTGTTCGTTCAATCAAAAGAAAAAGTATGACTGTTTCTTTAATAGTCAATTAACAATAAGCAGGATTATTTAACGGTTATTTCATAAAATAACATTGCCATGGAAATACATTAAAATAAACATTCTCAACTTAAAGTCCTGACGTTTTCTGAAAAAAAATATAGCAATAGCTATTGGTCTAGGCTTAAGTCTAAATAGAGCCTTGTATTTGGGCTTGTGCAGTCGTCGGGCAAAAGAAATCCTTGTCATAAGCAACCATTATTTCCATATTAGTTCTACAAGAATAAATCCTATGGTCCTCTGCTAACAGCCCTTACTTATTCATTAGCCAGGCCTGCCTCGTACTACACCTCCTTCTCTCCTAGAACCCCCAACATATCAGCACTCGATTAGGCAACTATGCCTAATGTAATGTATTATAATTAACTGTAATGTGTTGAGGGGAATTATCTTGATTTCAGTTGACATTTCAAGATGCCTTAAAAGGAGAAGCCTTTTTTTCACTAACAGTCAGGAAAGCTAAGTCATTTTTGAGGGTCAGCTTTTTACTGTTTGATCTTGGAGCAGTCATTTCTCTTATCCTCAAAAGCCTAATCTAAAAATCAAGATGATTGATCCAAGGTCCTTTTCAGAAGTTGTGGTTTAAGAAATAAAACACACATAAAACGATATGTCTTTATTACTGCCACAGCATTTAATGTTTGTTTCCACTTAAAGTCTAAATATGATATATATAAAACTAAACTAGATTACATAATTTCTTTTTATATCCGATGATTTGTGATATCAATATATAAAAATTAAAATGAAAGGTTTTTTAAAAAATTTAATTAATTAATTTATTTTTGGCTGCGTTGGGTCTTCGTTACCAGGCGCAGGCTTTCTCTAGTTGCGGCGAGCGGGGGCTACTCTTCGTTGCGGTGCGCGGGCTTCTCCTTGCGGTGGCTTCTTTTGTTGCGGAGCACAGGCTCTAGGCGCGCGGGCTTCAGTAGTTGTGGCACGCGGGCTCAGTAGTTGTGGCTCGCGGGCTCTAGAGCGCAGGCTCAGTAGTTGTGGCGCATGGGCTTAGTTGCTCCGTGGCATGTGGGATCTTCCCGGACCAGGGCTTGAACCCGTGTCCCCTGCATTGGCAGGTAGATTCTTAACCACTGCACCACCAGGGAAGCCCAAAATGAAAGGTTTTAAAATTAAAACTAGGAGGAAATTTATAAATAAACAACAAGATCCTACTGTATAGCTCACGGAACTATATTCAATATCCTGGGATAAACCATATGGAAAAGAATATTAAAAAAATCTATAAATGTATATAACTCAGTCAATTTGCTGTACAGCAGAAATTAATACAGCATTGTAAATCAACTATACTTCAATACAAAAAGTTTTTTAATTTTTAAAAAAAGGATATTTAGCAAAGCTCAAATTTTTAAAAAATGGTTCTTTTATTTTCAATTTTTTTTACATTGAACATAACTGTTACTAACATTTTTAAATTTCAACTTTATGGAAGTTATAATTGATGTATACAGTTGTAACATATTTAAAGTGTACATAGTGATGATATATGTATACACTGTGGAAGGATTCTCCCCATCTAGTTAACACATCCATCACTTCACATATTAACCGTTTTTTTTTTTTTTGGTGAGAACATTTAAGTTCTACTCTCTTAGCAAATTTCAATTATATAATACAGTGTTATCAATCATAGTCATCATGTTTTACATTAGATCCTCAGACCTTATTTATCTTATAGCTGAAAGTTTGTGCATTTTTACCAAACTCTCCCCATTTTCCCCTGGCCCCCAGCCCCTGGCAACCACTTTCCTACTCTCTGTTTCTATGAATTTGACTTTTTTTCTTTTTTAGATTCCACACACAAGTGATACCATACAGTATTTGTCTTTCTCTGTCTTACTTATTTTGCTTAGCATAATACCCTCAAGGTTCATCCATGTTGTCACAAACGACAAGATTTCCTTCTTTCTCATGGTTGAATAAATATTCTATTGTGTAAATATACCGCATCTTTATCCATTCGTCAGTTGGTGGACACATAAGTTGTTTCCATATCTTGACTATTGTGAATAATGCTGCAGTGAACATGGGAGTGCAGATATCTCTTCAATATTCTGTTTTCATTTCCTTTGGATTTATACCCTGAAGTGGGATTGCTGGATCACATGATAGTTCTATTTTTAATTTTCTGAGGAACCTCCATATTTTTTCCCATAGTACCTGTACCAATTTATTCCCACCAACAGTGCACAAGGGTTTCCTTTTCCCCACATTTTCACCAGCAATTGTTATCTCTTGTCTTTTTGATAATAGCCATTCTAACAGGTGTGAAGTGAAATCTCACTGTGGTTTTGATTTGCATTCCCCTGATGATTAGTAATGTTACGCACTTTTCCATGTACCTATTGGCCACTGCATGTCCTTCTTTAGAAAAACGTCTGTTCAGTTCCTCTGCCCGTTTTTAAATCAATTCGGTTTTTTGAGTTTTGTTTTATTTTAGTTTGGTTTTTGGCTTTTTGTAGTTGAGTTGTATGAGTTCTTTAAATATTTTGGATATCAACCTTTTATCGGATATACGACTTACAGATATTGTCTCCCATTCTGCAGGTTGTCTTTTCCTTTTGTGATGATATCCTTTGCTGTGCAGAAGTTTTTAGTTTGATTTACTCTTACTGGCTTAATTTTGCTTTTGTCGCCTTGCTTTTGTTGTCAAATACAAAAAAATCATTGCCAAGACCAAAGTCAAGCTTATGCCTTATGTTTTCTTCTGGGAGTTTTATGGTTTTAGGTCTTACATTCATGTCTTTAGTCCACTTTGAGTTGATTTTTGTATATGGTATAAGGTAGCGGTCCAGTTTCATTCTTTTGCATGTGGCTGGCCAGTTTTCCCAGCACCACTGAAGAGACTGTCCTTTCCCCATCGTATATTCTTGGCTCCTTTGTCATAAATTAATTGACCATATTTGCATGGGTTTATTTCTGGGCTCTCTATTCTGTTCCATTTGTCTATGTGTCTGTTTTTATGCCAATGCCATATTTTTTTTTTCTATAGCTTTGTAATATAGTTTGAAATCAGGAAGTGTGATGCCTCTAGTTTTATTCTTCTTTCTCAAGATTGCTTTGGCTATTCATTTGGTTTTTTGTGATTTCACACAAATTTTAGAACTGTTTTTTCTATTTCTGTGAAAAATGCCATTGGAATTTTGGTAGGGATTGCACTGAATCTGTAGATTGTTTTGGGTAGTATGGACATTTTAACACTATTCTTCCAATCCATGAGCCTGAAATAGCTTTCCATTTATTTATCTCTTCTTCCATTTCTTCTTCCTTTTCTTCCATCAATGTCTTACAGTTTTTAGTGTACGGATCTTTCACCTCCTTGGTTTCATTTATTCCTATGTATTTTGTTCTTTTTGATGCATTTTTAAATGGGATTATTTTCTTAATTTCTCTTTCTGATATTTTGTTATTAGTGTATAGAAAAGCAACTGATTTTTGCACATTGATTTTGTATCCTGCAACTTTACTTAATTCGTTTATTAGTTCTAACAGTTTTTTGGTGGAATGTTTAGGGTTTTCTATATGTAATATCATGTCATCTGCAAATAGAGACAGTTTTACTTCTTCCAAATCAGAAAGAAAGAAGTACACTTTTTTTTTCAAAGATCAAAGATTTGCTCCTCAAAGTAGAAATTTATGGTACTCTCTGCAATGGTGGAAAGCAGGGGAGATACTTTCACTTAGTGAACTAAACAGGAATGGCTGTCATCAGGATGCTATCACTCTGCAATCTGCCACACAATTCTTTATGTGACATTTTACAGACATCTCTTTCCTCCACCCATCACCTTGGGTTATAAGCTGTCAAAGGTAATGGAAAGTCTTTTTTTAAAGGCTAATTGTCACGACCTTTAAGTGTCACTTTCCCTTAGGTTCAATAGCAATGACGTAGCTGGCACAGGAGGCAAGTGTTTGATTGAACCATTTCTTTAGGTCTGTCTCCTCTTATTCACTGCAGTGGTGGTGGGGCAGGGGGAGAACTTTGCTAAAAGAAGGCTCTGTTTAAGGAGGAAAGAAAAGTTGCCTGGAAAGCAGAATTCCTTTTCAATTCCAGTATGTTGCTAAGTTGGGCATGGAATAATTGAGTAATGGGAAAATACATACAAATAAACCTTACGAACTGTGGTGGCTTAGTTTAATTTAAAGCAATAAAATATACTCTGTGTGTTTTCAGGAAAGTCTAGATTATACTCTTATGACTCAATCAAAGATAAAAGTCTGTCTCAAAATATTCAAAATATTGGTGACTGGGCATGACGCCAGTTATCCAGTTCGGGGATGGTTTGCTGCATTAGGGGGAGGGGTTTGATCTTGCTGCTGTTGCTACTGCCGGAGATGATAATGATGTTGCTATAAATCATTTAAATGGCTGGAAATGGGCAAAACTGGACTTGAATCCAGGTGCACTTGACTTCAAGACCTATCCTTCCAACACTATTCAGTTCACCTGTAACATGTATTTCTATAGTCTAATTCTTTCTACGTTTCTTTGACGATATGCCTGACACACCAGATCCACATTAAGGTTCTGGTTTATTTTCATTAGGAATACACGGCTTTTGACTTATAGAATAGAAACCAATGGAAATTTTCTAGTACGGTACTATCAAGTTGATCAATAATTTTGTCTTAGAAAAAATGCATTTGTAAGTACTTAGATGTATCCTATAATCATCCTTAAGTATTGCAGTATAAAAGTAAAAGATACCATGACAGCAGGATACTAGAGCAATATTAAATCACATGACAATTTAGTGCAAAAAGAAACCAGTATTCTTTTATAATTAAAAAAGAGAGTAAATCACAGACTTTGAGCCTTTGAAATAGCATCAGAAAGAAACTTATCTACCAGGATTGACTTCTAACTAGTATACATTTTACAGAAAATCTGCACGCATTTTGATTAGCTTGCATTGTAAAGTCTCAGGAAGAAAATTGCTAGTTTCCTTGAAAAACATATGGTGCTCTTGAGGAAATTTTTCCAGGTATCATGAAATTTGGTATAATTAAAAAGAACACTTTGCATTTTTTATGAAAATTGTCAATGGCCTCGTGTCCTTTCACTCATCACTATTCACAGTAATGATGCTGCCTTATTCCTAGAAATGATGTTATTTGTGTTCTGATCCCAGCACTCACATATAGATGCTGTGGATGATTTGGCTTCTGAATACTAAGGACCCATCTTCAGGCACCATTAGCTCAGGAATGTTGGGAGGGATTTAAGCTCTTATGTGGAGGCTGCCCTCATTAGTGACTGAGATGATTTGTACCACCCACTCAGAGGCAAAGGAGTCCCTGAGTTGACGTCATATACCGGCTGTCAACGCAGAGAAACCATTCAGAAAAGGGGGAGACGTGGATTCTCATTTTTCTAAGCTCAGGGACTGTAAAGGACATAATAAACTACTTAGGGTATTTCCTGTGAACATTTCAAAGCAGCACATTAATATATTAGAAAAGATAACTAAAGATAAATGTCAACAGCCTAAATTAAGTCATTTGGCTATAACTGAAAAGTGAAATCATTGGGCATTTATGAATACGGCTAACCCTACCACAGAGAGAGAAAGGATTTGACCACTCAGGGTAGTTTATGCAGAAAGAGTGGTACATATACCATTTCAAAGTAAATTCAGGCTAAAATCTGGTGCATAAAATTAATATGCACCGTACTTTTATTCTTGTGTTTAAAATATCTCTAAGAAATCTAACATCCTCAATGTTTTCCCACCACTTTGACTATCTGTGAGTCCTTTTTTCTGAATTATATATGAACTGTGAATAGAACAATTTTAAAATAACCTAGCAATTTACTGGATTAAAATTATTCCATGGAAAATCTTTTGGGCTCCAATCTTAAACTCCTCACGTTAGCCGAGCTAAAATGTAGTCCTATAGTTGTATGGCTGGCCTTGGTGCTTAAAATCAAGTCTACAAAAACAAAATGACTAACACAGAATTCTTGGCCAAAATTGAGGAGGAAATCTGCCTCTGGTCCTCTTCAGAATGGGATGCCTCATAAGCAAAAGATTTCAAGCAGAATTACAAGATTATGGGCACAAAGTCATGTTGGTGCCCATGAATGAACAATCAGACATCTTGGGATCCTCATTCAAAACTTAAATTACCCAACCTGTTGTCATACGCATGTTGGAAATAAAGCCGACTCTGATCCATAAAAAAAAAAAAGAGAGAGATATCTGATCACTGAAATTCAAGCAGAATTAAAAGACCATAGCCACCAAATCATGCCTTATCCATGCATGAACAACCAGCACAATCTACTGCCAATGCATATTGGGAAAGAACCCTACTCTGACCTATGAGAAAAACAAATCCATTGCTATACACAAATTGGATACATATAATGTTGCCTTTTATATAAAAACTTCAGCAAGAACTGAACTTAAGTAAATACATCTCTGCTCCACCTGTTGAATACCATTTTGATACTCTAATGCACAGATAGTTTTTGCTCTGTGGATCCTCTGCTGAGGTTCAAGGTAGTCTGCATTTTATGGTCAGTTTTCATAGTCTTGGACCTGGTTCAATTCCAATTTAAGAGAATACTTGAAATACTGTCTCTCCTAGTAGCATGCAAACACTCCAGGAATTTGATGCTTTCCAGAATAATCTGTGCTTGTTATGTAAGTACAATCAAAGACACTTTTTCAGAACAGAACAAAAGAGATTAGATTCGCTTTAGTTCAAACTGTCTAAAGAGAGTTCTCAGTTGTGGACTTGTTAATGGCTTTAGTACAAATAATGGAAATAGAATCATGCATTTTTATTAGTCACCCAAGAAGCCTTCGGTTTCGGGTTCTTCTGCAGAGCTCAATCACTGTGGCTTTTCTTTTAAAACTTGGAAAATGTCTTGCCTGATTAGGTAGTTAGTCATTTCACATTTTGACATCTAAAACAATGCGAAGCTAAAAAACCTCACGTGTTACATTTATAAGTAACAGGATACATCACTTTAAAGATGAAAAGCTCAAGGATTTGTAGCGCCTTTCTTTGTTCCCATTAATCCAATTTTACTTTTTTCAGTGTCAGATATTTTGTAAATATCGGCATTTGAATTCAAACAACAAATGCTGATTATTAGTTCCCTAACTTGGTATAAAAACATTATTAGAGTAGCAGGTTTTGTGTTCTGAGAGTTAACTTTCCTTCTGTTTGATGTTTTCTTTATCAATCAGTATTGTTCCAGCTCAAACACTGTCTTTGTCATTCAGTTTTAAAACTTAAAACAGTTTTAAACATCAAGTGTTTTGAAAAGGAGTGATAAATAGAATTTGGGAAATGTCTTTACAGTCCTCATTTTTCTGGAGACTTGTTTATTCCTTCTTGTTTTAGCAGTTGCCTCAGCCGTGGTCACAGACATCCCCCGAGGCTTTACTTTTCCATTTATTTTGTCCATTTAAGGTTAACGTATTAGGAGTTTTGCTCCTGAGACATTAAAATAAATACATCTGATGGAGTTTTCTCAAGGCTCCTGCACTGACCACTGCCTTCTTCCCTGACTTCATTGGCATCCCTTCAATCCAGGCGGTATTAAGGCTACCAAGTAGGCTACATTAGGTATTAAGGCTACATACTTAGCTATGTACCACATTTATTTTTGTATTCTGAAAAAGAAAATAGAAATATGCCTCTTTATTTATACCAGCTGAAAAATAAAAGATAAAACTCATCATAATAAAGTTACCTTCATTCACTATTTAATGTCAATTGGCCTGTGAAATTTTACCGTAAAATTCAGTGTAACATTGTGGTAATTCTCTCAGTCCTAGATGTGGCAACTGTACACATTACTCCTGCCCTGCTTCTCCTACACTGCTGCAGTGTCCTTCCAGGGTGGATGGGCAAGAATGTAACACTATACACAATCAGGTGATACCAAAACACTACATAATGAGGATGTCATCTGTTTTGTTTTCAGTTTATAGCTCTAAAATATAAATTGGGATGAACATCAGTACTGTGATTTTATCCATTCTATATGCTCATTGTTTTAGTATTTATTGAGTACCGGGTATTAGTAATTCAATCTAGGTGTAAAAAAGATAAAATCCTTCTCTTCT
This sequence comes from Aethalodelphis obliquidens, assembly GCF_003676395.1. NCBI lineage: Eukaryota > Metazoa > Chordata > Mammalia > Artiodactyla > Delphinidae > Aethalodelphis > Aethalodelphis obliquidens. The sequence continues at coordinate 13,797,251 of NW_020837969.1, read as the reverse complement.
TGGTTCATATATACATCTCATATCATTTATGTGTATTTTTTTCCATGCTATTTTATTTCCCCATTTCTCCCCCTACCCTAGGGTAGAAGGTATCATTATAATTAGCTGGTGTTCACATTTAAAAATATTTGTAGGTTTAAATAACTTTTTTCCAGTTTATTGAGATATAATTGACATACAGCACTTGTATAAGTTTAAGGTAAACAGCATAATGATTTGACTTACATACATCGTGAAATGATGACCAAAATAAGTTAGTGAACATCCATCATCTCATAGAGATACAAAATTAAAGAAACAGAAAATAATATATTTTTCAATGTGATGATAAATCTTAGGATTTTCTCTCAACAGCTTTCATATATAACATAAAGCAGTGTTAATTATATTTATCATGTTGTACATTACATCCCTAGTACTTATTTATCTTGTAACTGGAAGTTTGTACTTTTTGACTTCCTTCATCCAGTTCCCCCTCCCCCTACTCCCTGCCTCTGGCAACCACAAATCTGATCTCTTTTTCTATCAGTCTGTTTGTTCATTTGTTTGTTTTTGAGGTATAGGTGACCTACAACACTATGTCAGTTTCTGTTACACAACATAGTGATTCGATATTTCTATACATTTCTAAATGATCATGACATTAAGTCTAGTTACTATCTGTCACCATACAAAGATATTACATAATTATTAACTATATTCCCCACACTGTACATTTCATACCTGTGACATCTTTACTTTGCAGCTTGGAAGTCTGTACCTCTGAATCTTCCTCACCTATTTCTCTCTTCCCCCAACCCCCCCTCCCCTTTGACAACCACCTGTTTGTTCTTTGTATCTGTGATTGTTTCTGTTTTGTTATGTTTGCTCATTTGTTTTGGTTTTTTAAATTATTAAAAAAAAATTTTTTTTGGCCATGTTGCACAGCTTGTGGGATCTTAGTTCCCTGACCAGAGACTGAACCCACGCCCTTGGCAGTGAAAGTGCAGAGTCCTAACCATGGACCGCCAGGGAATTCCCTGTTTTGTTTTTTAGATTCCACATATAAGTGAAATCATACAGTATTTTTGTCTCTCTGCCTGACTTACTTCACTTATACCCTCTAGTTCCACCCACATTGTCACAAATGGCAAGATTTCATTCTTTTTTATGGCTGAGTAATATTGCATTGTACATATATACCACATCTTCTTTATCTATTAATGTATGGATGGGTGCTTGGTTGGCTTCCATATCTTAGCTATTGTAAATAATGCTGCAACGAACGTAGGAGTGTGTATATTTTTACTAATTAGTGCTTTTGTTTTCTTTGGATAAATACCCTGGAGTGGAATTGCTGGATCTTACGGTAGTTCTATTTTTAATTTTCTGAGGAATCTCCATACTCTTTTCCATAGTGGCTGCAACAATTTACATTCTCACCAATACTGCAGGAGGGTATACTCTTTTCTCCATATCCTTGCCAACACTCGTTATTTGTTGTCTTTTTGATAATAATTATTCTGACAGGTGTGAGGTGATATCTCACTGTGGTTTTGATTTGCATTTGCCTGATGATTAGTGATGTTGTGCATCTTTTCACGTGCCTGTTGGCCATCTGTATGTCTTCTTTGGAAAAATGCCTATTCAAATCCTCTGCCCGTTCTTAATTGGGTTGTTTGCTTTTTTTTGATGTTAAGTTGTATGAATTCTTTGTATATTTTGGATATTAACCCCTTATCAGATAAATTGTTTGCAAATATCTTCTCCCATTTGGTAGGCGGTCTTTATGTTTTGTTGATAGTTTCCTTTGCTGTGCAAAAGCTTTTAGTTTGATGTAGTCCCATTTGTTTATTTTTGCTTTTGTTTCCCTTGCCTGAGGAGACATATCCAAAAAAAATATTATGAAGGCCAGTGTCAAAGAGCATACTGCCTCTATTTTCTTCTAGAAGTTTTATGGTTTCAGGTCTTACATTTAAGTCTTTAATCCATTTTGAATTTATTGTTGTGCATGGTGTGAGCAAGTAGTCCAGTTTGATTCTTTTGATGTAGCTGTCCAGTCTTCCCAATTGAATACTTTAATTTTATTATTAGAATTTCACATTAGTACTAAATAGAACCAGGCTTTCTATAAGAGGTGAACTTCGATGGCCATGTTGAAAGAAAATGATGAATGATGGCTAGAGTAGAACATATGAGGACCGGAGAAATGGTCAGAAAAGAGGACAGGGCCAGAACCCCGACAGGCAAACACAAGAAAGCCAGGAAGCTCATTTGGTGCTCTTTTTAGAGAATGAAGAAAAACTTATTTACTGAAGGTCTTTCTTGACAGGTCATGACAGATGATTTCATTTCAACCCTATCCCTACTCATCCATGAGGTATAGATAAAAATTGTTTTAACTATCGGATGTTAGAGTGCTAATGCACATGGAAACTGAATGTGTGGTGCAGGGGAAGTTCACGTTCATTAACAACAGGCCCTACTCAGGAGCCAAGGCAAAGTGGCCAGGGTTAAACATCTTTCAGAGAGCTCTTCCTCTTAAAAGAACTGCTTCCTGAAGAGCCTATCCTTTCTCTTTGTTTGTAGGGTATGGATAAATAAGAAACTCTAAAAGTGGGCTAAGAGAATACGCCAGGGAAAGAACTAAGTCATCTCACACGTCAAGAAATAATACAAATATTAAAAAATGTTTTTCTACAACAAGCACCATTTTCCCAACCATTTCTAATGAATTAATCTCAGTTGTTATACAGCAAACACTTCAATGGGAAAAACCACCATATCTGATACTGAAACAGAAGTGGGTTTTGTAGTAATCGTTTATTTCTTGCATCTTTGTAAAAATATATGAATCTTATCTTCTTTGACTATTTGCTCAACATACATATTAAATACATTAAACACTCCCTGGTAGTAAATTAACTCTATAACAAATTGAATATAATAAATTGAATAATGTAAGGTAATGATTTCAAAGTACCAGAGTGCTTATTAAAATTCTGGAAGAGGACGCTTAACAACCAGTGATCCTTTCTGGCTTAGAGAACAAAAACTGTTATTATAAATATTTATGAAAGCAATTTAATTTTTAACAATGAAAACCCCATTTTCATCCATTAATGGTCACCATTAAACAAAACCATAAGTTTATGCTTAGGATAATAAGACCAATAATAAATGAAGTTTAACTTGAATAGAATTATAAATTCTGGCCACCTTATTTTTTTTTAATTTTTAAAAATTAATTTATTTATTTATTTTTGCGGTATGTGGGCCTCTCACCACTGCGGCCCCTCCCGCTGTGGAGCACAGGCTCCGGACATGTAGGCTCAGCGGCCATGGCTCACAGGCCCAGCCGCTCCGCGGCAGGTGGGATCTTCCCAGACCGGGGCACGAACCCGCGTCCCCTGCATCAGCAGGCGGACTCTCAACCACTGCGCCACCAGGGAAGCCCTGGCCACCTTATTAAACTCTAATTTAAATAAGACTAATGATCATGTGATATTAACTCACAGGTACACCAAAACAGAACAAAAACAAAAACACTCTTTCATGATATTTTGTTCCCCATGCTAGTGAACAAATTAATACATCATTTTTTTTCTACAGGAAAACTGAAGACTTTAATAACAAACCCTCCAAGGTCAAAATGAACACAGGTATGCTGTCTCTGTTAGTTCTAAACTCTTCAGCCTTGCTCTCTAAATATCATCTTGGCCCTAAATCATTAGTTTAGCCCTCTGCTGATCCTAAATGTGATACTGAGTTTCTTAGATAGTCTAAATTCATTACTTGATTTCTTTGTTTTTGTGTTTTAATCTTATAGCTATCAAAAGTAGACTTTTCCGTTTTGCTGTATATTCTTACTCCCTTTCTCTGTAATCACATCATGACATTAACTCCTGTAAACCCTAGCAAGAGGTAGCATGCCATTCAATGCATACATTTGAAATCTCTCACTTAAAATAGGTTAAATTCATAGGCAAGTTGCTCTAGTAGAAAACATTTAAAATCCCCCGTTCTGTAAACATTTTATGTTGACAGCGACCGTAGATAGAGTGCCAAAGCTTCACAGGAAATCAGCTTAATTAATCCACAGACACAATACACCTAAAGTCTTAAGCATTATAGTTTTTGATATGGGAACAGTATCTCCAAATAGCTTAATAACAGGGATGCTCTGAACTCTTGTGCTGTATACAGATTAACTGTAAAAATGTTTGTGATACTTGCTTGATACATATGATTTTTTTTCCATAATATAAGCATTTTAGCTTATATTTTCACCTTCCTCTACCCCTGAAATTTTTATATTCAGGGTTGAATAATTCTGGAAAACAACTGTCTCACTGAAATTTTGTAACTTGTATTTTAAAAATAGCTCTTCCTATCCACAAGTGATCACTGGAAAGTTCTTTTAGTGCCGTCACTCCACAGCAAAGGAGAAAGGATAGTGGAAGACATTTTTCTCATGTCAAGCTGGTTGCCTTTTTGCTGTCTCTTGTTATCAAAATGCCTCAAGGGAGGATTAACAACCACTGGTGAAAACCAATATCTAATCCCTAGATCAAGTGTAGAGACATGCACTATTGAGCATGATTCTGCGGCTGCCCCTTAGCAGAAACCTGCCGTACCGACCTCAGATAATTCGAGGTCGGCTGGCCCCTGAAGATGCGGTCAGCCCGTAGGTGTGTAGAGCACCAGGCAAGATGAGGATATTGGAAACAGTTGAAATATACAAGGAAGGCTTAGAAATCAAGAGAAATTATAACCCTGGAAATGAACCAAGAAAAGTCATTTGGACAACTGGAGATGACAGAATTATACATGGGAAATGAAAGGAAAATATTATTAGGGAAAAGTGATTGAAGAAAGCAAATAGAATAGAGAGCCCACAGCTGAGCTATGGTAAGTCATACTGTGAAACTGCAAAATCACTCCAGCAGGACGTGCACAGGAGAAAGTTATATTTACTTATTGTTCTACAGCATTTTCCTGCAGACCTAAGTTGAACATAACTTCCCAATATCCTTCATTTTGTGGAGTCTGATTTTCCTATTTATTATAACCCTATTATGACAGAGGTATAATATGTGATTATACTAAATATGCCATATTCATTACAATGCATTTAGTAATTAACCTTCCCATTCATAGAATTCAGTCCATAATAACAAAGTAGGCAAATAGAAATTTGTAAATTTGTTTAGTTCTCTAGGGTACTTGAGCCAAGTTACTGTTACAGCAGCATGAATATAACCCTCTAAACATCCTCTCATTAAAAGGAATAAGCTGGGCTTTATATGGAATGCTAATTTGCATAGATATTTTGATTATATGACTGAATTTATACATCTATGTATGCATATAAAAGATGATATTCAAACATGCATACATAATTAATTAGAAGTGACTGGAACCCTTTGTTTAAAATGTTAAAATACTATAATGTTGCTATAAAAACATATCAATTTTGAAAATATATATAAATAATACTGTAGGAAGTTGAAAAAAGCATTGTCACTGTATCTCAAAATGAAGTAGAAATTAGTTCCTAAGTATCCAATAAATAAAATGGGTCTTCATTATTTAAATACCTATCAATCATTAAAGGGATATATTACTATTACAATGTTCAGTCACTAATGTTTAAAAAAAAGATTCTTTTAAAGCAGCTCTTTGTTTTTAGTCAAATACATAATAAACGAGCCAAGGGAACTGTGATACATTTTTCATACTAAAGTATCTAAATAATGTATAAAAATACACAAAACAGCATGTTTTGTATATTTGTACTCTTGGAATTTTCGATCCACTATTTTCTAAAGAAAATCTTAGCTATGGAGGAAAGAGAATAAGACATCAAATGATTCACTGTATGTGGTTTACTCCTGTGAGTGTTTTCCAGCAGTAGAAACAGCTACTGAGAGTCTTGCCGCTGCCTGGAAGAGTGTGCAGGTCATTAATGAGTGTGAAGGTAACGGTAGCATTAGGATTCTTTGGGATGACCTAAGTATGTAAGACAGCACCCTCATTTTGTGATCTTAAAGGTATCTTCAATAACTAGCAGAAAGTATCGACACAATAAGTAGAAACAGAATATAATAGATTTCTCTGTTCCAGCAATTTCACAAATGCCTCAACTTTTCAAATTAAGCTCTTTATTAACCTTTAATAAAGACAAATTCTCCAGTCATTTTATCTAGTTCTTAGAGTTACCTAGAATACAAAAATTATTTAACCCAGAGGTTCCCACACTTTCTTGGTTTACGGTGCCAAGATAGCTCAGTAAGATAGCTCCACCACACTCTCAAGCCAAAAGAAGTACCTAACAGTTGTATTTATTAAGTAGTTAGGTGCAAACAACTTAGTAAGTACTCATGTTCTATCAACTCGGAAGCAATCTGAAAAAATAATATACTTCAACTGAAAAGTAATCATTTTATCTCATTCTTTATAACCACAGTTACTTGTTATTGGGATGTCTGTGCATATTGGATGCTACAAAACTTCTCAGACTTGGAATTAGATTGTACGTCACCACTCCCAGTTACTGGTCCAGGTTACTTTCACAGGGCACTTGCTTTCCATCACAGCAATCACCAAAAACCCAGCTTTACAAAGATGTGACATCATTTACAGGAAGATAACACGACCTCTCATGTTGAAACTGGGAACTACCTCAGGACAGTGGTGTATGCAGTCTGATAGATATCGCTGTGTTTTCCTCAAAAATGTGAACTGTGTCCCCAAACCCTTGTGAATCCACTGAGGTGGGTGCTCAACACAGAGTTTTGGAAACCAAAGGTTTAACCAGTGACCTTGGGTCTCCTCATTCTGAAATTTTCCCTTTGCATCTCTGCTTGTTTTCAGATGTTCAAAATTAAAAGAACTAGAAAATTAAATCTCTTAGAGAGCTTTCCATTTACACTTTCAACACCCTGGACTACTTAACCCTTTTAGACATTGATAGCTGCTATATACTGCATATTCAATTATATTACCTGCATTTTATCAGAAACACTCATCCCTCGTAGCTATTTTCAGTTTGCAGAGATTGCTAAAATCCTAGCGGTGCCTCTCCTGAAGATACATTTTGTTGTATGTTTCTACCATTTATGTCTTTCTGTATTTGGTCTTTGATTTACTTTCGTATGTTGTTTCAAGTCATTTTTCTGTTTTAATTATTATCTGCTTATGAAATTGTTATTTTAAGCATATATCAATATTTAAGAAATTATATTTTGACATGAGAATCATTCTATCAATTTTAAGGTCTGCTGACCTTACTACTTGTGATTTTACCAACAATTAGTCCAAATCATACTTTCAAGCACTCTTAAATTCTCTCACATCCAATAAACAAAGTGGATACACTCCTTAAGAAATAAAGAAAAATAATATATAAGACTAGCATGCAGCAGTATATATTAATTATGTTTAATATTGGTGGTTAAAGAATTCATCTTCTTGTTACAACTTTCAAAGAGAATTAAATTTAAGTTCTTTTGGTTGCAGGGGAATGAGCAAAACTATTTATTGCACATTCCAAATAAAAAGGAATGTGGGAATGGAATTGGAATCTGTTCGTAAATAGAACATTAACCTTCCAATTTTAGAAGTCTTGTTATGCTAAACTTCTCAAATCATATTAAAATAGCTGATGAATTTTCACTTATTTTGCTTCATGTTGTGATTTGCATAAGTGAAAATATATAGATCATATACATATGTTTCAAAAGTACAAAAACTAATTTTTAAAAACATGGTCATTTCAGTACTGTATATATCAACATTGTTTTTTATTTCAATTAGGCAAATTATTCCCATAACTAATAATAACCATGGGAAGACACAGTATTGCCATAACACCATTTGTTTTTCTTTATGAATCTTATGTATCAAATATATTATACCTATAACAGCTAACAACTTTTACTTCAAGAGGTTCTTCAAGCTGTTTGCAGGAATCATAATAGCTAGAATACAGTAAAACCTATATGATGGATACAAAAGTATGTTATACCATAGCTCTTAATCCTGAAATACAGGTTATTCATAACTCTAAAAGCTAGTTACACTGCTTGTAAATTTAATAGTTGAATTTAAATGGTGTAAACAAAGTTGAATTCTATAGCTGTGTGTTATTTAAAGAAAACCCATAAAATGTTAAGTATAAAATCTGATTTTTTATTAAATCATTGGCATCTATTTCTAAGACAGACACCTGGCTTTTTCTTCTGTTTTGTTTTGTTTTAGTTTGGGGTGGGTGTAAATTCTGCAGATGTATTCCATGGTTACTAGTTCTGACCATCTTTCTCATGGATGTCTGCCACATTTCACTGAAAATGCATGATACTGCATGTGCTTTACCCTTTGCTGTGGCCTCTGCTATATCATTTTTTTGCTTCCAGATAGCGGTGGGTGTGCTCGCAAACGTGCTGCCATGTCTGTTACATTAACATCTGTGAAGAGAGTTCAAAGTTCTCCAAACCTATTGGCTGCAGGTATAATACCACTAACTCACAGAATGTCATACTTGAATGCCTTTCTCTGACCTTTCTTTCTTTCCAGAATTATCCTGTTTGGATGATGAAAGTGGCTGTAAATACCTTTCTAATGCCCCACAAGTTCTTATTTTTCTTGTCTCAAGAATAGCTCCTATCCCTTATGACTGTTTTGCTCTAAAAATAAAGAAGCCAAAGGAAACTGATATCTTGTAGAAAACATTTTAAAAATCTAATTAAAAACAACAGTCACTTGCCAAAAATGTGTTAAGTAAATGCAAGTGTTAATAACTATTGAAGTTTTTGCATCGCATGAACTAAAGGAACATAATATTTAATTAAGATAACTCACAGGTGCTTTTGTTGTTTTTTACCTAAAAATTGTTGGGGGCTGGGGACACAGAGGGTCAGGAAGTGGGATTTGCAGGAAACTGAATCTTTATTAATTTGCTTCTATACCAAAGGTTGCAAATATAATGATAGAATATTAGTTTTGAAAGAGACTTTAAACCTTCCTTTAATCCAATAAGCAGAGAACCTTCTAATATATATTTTTAAACATCTTGGTCCAATTAAGACTAACAGGCACCCACAAGTATAAATATACTCTAGAAAGTAACTGGGGGTGTGATATTTCAGCATTCACTAAAGTGAGTCTCTTTATAATAAATAATCTCTCATGACTTCCACCCTGGCCTCTCTAGACCCTGAAATACACCCATATGTTTTGGTGACTGGTTAGTTGGTTGGTTGGTTTGATTGTTTGTTGGTTAGTTGAGGGTTCCTTGGTTTTTTTTTTTTTATAATATTCATGGCTTTTGGAGCAGAAGTGGGAAAGGGATGAAGAGTGTTTAAATAATTCTAATTCTCACGGTGCATATTAGTGTCTTTTACACACATACATTTAGTCGTTAATTAAATAGTCAGGATGTCCTTAGCTTTAAAGCCACTTGATCCTAAACTACCCAGCTTCGTTGAGGGAAAAAAACAAACTTCCATGTGGAGAATCCCACTCCTGCCCACCACCTCCAATCCATAAATAGATTTCAATGTCTAAGTTTAAATACGAAGCCAGGTGGTTCCATAATATATTACATTTTTTAAAACAATGTAAATTGCATTGCAATGTATGTAGTATGAACTCATTTTGGTTTGAAAAAAATTCTCTTTATATATGTATTTGTACATGTTTGTTCATGTGTATGTGAGCATGAAAAATGTTAGAAAAACTACAAATGTGTTTACATTGGATACCTGAGGGAAATGAGAATGAAGAGAAATAAGAAAGTAAATAAAATGAAGTCCAGGGACATCAGGTAGTTGGAATGTGTATACCATGAATATTACTGACATTTCAGCCAAGTAAAATTCTAGCCCAAGCTACTCAGATGTGGACCATTAAGGCACATGCTAGGGAACATGGCAATGCTTCAAAAATGCCATACTGTTGTTATTTATAAAAGTAACCACAGAAAGAATACTATTAGGTTGAGCTAGAGACTGCCATTTTGGAGAGTCAAAGCTAGAAGATTAGTAATTTCATATCACTCAACTTAATATAATATATTTAATGCTTCAGAGTCAAAATATTAGAAAATGTTAAATACTTTGGGAATATAAAATAATCTTCAGTAATAAAAGTTAGTAGTCGCTCTGGACCATTTTAAATTTCGTATCACTCCCATTATATCAAATAGGAGTAAGAGTTCTAGAGAATGAGGTCCCCTCAATTTTGGATTTAATTGTTACATTAAAAATAGGTCTCTTCTGTATTAATTAGACATGTAAGGTATGAGCCCCTTTTAAAAGAAGTTTTAATTACATTTTGAAGAAAGAAATCAGCCTCTTTGTATGCCCACTCACATTATACGGTAGCCTTCATAATAAGAACTTATTTGACAGTCTTTTTGTGAATCCAAGAAAGATTAATAAATATTTACTGCTTTAAATATTGTTAAAATAGAACAGCCTTTAAGTAGAGGCTGTTAGACTACCTCCACAAAAGAGTCTAACCTTCCCAATCTCTCCTCCCAGATGAGAGAGTCAACATGAGCTGCTAGTCATCAACTATTTGTCCACTAAATCAGCCTGTCTTTCTCTTTTGCTTTTACAAGAAGTAGAGTCCCAATGGACAATTCATGTATTGGAATCATAAAGTTGGAAAGGACCTCTAAGGACGTCAAGTCCAATGCCCGACACCAAGCCAGGAAGGCCTTGACAACTTCTCTGACAGGTGTTCCCTACCTTCTGCCAGGATGCAGGGAGTGCTCATTGTAAGAGTGAAGAGCAGTTATAGTCCTTAGTTCTCAAAGACTCTTGATTTTCACATGCAGAGCAGCCAGGGAACAATAAATCTGTCCCATTTCCTCATTCTTAAATTTTCAAAGAAGCAATGACTTCCCACTAAAGAATACTAGAAATTAAGGGCTCTGATCCCTAGAATTCTAGTTCTGTGTTTTTCACAAGTGAATGGTCATGAATAATGTTCATGATATTGATCAAAACCATTTTCTCCATGCACTTGCCAAGTCATTTATCAACCCTTAAAAAAAAACTTTATTCTCTTTACTTGACATGGATCTAGGATTTTAATCATTAATGTAAGCTTCATTAAAATACGGTTTTGTCCTGAAGTTTTGATCCATGGCCATTTTTATCCTTTCTCCTTTCTCATAATTCTACACACTTGTGTCTACAGTGTAAAGCAGGGCTTTTCCATAGAGCTCACCATTATTAATATCTCATATTTCCTGTAGCATAGGTACAGTTTCATTTGGAGATACTTGGGCCTGGTAAGAGGGGAAAGGGATAGACCCTAGTTGAGCCTAGAGTGACTATCCTCTGATTCTTGCACCTAATGTTTATCCCACTGAAGGTTCCATAACCTCCAATATGGTGGCCAGTAAGAAGAAACAAAACTGGCCCTCTACAAACTGTCAATTACAGGAAGTTTATTTCAAGTGTCCTTCAAGTCTGCTCAATATACCCTCCTCTTCCTCACCAAGTCTACACCTCTCACACCTCCAAGCATTTGGCTTCTATCACATCTATCCCCAGCACGTACCCTTGTTTATAAGCTCAGTTTTATCAAACCAAGAGTAAAATTAACTCCCTATTCTCAAGCAAATAATTACACTATAAGTAATAATAATTATTATTAATGCTGTTTCTCTTTTCATTGCCACATCCCCGAATCCCAAAACTTGTTCCTTGTCCACAAACGGTATGTGGCCCCCAGGTGGTTATTAAATCGCTCTCCTTGGGTGCCCCAAAGCAGACCTCTGATCACTCTGTATTGCTACACTGTGTTTGCTTTCTTTATAGAGCATCCTCATCATCATTTAAGTGCTTGAGAATTTCAATCATTTCTGCTTCCATCAAATCCTAGAAGTAAAGTCTAATAAATATTTCATGTATAACTTTTCAAAGTTATTTTTACTTCATGGTACCCATTTTATTACTCTGATTTTGAGTTCACTGGAGATAAGTCCATACTAAATTAGCAACTATCATAAAGAATGAAGATTTATTAGTCTCCTCTAACTCACCTAAGCTGGAGTCATTCTAATGCACTCTGTACCAATTCACACTTATTTTTCTTCTTTTGATTTGGAAAGAATCTATTATAAATATTTTATCTAAAAATCAAAGTCTTGTATTTCTCAACTAATGTTTATCATTCCAAATTTATGTATTTAGATTTCAAAATAACTATTCCTTAAGCATTAGAAAACAGAGAGTCCTTTTTACACGCAACTTTCATGTTCTATTAGGCATTGAAATAACAGCAATTAATAATGGTTTCAGGGAACATGCAGAAGGAATCTAGGACCTGGACAGAAGGTTAAGCTGAATGACCCCTAAGATCCTTTCCAAAATTAAGACTTTATGATTCTAGGTGAAGTTGGCCATGTGTTATAATAGAGCCAAGCAACATAAATTGATTACCTAAAATTGTTCATAAGTTATAGGAGATACTTGAATGTATAATTCCAATAAAACTGAGAGTAAACATGTCATTGAGCCACTTCCCAACTGCATTATCAAAAGCAATTTACTAGTACTGAAATGCTTCCTGCAAGACAATGGAATGTCTTGTAACAGCTCTTTCAGAATTGAATATAAAATGACTCAAATGGCAATAAAAAGAAAATTCAAAGTCTAGAGAATAATTTGAAAATATCACATAATATGGTAGGGTATTTACACTTTCTTAAGGTAAAAAACCCCGCAAACTACAAAAAAATCAATGGCATTGAAAGCTAAGGATCTGGTGGTTTGATTCACTGCTGGGAGAAGCATTCATTGTTTACAAACCATTTGACCCTTTAATTTGATATTTAGAAATTCATCCAGCTTAAGCAATAATAAGATAAAATTGAATGGCTGCAATATTACTGAGGGAAAAATCAGTGTTTGATATATGTGTTAATTATATATTATAGATATTTAATGAATTACATTCTAATTGGAGTAAAAATAAATGCACAAACTTCCATTAGTTTATTTGACGTACCCAGAGTTTTAGAACTGAGATAACGTTTGCCAAAAAATACATGTAGCTCTTGGCCAGATGATCTTTACGCGACTGTTCGTTTCTTTTACCGGAGTATTCATTTCAACGTTTCTTTTTCTTTTAGGGCGTGATTCTCAGTCACCAGACTCAGGTACAAAAAAAAACTGTTCTGAATAACCACTACATTTGTTGTGAGTTTTTTTAAAAACATATTTATAGCCACATTGTTAATCCTACCGTAAACTTAAACTGCATATACATTTATGTATATTAAACTTTTAAGAAAGAAAGAAGAAAACTTCCATTTTGGAAATAAAAAATAAATTCTATTTAAAAAATGTTAAAAGTGAATGTAGATATTTTTGTATCCGATTTGCTTTCCCTTAATAAAAGCTTGGAGAGGTTACAATGATCGAAATCAAGAGACACTGAATGGAGATGCTACATATTCCTCTCTTGCAGCAAAAGGTTTTAGAAGCGTTCGACCAAATCTACAAGAAAAGAAATCACCAGTTCAGGTAATCTTGCACACTGTCGTCTACTGTGTTCTTTTACAGCATGGCTATTAGACCACTGCTCTAGAGCCTCTTTTCTAGTAACATGCATATTTTGATATGTTTCATTTTTGATATGGTTTTGCTTTTGTATTCGTATTGACTTGTATTTACAACGTGGAAGACAAGTCTTAAGTTCAAAACAGGTTTCTGAATATTTTTTCTAATTCAGCTGATAAAAGCAGGTCAGTTTCTGACATAATTTTTAGGATATTTTCTAATTCTTAAAAAACTGTCAGCTGATGATTTGGATTTCAAAGTTATGAGGTCAGCAATATATTATTTACTCAATAAATATGAGTTATACAACTGCTCATTATATTAACTAAAGAAACTCTGTGTTGGAGAGATTAGTAAAATTGTGTTACAGGCGTGAAAAGTGTTACCAAAACAATGTGAGTAAATACTATATATATATATATATATATATATATATATACACCTCAAGGTCTAAAAATATGCCAAGAGAACATATGTTCACTTTTAACCTAATTTCCCAGAATGTAGATGGAGACAAACTTTATAATGTATTCTCTATTCTCCATAAAACTATTTTCCTCCAGAGGGCAACTATTGATAATAAATTAAAACACATTCTAAACAAAGGAAAAATGATCATTCAATCTGGCCATCAAAATGTATAGCATAATAAGAAGGTATCACGTTGCTTTACTTTAAGGGTAGAGTTAACACTGGTTTAATGATTAACTTTGACTTTCTCTCTGTTTTTCCTTCAACATTATTTCTTTCTCCGGATGTTTTGATAATCCAGGCACCCCTTCCACCACCCAGAAAAGAGAGCTTCTGTAGCTCCTTGATAACCAGTCACACAAAGGGTGACATTTTAGACCAATTAGTAACTAACACACAAATTCCCTCCTGTACAGAGTTCTTTACTAACAAAACACCTCTTCAGGGAACTATGTATTCTAATGATGAGTCCAGCCAGACAATTGTATATTCTGAAGAATCTAACACAACTGTTTCATATACACAAAAAATCACTAATCCACTACCACCACCTTCCAGCACAGGTTCCCCACCAAAAGCTGACATGAGTACCCCATTTCTACAAGAGGACTACACGCAAGATTCTCAGACTCGGAGAATCTCTACATTGAAACTAATCCATAACCAGGATCCAGAAAGTAGCATCCCCTTTAATCCTCCACAGTTTTCCAAATCTGTTGAAGTACCATCATTTCGTAAAAGGCCTTGCTCACCACCCCCTAACCCAGTGCCTGAGATACACACAGCGTCTCTTTCCATTAAGATAGCTCCCCTTTCAGGACACGATCCTGAAAGCCACAAACAGCCATCTGAGCTTTCTCCAGAGACTGCAAAGATACCTCTTCAGCCAGAGAGACAAAAACCTGCAGTTGCTGCGGCCTCTCAGTCCTCAGACTGCCAAGTGGTACCTTACACTTTCCAATCTCTTCTTAGAGCATTCTGTAGAGACCCTAACTCCTTTGGTTTGGGCTTCTTATGTAATCCGATGCTTTGTCAGTTTGCAATCAGGAAAGGAGAAAGAAACCATCTTCCTATTTAAAACCATACTAAATTCATCGATAAGTTTCTAGGTATTTTTAATTAAAAAAAATCTACATAAAAAGAAATATATATCTACAGATCTTTTATCCAGAAATAAAATGTTTTAACAGTTTCTTCCTTTCAGGTATTTATAAGAAATCACTGATGATTGGTTATCACTTAAGACTGCAAAGTACTTTTAAGTTTTAAAGAAATATTTTTCATGCCAGACCTTTGAGTACCTTGGTTGTACTTTATTTACATGTGTAAAAACTCTTAAAATAATTGTCCATTACAATTCACTTTGGCAAGAAACATTCATCTTAATTCCACCAGAGTTTATTTTCTTGTAGTTCAATAATCATTTTCATTGAAACTTGATCAATTTCTACCTTTTTAAGTTTACAATTTCAGAAAGTATATTAATCAATCTTTAGTACTCAGACTATTAAGAAGTAAATCTTTATTCACTTATACGTAAAATTCTCCCATAGTGTCATTCTGCTGATATTTATTAATCTAGTTAGAAGAGAAACGTGTTTGTCTTCTTGGCTTTTCCACAAAATGATGTAATGTTAAGAGAATAAGCTTTAACGATAAACTGTAGATTTCAATCCAAGCTCTATCACTGGCTATGTGATGAGGCAACCATCCTAACTACTCTATGAGTCTGAACAAAGAAATGAGAATATTAATTAATCCTTAATTCTTAGGTTGTGATAAAAGTAGAGAGATAGTAGAGGTAAATTACTTAGGACAGAGCTAGCCCTGCGTAAATGGTAGCCATTTATAAAGATACACTAGCAACTGCAGCAGTAGTGGGAGTCTAGAAAACACTCATACCTGAGTAGATAATTTGTATAATACTATTTCCTGTAGCTGTGCTATTAAAGATCATTCAAGACATATCCTTGAAGAGATATATTTTTAAGCTTTATAGAAAATCTTCAACAGGCATCTGATTGACACCAAAATCCTCTCCTCCCTGCCACACCCATAAAGCAGAAACCTTAAGCTTAGATGATTAAAAAGACAAGTGGGTATTTCTATACCTCTACTAAAACATTTCCTTCATCAGCTAATCATGATATGCAAAATTCATTCATTAGAGTAAATTCTTTGAATAAAGGTAGTATTTTCTAAAAGCCCTTATGAAATAATAACAATAGCACCTAACAAATACTAAGAGTTTACTATATGCAGATGCTGTTCCAACTTATTCACATTTATTAATAACTTCCACAATCCCATGAGGTAGGGAGCAAAGTCAAGCTGAGACACCACAGACACGGCTGGGCTAGTGTCAGACAACAGACTTACTTGTGTCCCAGGACGTGTCCCTGGAAGCAGGTATAGGAGCAATCAGAGCAAATGCTACCACGTTCACAGCTCAGTTCACTCATCTGACATAGTTTGGTTCTTCTAAATCATTTTATTATGTTTGGAAACTTAAGTTGATAACTTTCTTCCCTATGGCTTTGTCACCGTCCAGGCTGACTGGAGACAGTTGGTTTCATAATACAATCCTCAGGGAATCACCATGCCACAAGTTAAGATTTGAGATGCTGTCACTTTTATTCGTTCAACAAATATTTATTGGGCATGTGTCGTCTGTTCTAGTCACAGAGCTGCATTTGAAACCATTGATAATTAAAGTCTTGTTGAGGGTCGAGGGGACAAATATTAATAAAAACTTAGATAAGTAGATTACTACATACATTAGAAGGAGATTATGTAAATAAACTAAGCAGCACTGAGCAGGGATGTGGGGAGCAGAGTCCATGTTAAATAGGAGAGTCAAAGAGTCTTCATGAAGTCAATAAAACAGCTTTGAAGGGGGAAGAACATTCCAGGCAGAGGGAATATCTAGTGTAAAGGCTTTAAGGCTGAAGCACTCTGGGACTGCTCATGGACCAGCAAGGGAGTCATAGGGGAGAGGAATTATGTGAGGTGTAGGTAAGAGGAAGTTAAGTCAGAGGTAACAGAGGCCAGAGGCCAGATGCTCCTAGAAGCCATTGCAAGGATTTCAACTTTTACTCTCAATATAAGTGGGAGTCATTGGGGGATTTTAAGGCTATGGCTGTCATCATTTGACTTATATTCTAACAGAATCATTCTGGCAGCTCAGTGGAGAACAAACTATAGCAGGGCAAGAAGGAGAGTCGGCAGGCCAGGTAGGTAGGCGGCTATGGCAACAACTTAAGTGAATGGCGGTGGCTCCGAGCAGGGTGGAAACAGTGGAGGTGGTGAGAAATCGAATTCTGAATGTATTTTGAAAGTAGAGTAAATAGAACTTCCTGACAGATTGCATGTTGGAGGTAAGGGAAAGAGAAGAGTCAAGACTGACTTCAAAGTTTTGCATCTTTGCAACGGGGAAAAATGGAATTTGCCACGCTTTGTGCACTGAGACTGGATAACCGTGAGTAGAGCAGCTTTGTGGGAAGATCAGAGGTTCCATTTGGGACATGGTAAGTTTGAGGTGTCTATGAGACATCCACATGGAGAGGTCCACTATGTAGTTGGATATATGAGTCTGGAGTTCAGGTGAAAGGTCCAGGTTGGAGATCTAAGCCATCGGCTTATAGATGGTTTTGCAGCCATGAGACTGAATGAGATGACCAGAGCATGACTACAGAGAAAAGAGGAAGCCCAAGGACTGAGCCCAAGGGCATCCCAACAGTAAGAGGAGGAATCAGCTAAGGAGGTTCAAGGGAGGAGGAAATCCAGGAAAGTGAGGAAAGTATATCAAGGAGAGATGATTAACTGCATAAATGCTGCTGACAGTACATGTGTAAGATGAGGTCTGCTAACCTACCGCTGACCTAGAAGTGGGGAGGGGAACTTTCTTGTGAGTTTAAGAGAGACTGGGAGGAGAACAATTGGACAATCAGCTCCTTAAGGGGTTATTAATGTAAGACCTTTCATCTAGTTATTCCCCTTCCCTGAGCCTCACTTCCTTCATCTATAAAATGGGGATAATAATAGCATTCATCTCACACTATTGCTGTGGGGTTTGAATAAGACACTGCCTGCTACATAATAATCTCTCACTATGGAGTAACTGTTGTTATTTTAAAATAATATCCTTTTTCCAAACTATGCATCTGATTGGGAAAAGGAAATATATTATTTTCAATAGTACATTCTTCGAATGGGTAGATAAAAGTCTGTTTCATCCAACCAACAGTTGGTTCCGAGATGACAGTGTGTAGTCTTTCATAACACTTTCTCAAAAGGTGGCATAAAACTGTTGCGGTTCTGAGTTTTTTTAATTGTGTCAGAATATTTAACATGAGATCTACCCACTTAGCACATTTTAAAGTGTACAATGGAGTCCCGTTAACTATGGGCGTGATGTTGTACCACAGATCTCTAGAATGTAATCATGTCATCTTCTTGCATAACTGAAACTCCACCTGTGAACGGCAACTCCCATCTCCCCATCTCCCCCACCCATGGCAACCACCTTTCCACTCTTTGCTTCTATGAGCCTGACTATTTGAGAGCGCTCATATATGTGGAATCATGCAGTATTTCTTCTTCTGTGACTGGCTTGTTTCACTTAGGATAATGCCCTCAAAGTTCACCCGTGTTGTCTCATATGACAGGACTTCCTTCTTTCTCTAAAGCTGAATAATCTTCCACTGTCTGTATATACCACATTTTCTTTATCCATTCATCCACTGATCGGTGTCTAGACATGTTTGCACATCTTGCCTATTGTGATACACTTTACTTTTGTCTGATTTTCCACCTAATGGCCTTTCACGGTGGTGACCTTCTCGTTTTAAATACTTACATTCCACATTCTTGCAAGAAGTCTCAGTAAATGCCAAGAGCTGTCAGCTACACATCATGAATTAGCCAAATATATGCTCTATTATAAAGAATTATCCTCCCAAGAAATTAGCAGTCCCAAGAAACAAAAATGCTCTACACTGAGAGGTGAAAAGGAAACATTAGTGTTCTGGAAGTTTCATTTACATACTTTTGCTGTTTTCATTAAAGTCTGACCATTAGTGTAAGAAGAAAACTGCAGCCTACCATTAGGAATTTTAATTCTCTCTGTATCTGATAATACAACATATTGTTTTATAAGCTGCATATGTTTTAATTTACCTCCTACAAATTTATATAGAGAGAGAACACAAAATGAGGTATGTTACCCTCTGTCACTGTGTGAACAGACATCCTGTTGCTAAAAATGTCACATTGTTCTCAGTGTCAGATAAGTGAATGCCTAAACCAGAAGCTTCGAAAGACAGCAAAATCTACACCCCAGACATTTTCTCTGGCATTTGTTAGTGTTGTGCCCTTTGCTTCAGGAGGATAAACTTGGCCCTTCTACTACGAAATAATGTCATCAAGCATTTGCCAAAGCCTCACTTTCACACTCCTCCTGCACATATGCTGGGGACTCAGAAGGGACTTTGTCTCAGTGTCATGTAGACAAAGGAGAAAACTCATCTCTTTTGCTCCATGGGATCAAGATGTAGAAGTTTTAAGGAAGGCCGAATCATGATAAATGTCAGCAGTGTGGGATGATAGAAAAGGTGTAGAATACAGAGTGTGCCTTCTGGACCAGTCCCAGCAACACCAGCTCTAATCACTCACGTGTTCTATTAGGATGGCCAGCCAATATCTCATGACTTCTTTTTTATGGGTTTGTTATGAGATCAATTGATCAGGTCTATGGCAAATCCTCCACCTGACGTACGTGTGTGTGTGTGTGTGTGTTTAAATGATTGAACAGTCGAGAATATTTGGGATTCCAGTATGAATTTAGAAATCACCTAGGAGCCCCTCTATAACACCTCCAAATAGAAGAGCAGCCTGCCTCTTCTTGAATACACGTAGGTATGGAGAGCTCAGTTAGTGTAGGAACAGCTAGTCAAGGCTTGGGCAATTCTCAGATCTAAGTATTAGAAAGTATTTCTCTTATTGAGGCACTCTGCCTTCCTTAACTTCTGTACTTCATCAACAGGAAGCAAAAGAGATGAAGTTGTCTCCCTTTTCACATTACTCTTCTCTCTACCCTGCTCTTTGCTTTGGGCAAAGAATTCCTATGCCTTCCAAGCATTTTAATTTTTTTAAAATGGCTCTCATTTATTGAGAGCTATTACAACACACAAAATGCTGAACTAGCACTTTACATACATTTTCTCATTTAATTTTCACAGGCTTTAGGAGTTGGGTTTTATTAATGTCTGCATTTTTACACATGAGGAAACTGAGGCCAAGGGAAGGTAGACAACTTGCCACGTCTGTCTGACTCTAGACCCACAGCTCAACCAGGAGGTTCAAGTGCCTTTAGTTTCTGATATAACCTGACACTTGAACCCCATGTTCTGGCAATGTTCTTAAGATGTGACACCTTCTTGGAGTCAAAATCATATTCCTGATCTGAGTAGCACAGTGGAAATATTCACTCCCCTGACCAGACAACACACTCCATCAACGTGCCCAAATCTGTGTGACCATCTTAGATCACTTGTCACCCAGGTTGTGGGTAGGGACTATAGGCTAAGACCTCTGGGAAAAAGGGTTTTTATTCTGAGGCTACCGGGCAGTTTTGTATCATGAAACGTAGGCAGTAAAGCCAGGTCTTAGGGGGCCTGGGGAATGACCAGTTAGCTACTCTCTTTGTCCATCTTAGAGGCCACCCAGTTCCTGTCTCGCCTCCCTGCAAGTCAGCCACATTCTCTTAGCTTCTGCCCTCTCATCTCTCCAAGTTGCCTGTGGATTTCCATGACATTCCCTGGCTCTGATTATGTGTGAACTTGCATCTGGGACTGTGGGGTACACGATTACCTGACTGGGGCATTCAGTATCATTTAATTCAAATTCCCTGGAAAGAGGCAGTGCCTCGTTGGCCCAGTTTAGTTCAGTTATTCCCCCTCCTAAACAATAAAATGGGCTTGCCTGGTACAAACATGGCAGCCAGGGGCTTCCTCCTCTTTCCCTCAGGAGGGCTGTGAGAGAGGGGGGTGATTATCACAGAAGGAGATGGGATGGTATGTAAAAGCGAACTTGTTTTTTCAGAGAAAGTCTTAAATTGTTTCTTTTAAAGTTACAACGGAAATTGTAAATCTTAACAGTGATATGGATAATTATAAAATAAAACCCATTTTAAGTAGCCCATCACAAGCCTTCAGCAATTTTCATTATTTTGTAACTTGTTTTCAACTGTCAACCTCAATTATCCTGGTAGTAGTTTAAATCCAATATAAGGTACGGTATACTTAGGTCTGTAGAAATTTTAGTACCTCTATCTAATGGGTGAAGAGAAAAAAATAATGAAAATACCATTATGACACCTAATAAGATACAAATAATTTCTTAATATAAAGATTGATTTTTGTATAACTCTCTCCTAGATATTCTTTTCAAGTAAATTACTATCAGCTCTATTGAAAAGTAGAGAACAAAACCTGTCACATCCTTTCACTTGATATTTAAGACATATTTCATACGTTTCTTGAGAAATGAGGCCTAGAAGTTCAACCACTAAAGACATTCAAGAGGGAAGTGTTAAGATCCCAGACTACAGTGCCATGTCAAGCCAATTAGAGTCTGAGACAGAAAGAAAAATATTTCCCCCATATACGTATGTTTTTATGTATGTATGTCATTTTTTTCTAGGACATTTCAGCAGTTTAAAAAATACTGAAAAGTTGAGAAGTGAGTGTATCAAAACTGAACATTATTTTAAGTTTAAATATTTTATTTTGACCAAAACAGTATTACAATTTTAACTTCATCTTAAATTAGTTAAAAATTGTTTAAGATCATCGTTGGCCAAGGGAAATTTGTCAGGCATGGTTATTGTCTCAACTGAAATTGAGATTGGGAAAAAACAAATTTTGAAAATATTATTATTTTATTATAATATTATTGCTTCCATTAAAAATCCAGGATACAAATTTTTCCTTTTTCCTCAGTCTTCAATATGACCTGGCATGGCACTGTTCATTATTTAAATTTTTGATATTTTGTTCTGTTTGGATTTTTTTTGTATTGACTTTGATTTTTTTTTCATAAGATTGCATTAAAATAGTGTTTATCTCCATGACTGAGTTTTTGTCACTCCGTTAAATTCTGCACCCAAGATAAGTGCCTTGCTCACCTCACCCTCAGCCTGGCCCTGCTAGACTCTGCTCCCTTTCTCTGTACCCCAAGCTCCACTCCAAGCCCATATCCAACTATTCCCCTTCCACCTCCAGATTCTACATTTACTGAGCCAAAAAACATACAGCCTAAGGGTTAGGGAATAACTATAGATATTCTTTGTTTGGTTGCCACTGAGTTAATTTTTAATTTGGCTGGCTTGGGGCAACATGCCCTTTGCCTTCTACCAGTTTCCACCATTCCCTCTTTTTTATTTTCTAACATCTTTATTGGAGTATAATTGCTTTACAATGGTGTGTTAGTTTCTGCTGTATAACAAAGTGAATTAGCTATACATATACATATATCCCCATATCCCCTCCCTCTTGGGTCTCCCTCCCACTCTCCCTATCCCACCCCCCTAGGTGGTCACAAAGCACCGAGCTGATCTCCCTGTGCTATGCGGCCGCTTCCCACTAGCTATCTGTTTTACATTTGGTAGTGTATATATGTCCATGCCACTTTCTCACGTCGTCCCAGCTTACCCTTCCCCCTCCCTGTATCGGGACAGCAATAAAGATGCAGACGTAGAGATTGGACCATCACTCCCTCTTATCTAACCCCTAGCCTGATTTGCACGTTCTGGATACATTCCTGGCCCAGGGTCAGCACCTGAGTTTGCAATGCCCACATATGAGTATAAAAGTATCACATTTAAAATGTGTGTCTTTAAACAACAACAACAAAACCTCACTAGATAAGAATAGAATAGAAAAATCTGTCTTTTTATCCAGGGTTGGAGTTTCTTAACCTGTTAGATTAAAGATGTGCTTTCAAGTATCCATGAACCCCTAAAGTTGATGCAAATTTTATGCATACATGAATTTGTGCATTTTTCCTAAGAGAAGGATCAATAGCTCTCAGATTTTTAAGGTATCTGTGGCCAAGAGACCTTTTTATATAATGGATTTTTTAAAACTCTCCATTTAAAATTCTGAGGACAAAAATTAATTATAACTTTTTATGAGCTCAACAGCCTGCATGACATCAACTGTTAGGAAGATGATGGCTGGCCAAGCATCACTTAAATCTTTACTAGGCAAGATTTTTAAGTTTATACAGTTTTCTTTAATACATTCCCCATCCTTGTATTAATATCCTATAATACTTTGGCTATCTATGCTACAACTGGCCCCATACTGAACACTCAAAAAACCTTTATTGTGGAGGTGGGGGTGAGGAGTAAGAAACAAAATTTGCTTCAGAGTTTTATTCACTCATGTTGAATGAATTCACTTATCATCATATTTGCCCTGTGTGGTCAGCTATCATGAAGGTGAAAATGGACAGCTATGACATCTTTAATGGGCCATCCGCTCTCTTCCTTTTACAGACCACCCCTCCGCCATGTTTAGCCTTGGAGGTATTAAACCTTTTCTTTCTCCTTCAGTTTCTTTCTCCTTTACCTAAGATTTTAAGCTGACAGTAGTTCTAACCAGCTAGGGTATACTCTAACATCATCAGTGGCTTTTTTTTTTTTTTTTTTTTTTTCATTTTCACACAAAGGTACCACTATTTGCACTGCTAGGATATTTTAAAGTTCAATTCCTTTAGTATTTTATAGTGAAGTTAAAATAGAGATTCGATGAGTGGAAAGGAAACAAAATTCCCTCTCCATTTAGTTGTTTTTAATTTGATCAGTCTCTAGATCTGAAAGTCAGAAAAACATGAGGCAAACTGATTTATATTGGGGGGACATTGTCCAACAAGGAGGCAGTAGGGAGAAATCTGGTGAAGGGAAAACTAATTCTGCCAACCAATGAATGACTTGATATTAATTTGTTGTCACAAGTGCAAAAACCAAAACTTTGGAGAAAAAAAAAATTCCATTATGCCAACACTCTTAAGCCCTCACCCCAAACTGAAGCTGTGTGAAAACTGGCCTTATTTCCAAAAAACATTTACTGGATTCCTTTTCTGCATGTTTTCATGCTTTTCCTCTACTGTGTGGTTGGCACCTAATTCTTCTGAATATATTTCCTTAGAGTGCTTGCAAATAAAACCGATGCTTTGCCTTCTCTGCCACATTGCAAAAAGAGGTGTTTTTATTAATTGGATCATTTATATCTCTTCTCATTATTTTTTCCTCAAACTCAGCTCGGAAACCAGAACTTAACCGCCAATGTGCTGGAGGTAAATGCTTCACAAACACACAGACAAACCCCACCAGAAGCCTCTTCTTCACGCCCTCCTTCTGTGGTAACTTTTAACCCAACCACTTTTTCACCAGATGGTGGCTCCAGCCCAGCATCACTTACCCTGCTACCACCTGCTGATTTGGGGCCTTCACACCTGCAAAGACCCCCGACGTTTTTGCACTGTTTTTATAAACCCCTTCTTCTTGCTCCTGCCTGCCTTATCCACAGCAACGCCACAGGCTCTCTCACTACAGACCTCCCAGGGCGAGCACCCCTCCTGCTCCTCCAGGGAGTACTCCTCAGACACCCCACATGAGCTGCAGATAGCTGACTCTGACAAACTGACTGTTCTGAAACACCTTGCCCAGCCTTGGGTCAGCAGTCTGCCATGACAGATGGCATCACTTTAACCATCCCTGCTATCATGCATGTAATTATTCTTCTTTCCTATGCTCCATCATTTTTTAAACAGATCTCCAAAGACCGAAAGGACCAATTTCTTGTCTGCCATCTGATTTTGCAGCCGAGCATTTTTATTTGCATACATGTTGATTCCATCTAAACCGATTCCGTACAGTCTGTTACGGAAATACATTACATTCATCCTCATAAACCTATTTTGGGCTAAAAAGGTCAATTATATTCTCTTCATTCATTTTAGAGTCACTTACGTTTACACTGTGTTGCTCTAGCTAATGAGTTGTACAGTGATTTGCCTTAATAAGAAGTTTTCTCAGAAATTTAGATAGGTATACATATGATGATGACTAGTAGAGAAAGTCTAAAATTTTAATCCAGTATTAAATCCTGGTAGATAACAGTTTACTTCAGAGATTCATATGAATGTGCCCTGTGTGAACAGTTCACATCTCCTTATTTGTCACATACATGATTACTCACTGTATGATGTTAATTCTTCTTGCTCCCTTTTCATTAACAGCTACATCTTTTGAATCCATCTATCCAACAGGAGTGAAAGATGCAAATAACCTTAATCTACATTGCAGAAACTTAGCCCTATGATTTTGTTGGAATTATTTTCCCAAGACACTCCAGTATAGAAATTTATGAATATTTATTGTTTTATATATCAACAATTTGTCTTCCATTTAGAACAATATATAAATATTTCCCATACATATTTATTTCATCTAAATATATCAACTTGGCAAG
The DNA here is from genome assembly GCF_003676395.1 of Aethalodelphis obliquidens. Taxonomy (NCBI): domain Eukaryota; kingdom Metazoa; phylum Chordata; class Mammalia; order Artiodactyla; family Delphinidae; genus Aethalodelphis; species Aethalodelphis obliquidens. The sequence continues at coordinate 13,771,684 of NW_020837969.1, read as the reverse complement.
CAGTCCCTAATAAATGATTTATAAATGCCTAAAGTGTTTCAAAATTTTATGGCGCAGATTTTCTATTGCATATAAAGTATAGATAATAGCTTCAATTTGAAAGGCACATAACTTTAGGCAAAATAAAGGGAATTTTTTTCTAAAATTGATTTCATAATGAAGTTCTAAATATGCATTGTCATAGAGAAAATTTTAGCTGTGCTACATAATTTTTATGTTGCATCAAGGTCATAAATCTGTGAATTTCATGCCTGGAGAAATATTATAAACTATATGTTTTTCAAGACATTGCAATTACAGAAGACAAAAGATACTTTTTAGTATCTTTACTAAATACTTAATAATACTTTAGATGGGCTTCAGTATTAATTCAACAGCTGGGTATAAAACCTTCCCCTGAAATGTTGCATTCAGAGACTAGCTACAGAAGGAACCTCCTTTTCCACAGCTAATACCTCCCCTGCCACTAGTACCTGGAGCGCAACAGGCATGAGCCTCTCCATGTTCTACTATGCTTTCAATAGTTCTTTACTTTTAAAACTCTAAGGAATGCCTTTACCCAAAAATACAAAGCAGTGATAGTGTATTAATTTATGTACTAGCCTATTTAATTTACTGTTTCTAAGACTCTTCAGGAGCCTGAGAGGCATACATATAGCTTTGTGGAGCCAACTGTAACTGAACTTAGTTTCAAGTAACAGTTTAAATTGCACATACCTTCTCCATGAGATGGTTTTCCTAATAATTATTTCACTATAATAATAAAGTATTTTCTAAAATTCTAATAGTATTATTTCATTAGTAAAATCCTAATTGATTTAACATGATGAAAGGCTAAATCTATCTGCAGCTTTTATTTTGTTTAACCCATAACCAATGTTATTGAAACCATCAAAATAGGAGGCAGGGCAACTTTCCTAAGTTTAGTTACATAGTAACATGATAGTTTCTACTAAGGAGAATTCTCCTGCCTTTAACATTAATTATAACAATAATATTTAAATTATATTTACAAAGATCAACCAAACTGGATTTGGGCAAGGAGGCAAAAATAGTCTCGAATAATTCATCGAAGATATATAAGCACTCTGAAGCATTTGGGTAGATCAGTGCATCACACTTAGCTGAATGGCCAGTGCTCTAGGGTAGATGACCCTCAAGATGGGGTTGCTAACAATGATTTCTGTAACAGCCCAGAGCAGTAGTTCATCATTAAGCACAATCATTGTAATGATATGCTTACTGACTTTAGGACAGGTGTGGTATGGCTATAAAGTAATGAAACTAGATTAATTCTACATTATTTGAAAACATCTGCTTTAAAGTGAAAAATCATGGAAATGTGCAATTAATTGACTACCTATGTTTCAGGCCTATACGACAGAAGTTTAATTTGTTTTAAAATAAGCAGATAAAGGTCACAAATTATGGTTCTTTATGCGCATATGTGTGTTTTGTGTGTATTCAGCTGTAAGGTGTTTGAACTAAATGCTCTTACTAATGTTTTATCTTATTTGCATGCATTATACAATCTCCACAATGCTCAGTGCTATGTTGTGGACAGACAGGCATGCTTAATAGTGAGCTCCACCTCTCTAACTGAGCTGATTCAATTCAATGAGAATATGTATCTATTGAATATCTACTATCCTATTAGCACCAGGTTGCATGTTATACAGAAAAATATGTTTAAAAAGCATATATATAACCGTCTTCAACAAGAATCTTGAAATACCACTGGGGATATGAAAATACTCAAATATAAAGCAATCAAAACAATAAATTATTAAGGAACCAAAAAGAGGCCTATAACGTGATAAATGAAACATGAGTAGGAAGAAGCCGGCGGGTTAACACCACTTTCTAATGCTTCACCAGGTATTTGATTGTTCCAGAATAGATTGCTTCATGACATATATAAATCCAAACAATTGTCCTCCTTATGTTAGTCACCTTGCCCTGGAAACCTTGATTCGCTACAGGATTCCCTGATTAAGTCTGAGAACCGATCACTTTCCTCTTGTCAAAGAATGTTCTTTTAAAATCCTACACCCAGAGCAGTGTGATTTAAGTCACGACATTAGAGCAGATTCACCCTCCACGTTTACTTTATACTGGCTCCTCTGATATCTTTGGACATCACTGTTGGCAGAGCAATGTGCCCACTAGTCAGCTGCTTCCATTCTCCTAATCACCTCCTGTGCCCTCTGACATATAAAGAGAGTGATTTTCAGAGTAAAGAAGATAGTGAAGACACTGAAAAAAAAAGTTCCATGCCCTTCTCGACATCAGTTAGTAAATAAATACTGGACAGCTGATTACTGTCATGTGAATGGAAGCAATTATTGTCATCTAAAGGAGTGATGTTTACAGGGGTCCGTGTGCTTTAACAGGATGTCTTTGCACTTTTCTCAGAGCCAGATAACGCTGAATGGAAACTCTGGAGGCACTGTGAGTCCACTGAGTTACTATCAAAGGCCATTTTCCCCTTCTGCCTACTCGCTACCAGGCTCACTCAATTCAAGCATTATCATGCAGCATGGCCGGTCACTTGGTAAGTCATCGGATAGTCATGATTTTCATGACAATTTCAATATAACAGGTACAAACCAAATGAGAAAAATATATAGCATCCAAGTAATTTTTGGAAAAGGAAGCAGAAACATTCAATACTTCACTATTTAATGAGCCTCTCCTAGGGGAGGAATTAAAGGCAGAGGATTTAACACTGGAGAAAATGGGGACCCGGCTATTCCAAGACGATGACTATATCTATATCTGGCCATCTATATCTGAGTCTGGAGAAGGCTATTAGATATTTGGGGTGATGGGGCAGAAAGAAAAAGATGGCCAGTTGGGGAGAGGAGTGTGCATATATACCAGGAGAACATTCATGTAGTGAATTTCCATGGGTGGCAAATACCATCCATGTTCGAAACAGCCCTTTCTTTTGTGGAAAAGCTTTCATTGTAGAAAATTCTTTTAATATATATAAAGAAGAACTATTTAACAGTTAAAACAGTTTAACAAGGGGATAGGCTGCCTCCCAAAGTAGTAAACTACTATTCAAACTGAGACCAGAAGACCACCAGTCAGGGATGTGAGTTCCTTTAAATAATGATGCAGAATTTTATAGAAAGATAGTTCCTAATCCTTTGGGAATTAAGAACTAAATGAAAGACAGAGCTCTCCTCCCCCCCAGAAAAATGAACATTAGAACATTCGTATAAATTTTTAAACATATGATTTCATGGCGCTTATGAACTCTTTAAAGCTTCCTGGAAAAGAAGCTGTGCTATATAATGTTAGAAATATTTTTATGCAGCAAAATATATTAGGACAATTTAGAAAATAATGTAATAAATATTTCTTAGTTTTTAAAAATGCAAAAAAACTCAACCAAACAAACATTGAAAAACAGACCAAATCGAACCATCATCTGAATTCAAGCGGAGAAACGTTCCATGTTGAGCAACTAGAAGGATTGCAGGGCAGCAAGAAACAGTGAAGACGGCGCAGGACCACGTGACCACAACATACCTCTCAGAAAAGCAGGAGACCGATCCTCTGGCCACCACCAACCAGCAGAGAGAAAGAAACTAGAACACAGGGCTTTAACTCCCATGTCCTCATTGACAGCAGACAGCGCCTTCTCTTCCCCGACACTGTGTATGGAAAGAAGATGAGGCTATTAGTTTACCCAGGAACACCCAGCCTATGGATTGTGGAATTCAACTTCTATGGCCAACAAAACCTCTCTAACTATAAGACTTACATGTAGCCATGAGACTCAAAGAAATGTCTAAATATACTCGCACCTTCTCTAAGGCTGCTCCTGGGATCATCTGTGAATCTTATAATGATGTCCCTTTACAGTATAAGAGAGTCTTTGTGCCAAAATACTGCCCTTATATAATCAGTCCCTGGTGTAGTATTATAACAGGAGTCCATTATATCTAGATTCTTTATGGAGCTATGCATGATTACACATCTATAGTAAAACTCTACAAATTATCCTAGCCATAATATTTTTCCAAATAATTATTAGCAAAGTTGGACTCTGTCCCCTTTGCCTGTCTTAATGAACACAGTTTTGTCCCTCCCACCCCAACAAACAAAATATATAAATACTTAAGTATGGACAGGCTTTTATATTAGAACATATCAATGGGTGGATTTTACATATAAACTATACTACAGAGAAAGAAATTCTGTAGATAAATACTGAACAAATTCCAGTTGGCCAGTGCTGAGATAGGTCCTGAGGAACATATACAAATCTATTCTGCCCTAGAGGAACTTTATAAAGTTGAGGACAAAGCTGCAAAACTGAGAGTTAGTGGACCATATAAGAGCATAATAAAATAAAACGCTAACTTGTAAGCTGTAAGTTCATAGAATCTTATGACCCACATATGAAGAGAGTTAACACTGTTTGTTTAGGCTAGGGCTTGCAAATACTCAGTGCTTAAAAAGTGTTTGATAGAAATACTAGCATCACGGTTGCCCACTCAAATCCTTTCTGTAATTAAATGGAAAATCAGAGTCAAATATCACTGCGTCTTAATTCAGAGTTGCTTGGAAGAGATATTATGTTTACATACAATGGCATGTAAAGCAGTTGTATTCCTAGCCTTATTCATTCTTCATCAGAAATGGATTGAAAATGCTTTTCTGTTGCAAACTAAAACACAGTCATAGTAACAGCAGTTACAAATATTATAACGGATATTAGTCTACAAAGGTCTTATCTCTACTTATCCTTATAATGATGAGTTAAATTTTTTAAAAATCTTATGAAATTTTGTATAAATTTGCTACAAAAACACAGTCATATCTTTTTAGATGTCTATATCTATATTTATATCTATACCTATACGTAATCAATGACTGCTGCCCTGACATAAGGACTTTTCCATATGCACATAAAAAGAGACCTGACTAACAGATCTGACAAACCAAGAGTCATACTTGGTCAGCAAAATTTTGAACTTTGTTGTAGAAAAACAGGAGGTCATATTATCAATTGTACTAAATACATGATAATGTAGATTTTCATAAATACCTGTAAACTCTAAGTGGAATACAGAGTACACCTATGTCCTCTCTGTTTCTTATGAAAGTATACCAAAAATTAACGAAGATGGCATGAAGAGCATGATACATCTCAGTCACAATGTATGCTTAGGGCAATTTTCACATCCAAGGGGTGAGAAGTCATGGTTTTTGCTACTTTAAAGTAAAAGCGAAGCTACTTTACTTTAGTGGCCATCATGGAGTCTTAAATAAACGTTAATATTAATAGCTTACGATCATTTCTCTACCCATAAGCCTTCACATCCAAGTATATGTTTGGATGTGAAGATTTCCTTATGTGATTTTTGTTTTCACTTTATTTTTATAAAATCACTGTCATAGACTCAATAGTCATATTTTTCATCCTAAAAGTACACTTTAGTACTTTAAGATAATGGTAGTCAGCAGTTTCACCAAAATAATAGTAATGTAAATGATGAGCTGAAGGAAATTACTAAACTTGTCTCAGCTTCTGCCCCCTCATTTATAAAATGGATCCCTCATCCAAGATTACTAGAAGCATAAAATGAAGTAATGCAGGCTTCCCTGGTGGCACAGTGGTTGAGAGTCCGCCTGCCGATGCAGGGGACACGGGTTCGCACCCTGGTCTGGGAGGATCCCACATGCCGCGGAGCGCCTGGGCCCGTGAGCCATGGCCGCTGAGCCTGCGCGTCCGGAGCCTGTGCTCCGTAACGGGAGAGGCCACAACAGTGAGAGGTCCGCGTACAGCAAAAAAAAAAAAAAAGAAGTAATGCATGTACAATGCTTTCTTAACACAGTGGCTGCCACGGGGCCGCATGGTCTTTCAACAAATATTATTCTTCTCCTTCCCCTCAACACTGAATGATGATGATCTTGTTGTTAGAGGTCTATTCAATATATACCTACATGTTAACAATGAGTGGCTCAAATTTAAGGTCAATGAGTTAAAAGATATAGTGATGGAAATACACTTTATATTTATTTATAAATATAATATAGTATTATATATTTACATATAACTATGTAATTATACGTAATTACATGTAATTAAATATATTATATTACGGTAGGCCTGAGGCTCCATTAATTTGATTCCTCGTGCATCAAGTATATTTCACCAAATTTTCTCCACAGATTCCTCAGAGGCATACCCCCAGCATGCACAGTCTCTGGACGGCAGCATGGGCAGCTCAATACCACTGTACAGATCCTCAGAGGAGGAGAAGAGAGTGACAGTTATCAAAGCACCGCACTACCCGGGGATCGGGCCAGTGGATGAATCCGGAATCCCCACGGCAATTAGAACGGTAGGAAATGCCAGCGCGCCTTGCTCCGGGGCTGTGCACAGGCTCCACAAAGGATGGATTGTCAATGGCTTTGTGCATTCCTATGCTCTTATATAATGAGGATTGCCCTCCGTGCCATCTGAGTTCTCATGAATATTATGCTGTGTGTGGCAGAGAAAGGGAACTGTCGATTGAAGATAATGACCCAATCTGTTTTTCCATTTCAATTAAAAATCACGAAAAAAAAATCACGAAAATTGTGATTCTGTTAAACGATAAAAGTAGGCTTTGTCTGGTTTTACCTTTTCCATGGAGTGTTGGGGCAATAGAAAGAGAAAAGAGAAGGAAGAAGAAAATGTGAATTCTTTGGCTGCACTGAATTCCCATGTGCATTGCGAATAAACCGGTGATTTGTTCCTTGAGATGGATGTGTTACCACCAGGAGACTGGGAGCCGTGAATTGGGTGTTGGGCAGCGAGATGATTGGAGGGAAGGGAGTTCATGTCGTGGAAAGGAAAAACTGTCTGAGGAAAATACACATCACGTTTTAGTGTCCCTCGTCAGCTGTGCCTGCTGAGAGCTCTCCGGGGCGATAAGTGAAAGTGTTTGGTTTTTTTTTTTTTAAGTCTTTAAACTCTGCCAGAACATTGCTCGGTGTTTCAGGGCAGCCCCTTCTGGCAAAGTTCAGCAGCAGCAGAGGCTGAGCTTGGGCAGGCAGCTGCTTGCTGATCCAGTCCACTTGGAGAGGAGGTCTGTGCTGGCCTGCGCGAAGGAATACTGGGGGCGCCAGGATGAGAGCGGCAGCACCTCTGCAGGTGAAACTGGGGGTGGTGAGAGAAGGGAGCGCCGACTGCATACACTCGGTCTGCAACACCCACGTATGCGGCTGGGCTGGTGCCGAGAGCTACTGGCCTGGAAGGCAAACCTGGGGGGCCAAAGACAAGGGTGGAGAGAGGAAAAGAACCGGCAAGAGATCAGAAAAATAGATCAGGGACGATTAGAATCGCTCAGAAAGAACGAAAGACAAAGACTGAGGGTCTCTTGTCTCCTTGGATTTGCATTCATCACATGGGGATCCTGTGTTCGGAGAGGAGAGTTGAAACTTGATTATTCCAAGCATCTGTATTAGAATTGGAAGCCAGAAAGAAAATCTGTAGAGCAGTTGCTGGGGCTTTAGACTCATCAGATTCTGGGGATGCTGAATGTGACTAATGATAAAGTCCTAAACATCTCTGTTGGAACCAATGATTGTCCTATTTAAGTGACAGGAAGAGTTCAGTGATTGTGACTAACATTCTTAATCTTATGGTGGCTGCATGTTTCCAGTGGTGGCACTCTGTTGTTTGTTTCTGTTTTAAGATTTCTGACTCAAAACGGTTTAATTTGAATTTCTTTTCCTAATAACGTAGGGATACAGTGTCAGACAGGTATAATGTCACTGGTTTTGTTTAATTGACCCTTGACAAATTAGGAGATCCCTGATTCTGTGTAGTTATAGATTGTCTGATTTTATCTGAGACCTCTAGGTATGTTTTTAAGTCAATATATGATAGACACAAATGGACATGCAAAGCTGGAACTGTCTTTATCCGTAAGATATAATTTTCTTAAATAGCAAGACCTTGCTTTTTACGTTTTAAAAGGAAAAAACTGAGATGTTATAGATGGTTAGTGAAAAATCAAGAAATATTAAAAATTTATATATTTTTAATCTACTGCCAAATCAAAAGCATGTTTAGATATGCATAAACAAATGCAGATACTAGACATTCAATGCAAGTTCCCCCTCTATAAAATAGAAAATAAAAATATAAGCAACTCAGAAGTTCCTTATAAGGAACCAGCATTTTTATGTACAGCTGTGCTCTTATGTAGACTGTTCAAAGTTTGCAGAGAAGGTACAGGTCTGAAGAGTCATTTACATTTCTTATCTGTCAGCCCCACAGAGCACATCCCCAAGTATAGCTGTGTTTATAAATGTGGAGTCTCGCCATGTCTGAGCCACGGCAGGCCAAGAATCTCCAAGGCTGTTTTTCTTTCTCATCCGCATAGAAAGTAATGATTGTCAGACTTACATTGCTTCACCGGGGCTTTCTGCTCAGTGTACACACCAAAGGCAGACTGTCCCAGTGTATCATCTCAGGGTCTCATTTTAGACAACCAGCATAGACCAAGGAAACAGAATTTCAAAAAGTAACATGGAAACTCTAAAAAGCCAAGAATTAACCAAATGTACCTTTGAGCTATCTGAAGAAAGGGAAGCAGCTCCCAGACTGCCCTGTCTCATGCGACCTGGGACGTCTATGTTAGCCTTTTACTGCCATCCTTAAAAACAACAACAACAAAAACCGCTAGGGTTCAGATCCCACGAGACTGTGTAATTAAGGCGAGTAGTTAAGTGAAATGTAAGATTCTTTCCTTCTAGTTCAAATATAACACCGTTTGAGTCTTTTCCAAGCTGGAAAGGGGCAAAAATAGAATAGAATAATGTATACTGGTGTACATTCTTATTGCTTGGAAGTATTAAACAGTAATGAAAGGAACCAAGATTTGAATCTAGGTTGATCTGACATTAATCTCAGCTTTCCACTGCAGCCTACTGTTTATATTATGTCAAAAGCGGGGTGGATAAGGAGCTTCTGCTTTTAAGGAACTTACAGTTTAGTACAGCAAATGTTGCCAACATTTTATTATCACGTTAAAGAAATTTTGAAACAATATCTATATTTTGTGACTTGCTCTAGGACACTAGATTGTTTACTATAGCCAGTATTTTAGTAACTTAGACTAGTAAATACCAAATTTTTATTTCTCTAATTCTAAGCTGATGATCAGAATACAATTCGAGTCCAAAATATTCCCTAGTTAATTTTTAAAATAATGTCTTGAACACTATACTAACAAGTTATTATGGATAATGATAATTATCACCAAAACTGTAGAAAATATGTGTCTTTTCCCTTTTTGGAAATCTCTGCACGATAAATCAGTGTAGAGTTCTGATGTTTTGTAAACTACAGGAGTGTAAAATTTCAGGTTTATTCAGCCAAGTTATAGAAAACAACCAAATAGTGATTTACTAGTAGTTACTGCCCATGCAAAATCATTTTGAAGAACAAATACACAAGTAAACTTCCGGAAATTTGAGTAGACTTCCGTTTACCTAATCTCAATGTTTGCCATAACAACCTACATGGTGGCATTTCTAAAAGGGACTTTAAATGCTTAGAGGACTTCTTTTAGAAAGGGACATAGAGTTTTAGTATTCCCATTTACCAGTTTCACATTCCTCTTTGCCAAGCAACTTGGGCATTTCCTGGCATCTCTGTGCTCACCATATAAAGCTAGCAGATGGCACAACAGAGATCCCGCCAGATATGTGCCCTCCAGCAAGTGAAGGAAAAACTCCTGTCTGTCAGGATGCATTGCCATATACAGCGATATAGCTCACTTATTCAGCTTCCTTGTTGCCATTGGTTGTGTCCAGGTATGGCTGGGAAACATTTTTACACAAAGTTATGTCTTATATTTTATTGCTAAAGACTGCAAAGGAATTAAAGCTTAATGAAAGACAAATCCATCTTTTATGAAAATAAGCGTCCCTTAAAGATACATGTTCATCTACTTTGTTTAGCCCAGCAAATAACAGCCACCATTTGAGTATAAAGTCCACCAGTGATCCACTCAATATTTCCATTGTAGAAAGAGCCTAGAATGAGTGAAGAAGTGATTCCCAACAAAGTCAATTAGCCCTTGATGTTACTCTGTATTTGTGGTGATTACCAGAATCATATATTCTTAGAGATCAAAATAAGTCCAGATATAGCACAAAACCCTCAATTTCCAGATGGAAAACACGATGACCACATTGGAAAGAAAAATCAGGATATAAAATCTACACCAAAGCTCAGTCTAACAAATACAAGAATATTTTTGTGGCCTTCCTAACAGAATATTTTCTGTGAAGAGAACTGCCTCGAAAAATCTGTATATTTAGTCACTATATACAGAATGGTCAAGTTTCCTACCAGAATAACCCTGGAAGAGTTAAAATGAAGACACTCCAAGCAAAATCTTGAATTATGATTATAAAGGCATATGTCCACTTTCACAGGTATACGATTAGGTAGACTTCCATCCAATAACCTGGATTCATTCATTGTTTTATTTTGTAAATATCTGAGGTTTCCTACTGTTATGATTTATTGAGCATTTCTTATATTCTAGGCATTGTTCTAGGTCTTTTTGTATACACTGTCTCTTTCAATTTCCGTAACAATTCTACGATGTGGATATAATTATTTCATCTTAGAGAAGAGAAAACTGAGGCCCTAAAAGGTTACCTCACTTGCTCAAATTCTTATTGCTTGGAAGTATTAAACAGTAATGAAAGGAACCAAGATTTGAATCTAGGTTGATCTGACATTAAGCTCAGCTTTCCACTGCAGCCTACTGTTTATATTATGTCAAAAGCGGGGTGGATAAGGAGCTTCTGCTTTTAAGGAACTTACAGTTTAGCACAGCAAATGTTGCCAACATTTTATTATCATGTTAAAGAAATCTTGAAACAATGTCTATATTTTGTGACTTGCTCTAGGACACTAGATTGTTTACTATAGCCAGTATTTTAGTAACTTAGACTAGTAAATACCAAATTTTTAGTTCTCTAATTCTAAGCTGATGATCAGAATACAATTCGAGTCCAAAATATTCCCTAGTTAATTTTTAAAATAATGTCTTGACCAGTATACTAACAAGTTATTATGGATAATGATAATTATCACCAAAAGGAGCGAAGCAAACAATTATAACACTATAACTTTTATTCAGTTAATTTTATATAAATAAGCTTGCACAAATATCAACTACCTAGGGCTGGGCACAGCTGTGACCTGGAAGAAATAAAACCATAGCGTATAACATTCCAACTCAGCCTCCACTCAAACAAAGGGTAATGTATTTACAAATGGCATGTATCCCTGGATAAATTACTATGTCATCATGACACAGTAAAGAGTCAGAACAGAAATCTTCTATTTAAAAAGATATAATATACAAAGAGGAACAATGTTTATTTGGAACCAGTTTTGTAACTGTTGGACATTTTCTTTTACAGACAGTTGACAGGCCAAAGGACTGGTACAAGACCATGTTTAAGCAAATCCACATGGTGCACAAGCCGGGTATGTAGTTCTGTTTTCTGATCAGGTCCTTGTGGGCTGAAGGATGTACACTCTTTTGTGTAGTTTTGGTTCACACAAACTGTCAAGACCCCAGCAAACTTCATGGCCCTTCCTTCTTTTCAACACTCCTCCTTATTCTTAGATCACCCCTCAACACCCAGACACTCGCACTGCTGCTTCACCCCTGAGTTGCCAGGAAGCCTCTTAGAAGGTGACCCTTCATCCTTCCCTATCCACAGTATAAACTGGCCTGGCGTATTATCTGCTTAAAGAGACACATTATTCCTCTGTCCACGTGCATCTGCCCCATATCAAGACAGTGACTGTAGCTGGGTCTCACTGAGTTGACAAGGGATCTTTAAAGCACTTACTAAAGGAAATTCATGATCCAGGACAGGCAGAAAGGAGGAAGAGGGACTGATATCTCTATGCTGTGAAGTGGGCAGCAGAGCAAACCTGTTAACAGCCCAGAGAAGTCAATTTGCAAAGTCCCAGCAAAAAAAAAAACAAAAAACAACAGAAAAAAAAAACCCCATAATATTTGAAAATTTAAAAATGGTTTTATGAACTAGGCAAAATGTGTTGGTTTTCTAACAAATCTGTTGTTTCTCTGAAGTTCTGCTATCTTGTTAGGATGTGGTGACCAATCTGTATTACCATAATATTTATGTTTCATTTTCTAGATGATGACACAGACATGTATAATACTCCTTATACATATAATGCAGGTAGGATGGGTTTCCTTGCTTGCCATGACTACACTGTGTCCTCCCATGCTTGGAAGAACTTCCCAGTCATTTTTTTTTACCACTCTGAGTGCACGATTTCAGTCTCTACAATTAGGAAGATGCTTTTTTTTCTTTTCTCAGCATGTATAACGAAAGATTTGATCTTTTCTCATGGAAATGAGAACTAATACTATTTTATCTCCTTCATCCCCACTGTTAGTTTATTCTCGGCTTCAGGAATGTTTAACCAAAGTGTGAAGGACAGCAGGAAAGAACATACTGTAACAGGGGGTACAAAATAAGATAAAGATCTCCTTTTATCAGTACAGAGAATGATTACAATTGCGTAAGATCTTTCAGATACACTTCACCAAAAACAAGTCAAGCAAGGTATTTTGTGACCCTGTCCATGCTTTTGCTCCAAATGCAATCATTTATTGAAGGATTTTTAAACATCCCAGTTTGCTGGACCACTTTTCTGACTCAGAGTTGCCAGCGGTCATAATGGAACGACTTCAATTCTGGGCATTTCCACTTGAACTTGAGTGAGTTGGTATCTTGTGAAATGGTTGCAGGCTGGAGTGAGGGACCCCTGAAAAATGTTTCCATCATCGCTTTCTCCTAAATGTCACATCAGGGGACCCCACACAGGGCCGCCTGTCACTTCCCGGCCCCAGGCTCAGGACGATTGCACAGTGCCTGTTATTGCCTTCTGTAGAGCAGTCTCCGAGGCCCACGTCCCATTCAGCAGCTGCAGCCTCCCATCGAGGTCCCCTTGCCAGCCACACCCCCAAACAGGATGAGGTTGTCCCCTCCACGAGGCCTGAAGGCCAGCACTCAGGCCTTTTCACTGTTGAGGATTCTGCTACTAGTGTCCGACGACAAGTAGAAGGAAAAAAACAAGCAGAACGGGCTCAGCAAGCTGCAAGAATCTGGTTTTCAGTCCTCGCTCTTCCAGACGGCAGCAGGTGGCCTGCTAAGATTCCCTCAACTTTTATTCCCGGTCTCAGGTTCTCCTAACTCCTCTCCTGTTTTTTGCTTGTTAAAATGCAAAATTCAACTGAGAAAATTTTAAAGATCTTCTTGGCTTTATTAAACGATTCATGAATCAGGCAGCATCCAATCTAGCAGACAGAAAGGAGCTCCGAGGAGCTGAACAAAACGAAATGCTTTCAATAGGCAGAAGGGAGCAGGAACAGGAAAGTTAGACTAAGAAAAACAGCGGGTGGGTTACTGCAAGGTCACTTTCCCTGAGGGGAGGGCAGGGGGCTGTCAGGCAGACTATCTAACTCCTGCTGGCCAGGCCATTCTTGATGGACGGCTTTAAGATTCCATTTCTGGCAGAGTCAGAACTGTAACTAAGTTAAGTCTCGGTTTGGTGCTGTGGGGCTTAGCACAAGCAACTCCATTTTGGGTCTGCTGTTTCGTTCTGAACAAGCGCTCAAGTTGAAGTCTGACTGTAGCACTGAGGCAAAACAGAAGTGCAGACACTGTCTCATTTGTCATAGCCAATTTGCATGGACCTTCAGGAGGAGCAGATGAATGAAAATAGACTTAGCTCAAAAGATTGAGGTGGCAGGAAATTCAGAATTTTTATAATTATTTTTCATATTGAAGTTTGCATCCATTAGAATTAGTCAATTGAACGGTAGTTACATATAAACTTGCAGAGCCCTTTAGAGTTTTACCATTTAATCGGCAGACAAAGCAACTCTGATTAGTCTCTTCCCCTCCTACTAACCTTACATCGCGCTGTTCTATGCCTTGCACTTTCTGCTGCTTTTTTTCCTCTGCCATCTCCGCTGCCCTCTTCCCCGACCCACCCAAACCAATCCTTCAGGGCTCACTCTAGTGTCATCAGTTCTGTGATATATTCTCCGACCAATCACCATCTTCTAAAATCTTTAATGCCTAAAATATGTTTTCCTCATGTGGCCTTTATCATATGCTACCAATTATTTTCAATCATAATTCTAATCACATCTCTTTTCCTCAGATGTGCTATAAGCTTATTGAGAGTTGATGTTTCCTTATGCCTTGCACCACATGTATTTAACTTGCTCAATATTTTGTTTGATTGCAATTAACACGTCAATTATCATATGCAAATCAGAGCTTTTAAAGTAATAGAAGATATTTGGAAACAGTTCTATTAATTATTTTTAATCTTCTTCTAAAATCTTAACTACGATATTAGTTTACACTATCCACGAGAAAATTTGCTAAGTATCTGTAAGTTTGTTTCTAGTACCAGTTGGAATTATTACTAATTCCATAATAATTGATGAGGATTCACTGTAACCAATGCTCGTGCATGCAATCCATTAATGAATTAATAATGATTAATAAATTAATAATATTAATAAATCAAGAGCATACCATCCAATGCATGCATTGTGAATATGTTTACTGATAATAATCTTGGTAAAATCATGGGATATTTTTGTGGGGTATAAATAATGTAATGCACTTTCAAAATGTTATTTGTTTCTGTTCTGTTTTTGTTTTGCTGTGTTGTGTTTCGTGATAGGCCTGTACAACTCACCCTACCGTGCTCAGTCACATCCTGCTGCCAAGACCCAGACCTACAGACCCCTCTCCAAAAGCCACTCCGACAACGGCACTGACGCCTTTAAGGATGCTTCCTCTCCTGTCCCTCCCCCGCACATTCCTCCTCCAGTCCCACCACTTCGACCAAGAGATCGGTCTTCAACAGAAAAGTAAGGCATTTTCCCCTGAAGTGTCCTGTATTTAGCTTAGGATAAAAATAAGCCCACAGGGCATTCAGCAGAAGAATCACTGCTTACCTTTCTGAGATAGTATATGTATAGTCTTATAAAGGTGCCATGTTCACCTCTTCTATCAAGAGTGTAGCGAACACTTTCACAATATTGGTTCATAATATCATGGTCACCTGAGTTAGACTTGAAGTAACTGAGCGTCATCTCCACTCTTTGATCAGTAAATGCATATGGGGCTTCCCTGGTGGCGCAGTGGTTGAGAGTCCGCCTGCCGATGCAGAGGACACATGTTCATGCCCCAGTCCGGGAAGATCCCACATGCCGCGGAGCGGCTGGGCCCGCGAGCCATGGCCGCTGAGCCTGCACGTCCGGAGCCTGTGCTCCGCAGTGGGAGAGGCCATAACAGTGAGAGGCCCGCGTACCGCAAAAATAAATAAATAAATAAATAAAATAAAATATAATAAATGCATATGAGACAAATAAATAGAAATAACTGACACTCCCTTTGGCATAGCAGGTCAGAGACTATGCAGTTAATTTTCAGTTTCCTCAGATTTGAAATGTTAGGACTATTAATGATTTAAAATTTCCCCTCTGATCACAAAAGTATCTTTTTAAAAACAGAAAAGGTTATTCATAAATCATAAGTAAGGCATTAATGTGTCTACCTGCGACTCATTTCCACACACTAATTTTAATTTCCCCACTGAAATATTTTTATAGAAACTATTCAAACAAAAATAAAAATTTATAAACACACTTCTATTGGGCCATTTTTATTAGGATAATGACTAATAGTACCACTTATAGGTAACCTTCATTGAGACCTCACTATGAGCCACTAATCTGAGCACTTTTCCTGTATTATATTACTTAATTCTGAGAACAACCCAATGAGATATGTTCTATTTTAAACCCATTTTAGAGAGAAAGAGAAAAAATAAGCTGTGGTTTTGGAAATTAAAGTAAGTTGCTCAGCTCATGCAGCTACTATGTCCAAGCCAGGATTCACACTCAGCTCTAACTAAAGCCATAGCTCATGCTATACCAGCAATAATAAATAAGAATATAAGAATTATTCAGTATTAATATGGTTATTAAGCATCCATCTGTCATACCCATCCCAGAAATATTATATTCAACGCCCTGTTGTACCATTAAAAGTAACTGATCATATAGGGTATAAGATACCACAAAGATAGACATACATTATGTGTGAAGAGTTCTCATTTTAATGCCCGTCTCCTCATGATGATTATGTGTTTATAGGTGTTATGTCTTAAATTTGAGAAATAATTGTCTAGACACAAAATACTATCTCTGCCATAAAAAAGAACCAAAATGAACTCAGATTTAAATGTATTTTGTCCTATGTGTCTAGTAAAAATAAATCTTTCATTGAGAAACACGATAATCCCTTAAAATTTTCTAGAATGTTTTCATATACATTGTCTTATGTGATGCTCAAAGTACATCTGCTGAATATTGCTCATCAATTTACTAGAAAGCCAGGACCTGCCTGCCCCTAATTCTCCTGTCTTGTAGAAACTTCTATTTCCAACATGCATGGAGTCAGAATTTCATCCCATTCTATGGGTCAGAACTGCCCCCACCATGGGACTTTCCTGGTGGTCCAGTGGCTAAGACTCTGAGCTCCCAATGCAGGGGGCCCGGGTTCAGTCCCTGGTCGGGGAACTAGATCCGACATGCGCAGCTAAGAAGTTCACATGCCACAACTAAAGATCCCGCATGCTGCAACAAAGATCCCTCACAGGTAACAAAGATCCCGCATGCCACAACTAAGACCCGACGCAGCCAAATAAATTAAAATATATTTTTTTAAAAAAAGGAAAAAAACAGAAGAATTGCCTCCATCTACAGTCAGAAAATCCTTCTTCCTCAAATGTGATCCTCTCAAAGGAAGCCTTCTTCAGCCTCAGCTACCTAGAAAAGCTTTACTTTTGAAGTCCCTCTTTGCCTGCCTCTTGAAGGATATTAGTTCAGGAAAAAGAGCTGATTCCAGGGTCTCCTACGCGATGGAATAGATGCCAGCCTCTGGGTTTTCAAGGGTAAAGCCATGGAGGGTCTCCACTGCCATACAACTTGCTCTTATGGATGGCAACCCAAGTGATACTTTCGCACTTTTCATAGACAAACTATGATGCCACTTGCAAGATAAACAAGATCAAACATGACGTGTACATTACTCCTTGTCACTTCGGATCAAGGATGCCAGGTCACAGAGTGATGGGATAAACTCACATAACTTAATGGAGCATAACTGCTACTTCCTCTAAACACAAAAATACACAGCTGCCATTTGTGATCCCCAGAGTTCACCAGCAGCTAACTGGCTGCATTTCTATCAATACAAACCCCTCGTGTGAGTTATTGAGCCAGCAGGAGAATAGTCCTTGTATGAAAAGAAGTAGAGGAAAATATAATAGGAAATCAAAGAAATGGCTTTCTTTAAATCATTTATGAAAAACAGAACACAAATGTGCTATTTTTTTGCATATTAACATTTTATCCTGAAAAGCTTTAAAAAAAGTCTATACTAAAATTAGCTTTGAAAACAGATAATCAGTGGTTTTATACAACAGTTTTAAGCACAGAGAATTACTTTCATATGTAATTTGTTGTTGATTTCTAGGCATGACTGGGACCCTCCAGACAGAAAAGTGGACACAAGGAGATTTCGTTCTGAGCCAAGGAGTATTTTTGAATATGAACCTGGGAAGTCATCCATTCTGCAGCATGAAAGACCAGTAAGCACTTGTCATTAAACAGAACGCCAGTTCTCTAGGTTTCCTGGGTTCCCAAATAAACCTGAATTTCATATCGTTTAGCAGTTTTTGAATCACAAAGGTAATTTATTTATTTGGCATTATTTAGAAATCATGTTTATTTTGTATCATGATTTGTGTAGCTTATCTCAGAATTAAAAATACAGTCTCTAATATATTGTCCCTACTCATCAAATATAGGACTCATTCTCATGTAACTATAAATATGCCTAATCATGATCCTGAGTTTAATTTTTAAAAAAAGGAAAAGAACAACTCTCAAATGCAACACTGAATTGCCAGTCTACATTGCTAATGAGAACAATCATTCATTCTCTGATACAAATGGGCTAGGCAGTTCCATCCCTTGGTTTCCATTTTGGTTTCTTAATATTTCTTTGGCTTAAAGGGAAATTTTCCAAATGTCCTTTGTTATAACAAGTTGTTTTAATTGATTCTTATTAAATCTCCCTCAGGTTACCAAGCCTCAAGTTTCCTGACTGATTGTCAATCTAATGGATCAAGACTATATTTAACTTTGCAGTGTTTCTCCCAATTATATATTTTAATTACATGCAAAGGAAAAGACATAGAAAGTTGAAAATAACCACTTGCCTCCTCAAAGTACAACTGAAGAAATAGGCTGTTCCTTGGCCCTCTTTTGCTTTGATTCCCCCAGTCCTTGCTTTCCCTCCTAGATCAATGCCTTCAGGATCTCTTTGAAATTCTGTAATTCCTCTGCATCCCCTCTATCAAAACCTGGCTGCAATTTGCTCTTGTCTTTGTCTTAAAAGAATTTTAGGTGTCAGTGAACAGGAAAAAGAGAGTTTTCTTTGTTAGTGCCTTTAAGAGTATCCAAGAAACCACATTATTGTATATAACATAAGGCCAGCCCTGAAATTTGATTAGAAACCGTTGCTCACCACACCCAATATAAGTGTCCTTCATTTAGTTTTTGAAACCCTGTATTTATGATTATGTTCTTGAGAAACATGTTCAAAAACCTTATAATCACATAATTCATACAGGATATTTTTCTAAGCCTTCTTTGCCTTTCTTCAGATAACTCATACCTTTTAGAGTAACAGGACTTTACCAGAAAAACTGAAAGAAAAAAAAGGAACACCACCGAACTGCAGGTTCCATTGCAAACATATAACCCATTCTCTAAGTTATATGACTGAATATCATGATCTTTGAAATTTCTAAGATGAGAAGTGGGTGAACCATGATATCACCATTGCATAAAGTTTAAAATAACAAAATAATCATGCAAAATAATGAGTCTCAGATTTAAATGTAAGTAACGAAACATTAATGATCATTCTAACAATGTCTGAGACTCTTAGGATGTTGGGGGATGTCACTGTCCTGGAATGCTTTTGTATCTGTGATGTCAGGAAACAGGATTGATTTTGGAAGCAGTCCCGTCAGGATATTTCTAGTATTTACTCATGCAGCAAAACCTGTGAAGCCCCACCTATGTGCCAGGCATCGTACTACGTGTGAGGGACACGGCAGTGAGCAAAACATATTCTTTACCTCAAGGAACTTGGAGTCTATCATTTAATCAATATGCAGAGTAGCGCCACATTTGTGAGAAGTAGACCATCTCCTGTATGGTTAAAACGGAGACACACCAAATGAATTCGCCCCATCAAGAGCTTACTCACAGGCCCGTCATTGTGACTGAAATTTCCACTTTACTCATGTCTTTGGGTTAAAGCTTTGAAGGCTCCTGGTTTAAAAATAGCAATAATAATAACAGCAGCAATAGCAGTAGTTGTAGCTCCTTATTGAGCACTTACTTATGTGTCAGGCCTTATAATTAGTAATTTATGCCTTATATAATGATCCCAACAACCCTATGAAGTAGATGTATGGAATTCCCGTTTTACAGATAGAGAGGCTGAGCACATATTAAGTAACCTTGCTCAGGTTCCCGTGGCTGGTGAGTGCTGGACCTGGAAGTTGAGCCCAGGCAGACTCATGCCTGGTGCACTTAATCACCACCATACTGCTGCACATCCAGGATTAGCTAAATCGAAAACACATTTAGCTGCTAGTCATTATCACCTTAATTAGAGTATTTGATTATTTAATTATTTTGCAGTATAAGTTAGTTTATTTGTTCATTTATAATACGTTAGTGTACTGGATTTATTTTACCAGCAACCTGGGCCCTGAGTAGTTAGGACAGAAGACCAGTATACTTAACTAGCTCTAAGAAGAATGGAAAGATCTCGAATGTGGGTATGGCTGAAGATTTGGGTACGGATGGGTCTCTGCTGCCACAGGAAAGGAGCAGTGGAAGGAACCTAGAAACTTGGAAGGAAATGAAAATGGGTATCTTATGAAGAAATGGAAAGAACCAAAATGTTTATCCCTCCTAAACAATTTTGCTGAAGGCCAGCCTTACGCAAAATGATTTGAGCTAATCATCTTTATCATTTTGGCCAGGTTTTTATTATAGGACTCGACTATTATCTTTTTCTTTTCATCAACCCTGAATCCATTCCAGCTGCCTCTCTAAATCAGAAAAACAAAAACAAAGGGCTCAGGGCATGGTGCTGTTGCAGAGAGTGGCTGTATCTTGATAGAGTTCACGTAAGATTTGAGAGTGTCTTGGACACACATGAGAGAGAGGATAGAGAGCAGGTTTGCTAAATGAGAGTGATGGAACAGCACACGTACAACATGTAAGGACTGCAAGATTTAGGCACCTTCATGTCTTTTTCCTCCAAGACAGTTTGTGAGAATTCCTTTGCTCTTTTCATCTTTAACGTCTGTAAATTATACACCGCCGCTGGGTTGACTGGTGCACTGGCTCTGTTGCTCTTTTGAATTCCGAGATGATGCCACCGTCTGCCCAGTTTTCCCAAGTGTCATCTCGGATTCCCCTCTCCCCAGCCATCTCGAAGTCCTGCCTCCCAGGAGACATGCCACGGCCACTCCTCTCTTTTGGTCCACAATTGTCCATTGCCTATATTAGAATGACAGCCACTGACTCTTTTCTCTAATTCTCCAATCTAGTCTCCACACCACAGCCAGGGCAATCTTAGAAAACCTCCTGCTCAAAACTTTCTCCCAGCTCTCAAGTGTCCTTAGAGCAAAATCCAAGTTCCTTAATGTAATATACAAAAAACCTTGTGGTTTGGCCCCCATTTTGACCTCTCCGGCCTCAAGTATCTTCCTGCCCTTCCTGCTTCACTCACCATGTTCCAGCTCTACAGAGAGCTCTCAATCTTCCCCCCATGGACCTTTGCACAGGCTGTCTCTCTGCCAGGAATACTCTCTCCACCACCTCTTTCTTCCTGTGGAAAATCCCATCTCCCCCTCGGCCTGTCTCACTTCCCCCAGGGCACCATCCTGACTAATGGACACTACTGGGGCCAAGCTTCCCCTGCTGTGAGCCCCCCTACAGCACACGGCATTACACCTCACCACCCTGAATTGTAATGGCCTGTTTACTTGTCTGTGTCCCTCACTAGACTTTAAGCTCCTTGAAGGCAGGGACCCCGACTGGTGCACCAGTCAAATCCCCAGCACCTAGCGCAATGCCTGGCACATGGTAGGTGTTCAGTGAATATACACTGAATTAATAGTAAGGGAATGAGTATAGGTTTTACCCTTGCAGTTAGTGGGTAAAGTTGGTGGGACCTAATCCTTGTTCTGTTGCTTATCTATGAAGTCTGTACATTTCTAGTGACAAAAGGCACCATGGGTCTCCATCAAAGCACACACGGGGGATTCCACACACTGCTATTAGTAACTGTGGTTCCCGAATTCCATGATTCCCTAGCATACAAAGGGGGTAGAGGAAGAGAAGTCCTCCTCTGACCCTGGCCAAAAGAATTCTCCTCTTCCTTAGAAATCAATGGAATATGCATTTATATTCTTTAACAGGAAAGTAAAAATGAATAAATTTTTTTTTTTTTTTTTTTTTTTTTTTTTTTTTTTTTT